>NC_052071.1:33321982-33623732 GCF_015852505.1 Tachyglossus aculeatus
TATTGTTTTCTGAAATAACTCCTGAGAAAAATGCTGTTTTCTGTTTTTATTGCTTTCTGTTTTAGCCTTTGTCACCTAAGCCAAGATAAAGCTGTTCACGACTTGAGATCCTTTTCATTAATGAACCATGAAAGATTCAAAATTGCCAAAGGAAAACTCTATTCATTACGTAACATCCCAGTCAGATTCTGTTGTGAAAGTGGGGGTTTTTTAAACCTTTGCTCAGTTTTCAGTATGGTGAATTACATGAGAAACAGTATTTAAGAAGACTATGGCTGTTTAATCACTGCAAACCATCACTTTTTTCCAGAATTCTTCAAAGAACTACTTGAAAATGCAGAGAAGTCCCTGAACGACATGTTTGTACGGACATATGGTCGCTTATACATGCAAAATTCAGAGCTATTTAAGGATCTCTTCGTAGAATTGAAGCGATATTACGTGGGAGGAAATGTGAACCTGGAAGAAATGCTAAATGACTTTTGGGCACGACTTCTGGAACGTATGTTTCGACTGGTGAACCCACAATACCATTTCACTGATGAATATCTTGAATGCGTGAGCAAGTATACGGAGCAGTTGAAGCCATTTGGGGATGTCCCTCGAAAATTAAAACTGCAAGTGACCAGGGCATTTGTGGCCGCCCGCACTTTTGCACAAGGCCTGGCGGTAGCAAGAGATGTAGTTAACAAAGTATCCGTGGTAAGCTAACTTTCGTAATATATACTCCTTTATCAAAAGGAACCTAATTCCTGGGGCTGATGACTGAAAGGAGGGTGATGAGAATAATAATTGTAGTATTTGTTCAGCACTTACTGTGTATGAAGCACTGTACTAAAACACTAGAACAGTTGCAAGATAATCAAGTCCGAATCACTCCCGGTCCCATGTGGGTCTCACAGACTAAGTAGGAGAAATAACAGGTATTTAATTCCCATTTAATAAATGGAAAACTGAGGCACGGAAAAGTTAAGTGACTTTCCCAAGGTCAAACAGCAGGTGAGGGACAGAGCTGGGATGCCCTTTGATTACCCTGCACTCCTCACCCATTGACTCCCCTGCCCAGGTGCTTCTGGGTGAACATGCTTTTGCTCCAGGCATTGCTCAAGCTGCAGGATGGAATCTTTGTGTCTTCTTTTGGCCTCTGACTGGAGTCTGAATCCACTCACTGCCAGGGCAAGACCAGATTGGGGGACCCTGGTGACCAGTCTCTGTCACAGCGGCAATTTCTTTGGGAGATCAGTACCAACAGAGTAAGGCCCAGGGACAAAAGGGAAGCAGCTCTGGGGCGAGGGGAGGAAACGCTGTAGTAGAAGTAGAGTATCGGCAGAGGTGGAGGGAGATCAGACCACAGCTTGATCACCAGAAAATATAAAATGAAGAATTTGGGTTTTCCAAACCCACCATTTAGTGCTGCAGTGTGGGAATTCCTAAGGAATATAGTCAACAGATGCCACTTCTGAGTTTTAGTAGGAATGGGTAAGGGAGGAAAAGAATGATTTTGAAATTCTGTAGAAAAATACGACCTATGTCTAGATTTTCCTCAGGTTTCAGCCCAAGGTACTGGGAGAGATTTTTCACTACTGCTGTAAAGTGCCTGGTTTATACATGGGCCAGTAGTTGAGATCAGGAAACAGTCTTGGAGAGCAGGCAGAGACAAATTTTTCGGTGAAGATTAGGCACAACCCCCTAGATTTTACCAACAAAAATGCTTCATACCCTTCCTCATATATGTTACTTAAAGAGAACTGAAATAATCGAGGTCTGCCTTAAATGAATGTAGTGTAGAACATACATCTGGATTATTTGCTCTGCCCATGTTAACTGAAACACTTCCCTCATTTGGGAGAGAAAGGGGAGGATGATGGAGAGTTGCAGCTTGTGGGTTGCTTTACTATAGGGCAGAAGGAGACAGAGAACTAAGTTTGTTTCCAGTAGATGACTCACCTGTGGGTGCTGGTTTCTCTTCCTGAATCACTCCCTGGTTAAGGTAAGAGCCTTAGCAGTACACAAGTGCTGAAAAGAGGTATAAGTACATAATTAATCAGTAGTATTTGTTGAGTGCTTACTGTGCACTTAGAGTACAGTACAACAGAAATGGTTGACATGTTCTCTTCCCACAATAAGTGCTAAAGGTGACTGTTGAGTTAATGCGATGTACAGTGTTGGGGAATTAATTTTGTCAAAGCTTATTCTTTGACAGTGAGTTCTTTAGTTGAGAATAAAATTGCATTTGTCACAAAAATTTTATATGGAAAATGATCATTTTTTTTAATCATAGGGAAGTGACATTGCTGAATCTTCTGAGTCTTTAATTGAGTTGCCTGCCATGATGTAGGTGAAGTTGTCGAAGAGCCCTGGTAATCAGATCAGTTTCAGAAGCTTCTAAATCACAAGTTGCATAAAAACCAAGGTTGAGCTTTTTCTGTGCCATTTAAATAATTTCTAAGTGCCCCAAGAAAGCATGTGTGATTTTAATTTGGTATGTAAATGGCAAAATAGGAGGAGATGACCCTTGGACAGAAGATTATATTGCATCATTTCAGAAAATATTAACTGCACATTTTTAAAAAGAAATTTGATGCCTTTTTTGATGCAGATTAGTGCCTAGGATAGGCCTAGATAAGAGGATTGTGAGCAAGTGCAAGCATGTGAATGTTTTTTCCCTATGCAAGTAAAATGACATACTGATGAGCTATATACTGATAAACCACAAATAAGGGCTGTCAAAGAACATTCAGGAGCCAAAGAAAAGTTAACTAGGGGCTATTAACAATGGTAAACTGATTTTAATTCTTTCTACTTTCCTGATGACAGGGAACATTATCTTTTATGTATCCAGCTCTGAAATGAAGTGTGAGAGGAAAATTTAGATCTAGTAGTGATTTGATTATATTGAGCCCTTTGAAAGGCAGTAAAATTAGCAAACTTAAAATTGTTACCAAAAGCAGATGCTTCCTGTTAGCCTTTGGTAACAATTTTAACTTTTCAACTGAAAATAATCTATTACCTTTGGGTTCAGTCCTCCTTAAAAAAAAAGAGTGACTTAAGCTGGTTCAGAATTTGATATTTTGCCATTCATAACCTTCAGAAATTTATCCTTAATTAGTAACACATGGTCTAAGAATACGTATATGCTATAGGTGCTTGTGCTGTTCCATCTTTACTAGTCATGGTTCAGAATACTTTGCTTATTGGCCTGCTATTTGTGCAGTTGTGCCTCCAAGGGAGAAATACATTGAGATCTTTCCAAAATGCAATAGTGGTAGTATGCACCATGAAAATTAATAGCTCCTTGCCAAAGCAAGTTGGCCTTTCATGGTTTCAGTTAATACTGACAAGGCAAGGTTTGTGCCCACACCCACTCCTAAAAAGCTATAATTAGAAATTTGGTACTTTACTGCAGCAGTGTTTAGTCAGGCTTTTTTACTTTTTTTCTGCTTAAATCATCCCTCCCCCAAATATCCTGTGGTTTGCTTCTTTTTTTGTTGTTGTTGTTGGCAGGGGCTGAGGTGGTAATTTAAATGTAGAGGATAATTAAAATGTTAGTTTAGTAAAAACTTTTATTCCTTTTAGGTTGATTTTAATTCATGGCTAAAAATCTGAAATTGTAAAATTCATAGTCAAAATCAGAGATCAAGGAAAACTTGATTAACTCAGAGATGCCCTCTGCAAATACAAAATTAAATAAATCTGTTATTCACCTGGTTCTCTAGAGTTACATTGTCTGAAATGGATAAAGTGTTTTCAAAATTGGTGGTTTTAATTATTTAGAGGGGTTTGGGGAAATGTAAATTTTATTACAGTTATTTTAAAGTACTCTGCTACAGCTTTTTCTGCACATTCCTTTCCATAGACAATCTTGAATGATGGTTAGTTTTTCTAGTGTATTTTCTATTCAGGCTTCCAGGCAAGTTGTTATCAACTTGTCTTCATCTTTTTATGTGGAAATCAGAGTGGTTTAGTAAACACAAAGTTCCTGAGGCAGAGTTTTTATTTAATGGTATCTTTTTCTTACACTAGCACTGGAGAAAATTCCCCATTATTTTTATTGGGTGCTTCTGTTAGAGAACCACAAATACGTTCTTGATCATTTTAGTTTAGAACATTTTCCCCTTACCGACAAGAGTGTTCCCCAGCATGTGTCAGTGCCCACATTTGGAATTCTGTATACTGTTTCGGCTACCCTGGAAATCAGGTTGAAAACATTAGTATTCTGTGACCTTGCAATTGCCCTTTCTCTTTTTTTTACGGTATTTGTTACGGGCTTACTGTGTGCCAGGCACTGTACTAAGAGCTGGGGTAGATACAAGCTAATCAGGATGGACATAGCCCATGTTCCTCATGAGACTCACAGTCTTAATCCTCATTTTACAGATGAGGTAACTGAGGCCCTGAGAAGTTGAATGACATGCTCAAGGTTACACAGCAGGCAAGTGACAGAGCTGAGATTAGAACCTAGGTCCTTCTGACTCCCAGCCCCATGCTCAATCTGCTAGGCCATGCTGCTTCTCCATTCCTGGCCATTTCCAGTTGCCCGCCCTGGTTTGCCCTTGTGGCATTCCCTTTTGCCATTGCAAGAATACCATGAGTTCATGAAGTGATGATGATGATGGCATTTATTAAATGCTTACTATGTGCAAAGCACTGTTCTAAGTGCTGGGTAGGTTACAAGGTGAAGTCTACACAAACCATATTTAATCTAAAACAAGGCTTTACATGGCTGTCATTCCTATTTCTCCCGATTACATTGTGGTTTTTGCCCTTGATCAAGGCAGTCAAGGCAAGGAAAGAATGAATGAGTAATTTTCGAGGGCATGAAAATTAACATTAACAGGGAAAGTTATGGTAATTGTTGTAGAATACCTGGAGCCTGAATTATAGCCAAATAACAGTATTATGTAAAATTGATTTGACACAGTCTATGTGCCTTATGTATTCATATTCAGTATAGTACCTGCTTAGAATGCTTATTTTTGACTGTAGCAAGCAGCGTAAATCCGGGCCATGATCCTTGGTCCCATAAATTATAAATTTTGCCAATCACTGAAACCTAATCCAAGTGGTTTGTGAGAGAAACTTGCCTCACCTGCTCATGGACTGAACAGAATGGGTCCTCAGAAGGTTTGCTTTTGAGAAAATGTGTTCTCACCTTTACTATGTTACCAGATATCAATGAGTAATACGTTGGTCCCAGGCTGCTTGTAAAAAAAGCAGTTTCATTCAGTGTTAAGAAAATAGATTATTTTGATATAAAATCTTAGTTAAGGATAAAAGGATTTTGTCATTAGTACCAGCATTGGCGTTAAAATCTGACTCTCAATCCATATTCAAAAATCAAGCATCTGTGGGGATCTTAAATGGAAAAACTTATTGCCAGTGAAAGTTTTCCACCACTTGTTTATTCTTTCTTGGTTCATGGCTTGGAGGACCCTTGAGTTGTTTGGTAATTTAACTTTGCTGTCAAATTCTCCTTTGCACTGCACAGTCAGATGGGTGTTTATCATTGTCATTAAAGATTAATAGCTCTGAGATCCATTTGAAGTCAGGAAGGTTAGGTTTGCTGCATGCACTTAATCTGTTCAATGTCTCACCTTCTAGCCATTTATGGAGGGGATATGAGTATAGCAATGCTTTCATTGTACCCCATTCATGTTGATGTTAGTAGTCATTAATGCAACTGACTTCTGTTTTTTTTCTGTTTTTTTATTTTCATGGCTGGGGTAGATACAAGCTAATCAGGTTGGGCACAGTCCATGTCCCACCATGGGGCTCACGGTCTTAATCCCCATTTTACAGATGAGGTAACTGAGGCACAGAGAAGTAAAGTGATTTGCCCAAGGTCACCCAGTGGACAAGTGGCAGAGCTTAGATTAGAACCCAGGTCCTTCCGATTCCCCGGCCCATGCTCTATCTACTAGGCCATGCCCTGCTGAGAGCTCACCTCCTCCAGGAGGCCTTCCCAGATTGAGCCCCTTCTTTCCTCTCCCCCTCGTCCCCCTCTCCATCCCCCCGCCTTACCTCCTTCCCCTCCCCACAGCACCTGTATATATGTATATATGGTTGTACATATTTATTACTCTGTTTATTTATTTATTTATTTATTTTACTTGTACATTTCTATCCTACTTATTTTATTTTGTTGGTATGTTTGGTTCTGTTCTCTGTCTCCCCCTTTTAGACTGTGAGCCCACTATCGGGTAGGGACTGTCTCTATGTGATGCCAATTTGTACTTCCCAAGCGCTTAGTACAGTGCTCTGCACATAGTAAGCGCTCAATAAATACGATTGATTGATTGATTGATTGTTGAATACCGTGGTAGAACAGATTCCTTTCCAGTTAACCATATTCAGTTTCTCATCCCAGAAGGATCCTTTTAGAGAACAAACTTTTGGGGAAAATTATTCTTAAATTTGGAAATTTAAAAATAAGTATCAAAATAAAATTTTTGTACAGTTGCTCCCAGAGAACAATTTCAGTTTTAGAATAATTCACTAAAGATGTCTTTTTCTGACTGTGCTTAACTCCCAAAGACTTTCAGAGGATTCTTTAGTCATATCCCGCCTCTAGAACCCCTAGAGTAGGTATCCCACTTCTGCCACTTGTCAGCTGTGTGACTTTGAGCAAGTCACTTAACTTCTCTGGGCCTCAGTTCCATCATCTGTAAAATGGGGATGAAATCTGTGAACCCTTCGTGGGACACCCTGATTACCTGTATCTACCAGCGCTTAGAATAGTGCTTTGCAGATAGTAAGCATTTAATAAATGCCATTATTGTTATTACTATTATTAAGCAGTTTTTATTTGAAGCCCTGATGCATCAACATCATGGGGTTCTAATCCAGGCTCCGCCACTTATCAGCTGTGTGACTTTGGGCAAGTCACTTAACTTCTCTGTGTCTGTTACCTCATCTGAAAATGGGGATTAAGACTGTGAGCCCCATGTGGGACAACCTGATTACCTTGTATCCCCCCCAGTGCTTAGAATAGTGCTTGGCACATAGTAAGCACTTAACAAATGCCATCATTATTATCAGCAGTGCCTTCAAGATACCCAAAAGGCCCTAGGGAGTAGATAAGGAATTTTAAACATGAGAGAGAGAGTGTTCATTCATTCATTCAATCGTATTGAGCGCTTACTGTGTGCAGAGCACTGTACTAAGCACTTGGGAAGTACAAGTTGGCGACATATAGAGACGGTCCCTACCCAACAACGGGCTCACAGTGTTGGGTGGGGGAGGCTGGAGTTGACTTGCCCCTTTCCTTTTCATAATTATTCAAATTTTCATTCATTTTGCATCATCTGGGAAGCAGAAAGAGGAAGAATACTAATTGAAGTGCTTAATTTTCTACAAGATGTTTTGAGAGATGGTAGTACAACATGGAATTCATTCAGTTGTATTTATTGAGCACTTACTGTGTGCAGAGAACTGTACTAAGTGCTTGGGAGAGTACAATATAACAATAAACAGACACATTTCTTGCCCATAATGAGCTTACAATGATGCAATCAGTTTGCAGTGGTACCGAATCATGTATTCCAAAGGTGAGCAACTGCCATATAAGCCGTCTGAGAGGAACAGTCACAGATTTTAAAAGGCCAAAGATGTGTTTGGCATACAGTGGGAATAAAATTGCCTGTTAGAATTTTCTCTGGATTTTTAAAGCCCTGATATAAATTAGCAAGATAGTTACTAATAAATCAATTGATCTAAATGAGCATTTTGACAGTGAAATGTCAAATAAACCCCTGAATTTTAATGTGAATCTTTTGTTTGATGATAATGGCTATTAGTAGCAGTAGTAGTAATAATCATCATCATCAATGTCATTTATTAAGTGCTGGGGTAGGTACAAATTAGGATTCTGAGTAAAAATTAGGAGACCAATAAAGATGTTATTGCTTTTCTTATCTTCAACCCTGTTTCAGTGAATTATATTTCCAAAGTACAGCTTTCTCCTAATACTTAAGAGTTGGCCTCTGAGAGATTGGAAAAGCATGAGATGTTATTGCTTAAATTCTGAGCACTTGCCGTGTGTTAATAATAATGATAATGATGGCATTTAAGCACTTACTATGTGCAGAGCACTGTTCTAAGCGCTGGGGAGGATACAAGGTGATCAGGTTGTCCCACGTGGGGCTCACAGTCTTAATCCCAGTTTTATAGGTGAGGTGTCTGAGGCACAGAGAAGTTAAGTGACTTATCCAAAGTCACACAGCTGACAGTTGGAAGAGGCAGAATTTGAACCCGTGACTTCTGACTTGAGCTCTTGAGAAATGCATCATCTTCATATTCAGAATCTGTGTTGTCAGCAGCAAAGCAGCTTTATCCATAGGCAAAGTGGGCAGTGGTTCAGTAACACTGCTGGGGGGGCTCTGTCACTATCTTGCCGTAAACTCCAGTGTTGCTGTGGGATATTTAAATGGGCTCAGCAGGGGCAGGTCTGCCCCCTCTGCTATTTTTAGAACAGGATGATGGGAGCAGGGAGGGAAATTTCAGCTCTGTGCTCTGGCATTACATTTTAAAAATAAATAAAAGATCTAAAGAAATGTGGATTGGGCAAAAGCTGAATAGTTTATACTTTGTTTGGGGTCTATTTGGCAGTGTTCATTTCTTTAGCTTTTATCTATTGGAATTTTTTAAAGAAAGAAAGAAGGATTATAAAACCATATGCACCTGTTGTGGAAAAATCCAGTTACAATGTGCAGTGATAGGCGAAGAAGAACAAACTGTCCATCAGATTAATATAACTCACACATCCAACATCCGAGTAGATGTTGAAATGTCACCCCTTTTAGGTCGTTTTCATATTGTACTGATTTCTGAAAGGAAAGAAATACATCGCAAAGGGAGGAAAGTCAGGGACAAGGAGAAGTAGTTGATCTGTGCCCTTGTGGTTGGAAATCAGGAACTTGAGGTAGAATGTGTTCATCTGCCAGTGGTAGTGAAAATAGCCTGAAAATTGAAATAAAAATTATACTAGATTCCCCAAATATAAATCTGTTTTGGGACATAACTCTGGTTCTAAATGTAATCTTGAGGATTCTATTGGGTAAGTTTTTTGGGGGGGGGTTTTGTTTGTTTTTTTCCTCCTCCATTTTACCTTGGTTCAGTTGGCAAAAGAACTTGAAAAACTTTGTTAAAGAAACAGTTGCTTGCAGAAAGTCAGTGAGCTTCCAATTCATTTAGTCATTCAGTTGTATGTATTGAGTGCTTACTGTGTGCAGAGCACTGTACTAAGCTCTAGGGAAAGCACAACACAACAATAAACAATGACATTCCCTGCCCACAGTGAGGTTACAATCTAGAATGGGGATCCAGACATCAATACAAATAAATAAAATTACAGATATATACATAAGTTCTTTGGGGCTGGGGGGGGTGGGGGGAAGAGCAAGTTACGTATTCATAACTGAAGGTTGGATTTAGGTCCACCTAATTAATGTAAAGCATAAATTAAATATTTTGGGAGGGACAAGAAAAATGTAACTTACTGCTTAGTTTGTGCATCAACACGCACATAAGTAATTAATGATATATGCTAAGATGGATGCCCGGGCATCATTTTTGTTAGCAGCCTTTAATCATCACACTGGGTGAAAGTGTCTAGTCTTGGACAAATTTCAGTTTAGTTGATGAAGACTCACTGTGATTTATTGCCTTAGTGGCATGGCAAACCAGAGAAAATAAATACATTTCATGAGATAAAAGGAAAGAGGGTTTTTATTCCTCTCTAAGGTTGTACGCAGGCTCCATGGCATAATGGGCTACCTGGACTTGAATCTACTAGAGTAAATCCTCAACAAGTAAAAGCTCTCTTTGGGGCTGTTTTTATTAGAACGGGGATTATTTCGTTTTAAGGGTCACTCTAGAATAGCACTTGAATGAACTTGAGTTTCTTTCCAAGATAAACACACCCACAGAACAAAGTATAACTTGGTTTACTATTGCATAGAATAGTGTTCTAAGGATCTGCACGTGGTATTGCAGAGAGCTCATTTAAAATTTTGTGAAGACTCTGGGGCAGTGACATCGGTCTGTCATTTGGACAGTTCCACAGTTGTGCTGGAAAGGGCCCTGGCCTTTCACCAACAAGTTTGATAACGGACTTTCAGTCATTTGTATCAGCTCTGCATTTATGCTTGTGATGCCGATGTGCTTCCTGTTTGTCTGAGCACTAACCCCCAGGTTTTGTATATTAGGTATTTGAATTTAATTTATAAAACTGTGTCAATGAAAATGAAAACAAGCAGTTGCTTTATTTTTACATGCTGTGGGAGCGTAGCTTAAATAGACAGGTCCTGCACTGTGCCCTGCAGGTCAACTAATTCCGGCTCTGTCAGATCAGCGTAGGAAAGGAATTCCAGATATGTGGGCCCCCTGCAGAATGTGCTTCCTCTGTGTCCCTTGGAGTTCAAATTTGGGGCCATGAGTAGCCTCGGTGTGACAGATCTCAGTTGCTATGAGAGACAATGGAGAAAATGACTGCTAAAATACTTTGAGCAATTGTTGCTTTGAAGGGTAGAGAGGTTTCTTTGAATTCTGGAATTTGAGCCTTCCATTTTTGATATGTTTTTAAATGGTCCCAGCTAAAACACACCACAGGAAAGAATTGTGTGTTTTAATCGAATAATTGTATCTGACTTTTCTTCGACTAACAGCTTAGAATGAAGCATGTCATTATGAACAAGGTATAACTTTGAATTATTCTCTTTGTTTACTTAAGATTTATGAAACTATGGCCTACCCAAATCCAGATGGTTACTCAAATTACATAGAGAGCAAAGTGCTCATGTAGGCTATATTTTACCATATTTGAGGAAGCGATATTTTTGAAAATACACAATTGAATTACTTCAAAAATGTCCTATTTATGATTTAGAAGAAAAATAGAGATTAAACGTCAGTTCACAATTCCTCCATTAATCTGAAATTGAGTTTGGTTTTTAAAAAAGAATAGGGAGGAATGCAGCATTCAGAAGGTGTATAAAGTCATAATGGGATGATTTTTAAAAAGATTCCAGGGAACACCCTGATTTGTATGTATGTGTGCCGGGGGAATGATGGGTTCCTCTTGAAAACAGAAATCTGGCTCCTTTCCCTTTAATAGTGTATAGCCTGCCACCCTTTATGGAGCCCTCCCAATCAGTTAATCAGCAGTATTTATTAAGCGCTTACTGTGGGCAAAGCACCTTACTAAGCTCTTGGGGAAGTATAATGCAACAGTATTAGTAGACATGTTCCCTGCTCACTCTCTGACTGAAAACCTGAGGCCTGTCTCCAGACTCTAACCCAGCCTAGAGCCTCAACAAAACCCAGTCTCCTTTCTAAGTGGGGGCAGTGTCATGCCTGCCTGAACACATAACTGGTGGGCAGTGATGCCACGAGCCCTTACAACTTGTAGCCTGTCTTTTTAATCAACATTTAAGGAAAGGATTAAGCCCATGCTTCCCTAGAATGAGCTTTAAATTGGGATTTCCTTTATTTCTTAATCTACGACTATTCTCATAGACTGTTTTGGTTTTTTTGTTTTGTTTTCAAAACTCATTTTGTACTATGCTCCTCTTCTTCCCATTCTCTCTTTCTTATAACTTATTTTCCTTTTGGACTGTTTCCATATTTCTTAGTATTTCCATAGTATGCTCTAGCTTTGCAGATAGTCTTACTGTTTATAGAACAAATCATTCACAGAGCCAGATTTCGTATTTAGCAAAAGAACCTGATTCAGAAATGTAGCATCTCTGAAACACACCCAGAGTTTTAATAAAGAAACACCTCATTCCCATCATAACTCAACCTCCCTTTGCATTCTTGTCTGTGCAACTAAAAGCTTGATGTCCAAATCTGAAAAAAAATTTAGCCTCCTATTTTAGAATGTGCAGTTTGTGAATCTGAAAAGGTATTCTTTGAGTTCAGAGTAAGTATTTGATCAACTCCTTAAACCCCAGCAGTAGATTCCCATCTCCTCTATTTCAGGACCTGGGTATTATATGAACAGAGTCCAATTTTTAAAATGATGCTGATTTTAAAATTACAAATCTTCTAACTGGATTGTCATTTAGGGATGATGATACCACTGTTGGTAAAAATTTACCAGGGAGTACATATGTGGCTTCAAAGGCCATTATGAGTTTGAAATTCCCAAATCACCATATGCACATACAAATATTGTCCTTTGTTATGCAATTTTTTGCTTTATCTCTTTTGTCTCACAGTTCTCTGCAAGTTTCTGCTCCCAAAGATCTCCTCTGTTTTTAATAGTGGTGCAGCCTGCTGTTCTCTCTGAAATAATTTGTTGGCTATGCTTTCTGTCATATTTTCTGAAACCCCTACTACTGTCATTTCAGCCCTTCAATATCACATAAACACTTGGGCACCCCTCCCCTCCCCAACACCCACTTTTATTTCACTTTCCCTTTCTCCCCATGAAACTTAAGCACATATGTTTAACCTCTATTGCTATACCCTACTTGTAAGTTAATTTAATGTCTGTTTCCCCCTGCTGGATTGTAAGTTTCTTGAGGGCAGAGATCATGTCTACCAATTATATTGTACTTTCTCAAGTGCACTGTGCGGTGCTCTGCATGGATCCAAGATGCAGTAAATGCTATTGATTGATTGCTAGCATCTCTCTCCCTATGACACCTCTCCTATTGGCTGAATGGCCTAAATATCTGCAGTGTAGCTCCTGCGGTGGTGGTGTTGAAGAAAGTATGGTAAATATTGAAGACATTGCATTATATTTGGGAAAAATCCCAGGCAAGGATCCATGTTGTCCCAAAGGTCTCAGTCAGCAGTCCCTGGCATTGGGCAGTAGAGATGTGCAATATGCCATCAAGTGAGGTCAGCATGTTATTGCTGTATTTTCAGCCTCAAGTCATTTGAACACAGATAATGTGCCCTCCTCAGTGTTCAATTTATTACTTGAGCTTGATTTTCCCCAGGTCCTAAGACACCTGTCAAGTGCCAGGTTCATTCAGATGATTGAGTGTTAAAGAGAAGACAGGTAGGCCAGAATTTTCATAAAATCACTGGGAAGTTCACTCTTAGTGATGTTTTTCAAAATGACAATTTCATCGCCTCTCTGGGAACAGATGCCTTAAGGTATAATTCTGATCACTCTTTTGACTTGCCCAGGATACTGGCAAATCTCTGTCCCTCTATCCTTTCTCATAGGATGTTTTCAGTTAGTGAGTATTACCTGAGAACCAGTTGTGTACCACAGTATACCATATCTTAGGGAATCACGTTAAACATTTCTTGTACTGTGCTCCCCCCACCCCCTACCCCACCCCTGAAAAAGCTTACGGGGTAATAGAAGAGATGAGTCCATTAAACAGAAACATGAAAGGCCATAGCTTAGGCAGAAAGGCAGCAGAGAATGCTTCCTAGAGGGGGTGAAACTTGAATTCTAGGAGGTGATATTGCAGACTGGAATAGGGAGATAAGTCCATGCAGAAAGAAGAGTTCGGGCAAAGGCATGAGTGTGGAAAAGGGGAGCCTTTGGACAGGAGCTTCATGAAGGTATGATCAACTGGAAAATAGTTCAGACTGTTGCTTTTCTTTTGACCCACCTGCATGCAGAAAGTGAGTCAGAAGACTTTGGTTTAATCCCAGCTCTGACATTGGCTTTCTGGGTTACCTTGGATAAGTCACTTAACCGCTCTGGGCCTCAGTTTCTTCATCTGTAACCTGGAGACAAGATAGATTGTGAGCCTTGTGGGAGGCAGGAACTGTGTTGGATTAGATAACCCTATGTATACCCCAGCACTTGGCAGACAGTAGAGGTTAAATGCCTCATTCATTGTACTCATTTATTGAGTTTTGATTTTTGCAGCCTAAATTATTGTACGTACCCTTTGAAAAACTTTTCTCTGTGGTATTAAACTATTTCAGAAGTCATCTTGGCAGTGTTAAATCTCTAGCCATTTAGTAGAACCCTGCTCAATTTGATAATCTGGGATTTGACTCAAAATGGTAGGATGGTAGGAGAATGCACATGTACGATCAGTCAGTCAATCAGTGATATTTTTTGAGCACTTACTATGTACAAAGCACTATACTAATAGCTTGGGAGAGTACAGTACAAAAGAGTTGCTTAGGCATATGCTCTGCCCTGCCCACAATGAGCATACAGTCTATAAATAATTTATAATATATAATTTATAGATATGTACATAAGTGCTGAGGGGCTGAGGGCGGGGCAAATACTAAATGCCCAAAGGTCACAGACCCAAGGGCACAGATGATGCAGAAGGCATGAATGATGAATGGTGTATGTCAAGGGCCACCTGTCATTTCTAGACTGTGAGCCCGTTGTTGGGTAGGGACCGTCTCTATATGTTGCTGATTTGTACTTCCCAAGTGCTCAGTACAGTGCTCTGTACACAGTAAGCACTCAATAAATACGATTTAATTAATTAATTCATTAATTAATTTCTGGACCACGTAATAACCCACCCCCCCCACCCCCCACCGCCCCCCAAATATGCTGCCTAGGTAGATTGTATTAAAACACTCAGGGTAAATGTAAACTCTCGGCGGTGAGCTATTCACCCCAGTGTCTTTTTCTGGAATTGGGGTCTGCAGGAAAAGTGCCTGGTCTATTTGATTGAAATCCCCTGAAGGAAGTGCACTGTGATATTGATTCGGTGAGGCATGTGAGGAAAAAAAGGAATAATATTAGAATGCTCAAGAAGGGAGTCATCCTGCCTCTGCAATAACGGGATCAACTACTGTGGCTCCACTGGACTAGAATTAAGAAACCCTCATCACTTCATAAAGAATATTCTCCTTGAAACTGATTTTGCTAATTTCGTGTTCAATGTGTACTACCCTAATTTGCTGGGGTTTCGCTCCCAGTTTTTCACTTAAAGATTTTTGGAAAAGGAAAACCTCTTAGGGATCCACTAAGTAAGTTGTAGTTGTGACTTTGAGAAGCCTGAAATCCAACTGCCTCTTTGGTGCTTATCATTATCTTTTATTCCTTTGTTTGATTTCTTTCCCTAAGTTCCTATCACCAGCCCTCTCCCCCATTGTTCTGAGATTGTGAGCCCCTTGGAGACCAGGGATCACGTCTGTGCCTCATCCAAGTTCCTTGTGGTCAGGGAACATATCTTTCAACTTGCATTGCACTCTTCCAAAAAGCACTTAGTACAGTACTTTGCACACAGTTAGTGCTCAATAAATATCACTGATTGATTGATCTAAGCATAAGGTAGTGTGTTGCACAAGGTAGGTGCTTAATAAATACAATTATGACTCCAAGATTTGCCATAATTAGGAGAATATGAATGGATCCTAAGAAGGCCAGTGTCCGGTGCAGTACATCAATCAATCAGGGGTATTTTTTAAGCACTTACTATGTGCCAAGCACTGTAGTAAGAGCTTGGGCAAATACAATACAACAGAATTAGCAGATAAGTTCCTTGCCCATAATGAGCTTACAGTCTGAAGGGGATATACGTCACTACCAGAGCACCATAAAATAAATTTGCTTCTCTTTCCATTCTGTGTCTAACAATAGAAGGTGTTTCTTTGGGGGAAGATGTATTTGGGGAGAGATGGGAGGATGAGGGAAGATGCAATTATTCCAAAGTGAGCAGAAATAAAGAAGAGGAGAGGTCTCACTATCTATGATGTGGATCTGTCTTCTCTCAGCAGTTTTTTTTTTCCATAAGGGAGAGAGCAGAGCATGGAATTGTCCATCTCTGAACTTCTTGGAAGTGTTGGAGAATATGTGAGTCTAACTTGTGTTTTCCCATTTTAATTTTAATCCTCATTTTTTTTTCCTAAGGTAAACCCCACACCCTCGTGCACACACGCCTTGCTGAAAATGATGTATTGCCCACATTGTCGAGGTCTGGTGACTGTGAAGCCATGTTACAACTACTGTTCTAATGTCCTAAGGGGCTGCTTGGCCAATCAAGGGGATCTGGATTCAGAGTGGAATCATTTTATAGGTGAGAGTTTGTGTCTGCTTGGTCTTCTTTCAAGATACTGGAGAAAATCCTGCTTATCCCACCACAAGAATGTGATCTAATCAGCACTTAAGTTTGTGTTTGTCATTGCTTTGTTTTCCCAAGTCTTTTCTGTTGTTAAGTTTATACTCGTTCAAAAATAATTTTTCTTTACAAATAGCTAGTGGCATTTAATAGATTGCAGGTTTGGACACTACGGAAATTTAAGAATGATCCTTTTCGACCAATGCACTTGGGTTAAATTTTTTGGACACTGAAGCCTTGGAAGTTCTGCGGCAAAGCCAGTGTACTAGCTATTTTAATCTTACATTGATTGATTACATTGCAACCTAGTATATGTCTAGCCATAAACAGATATTCATTTTTGAAGATCCGGTGAAATTCTTGGATATCTACAAAGGAGGTAGTGATACCAAAATTGTACACATGAGACTGTGAAAATTTTCCCTGGTAACTTTAGAGATGACTACTCCATCATATACACTACACCTGGAACACCATTTGGAGAAGGTAATCAGCAATGTAAAATCATAAATTTAAGTATTCTACAAAGACAGCAGATGAATGGTAACTCTCACGGCAAATGCCCTAGATTACAGAGTTCTAACCCTTTTATTTTGGTATTTTAAAGGACCTGGGTACTCTTTTAGCAGTAGCAATAGTAGTAATAATTAAGCATTTACTATGTACAGAGCACTGTAATAAGCCCTGGGAGATGTTGAACACACAGGTTGGAATTAGAAATGGTCCCTCTCCCTGGGACTCACAATATAAGAAAGTGATTTATGTAACTGTTTATAACTCCGAATGTTTTGAAGCAGTTGAGAGTATCTTTAACAAAAATGTTGACTCGGTGTTTCCATAGGTATACATTTTTCATTTATTTTGGAGATCGTGAACTCAAATGCCCATGATTATGTTTTTTTCCCTTCCCAGAAATAAAATTTTACTTGCATGGGGAGTTGATCATATTAATTTTTTGCCAAAGTACACCTATAAATTAGTTTCAAGAAATTCTTGGGACCCCTAATTTAGAAAAATCAGTAGACTATTAACATTTCTGCACAAGTGCAGGCTAGGTAGCTCAAATTTAGAAGTCTTGCAAACATCCAGCACAAGAAGAAAAGAGGAAACTCATGGAAAAAGAGGCATAACTTTAGAAATAGAAACAAACATCTAAATGCTGCTGGCCCTAAACACTTTAGGACCAGGAAAATTTGTTAGAAAAATCTAATTGAATTAAAATGGTTAGCAGTCATAGACCTCAATTGCTGTTCTTCCCCACAAAATGTGAGTGTTGAATTCCAGTGTATCAGTCACAACATACTAGGTGACCTTTTTTCAAAGGCCAACCATGGGCTTAAAATTTTACCATTCAAGTCTGAAGCTGACTCTTGTTCCTGTCCATTTAAAAAGGTTTGCCTAGTTGTTGTTTTTTATTTTCCAGATTGGGAATAAAGAGTCGAACAGTGGCATTTCCCCACTCTTAAAATAATCCTTTTAACATTTGAGGCAGAAGCTACAAGGATTAATGAACCGACAGCAAAAGGCATTCCATTTGAATAAAATGTTTAATGTATTTTTTTTCCAGGAGATGTGAATTCAGAACAGATTGAGACCATATCACAGTTCAGCAAATGTTTAAAATGTTGCCCAAGGGGGGCATTTCCCAGATACCCAATTTCTGTTAAGAAACAAAAGTTAACAAGGAAAGTGGCGGGATTTAAAGCATGTTTTCTTTTATCATTGTAAATCACATGGGAACTGAAAATTATATCTAAGAACCATTCTTAACCAGACAGGGTTGAAACATTCTTTATTTCAAATAAACTAGTGTAAAAGAGTAGGAGCAGTGGGCATTGGTAATCTCTTATGCCTTTTCATGGATTTTTTTTTTCCACCAGGGTTTAATTAATCTGTTCTGAGAATGTAGAATTTGGCCCAAATTGGGTGTCCCTAGAACAGGTTCCTTTTTTCTTTGCAAGGACTTTTTTTCCCTTTAAATGACTCTTGTTAATGAATGGTCAAGAGCGTTTTTTTCCCCTTTTAAAAATCAGATCTTGGGGTTAAGTCTGGAAACTGCCTTTTGTTCTTCAAGTCAGACAGTGGAGCTGAAGATGTGGGTTTCTGATTATTGGTGACACAATGCAAGAGAATTGCTTCCCTTAGTGAGAAGGAGTTGCTTTGTTGCTGAGGGTCGTCTCAATTGCCAGTAGGGAGGAAAAATTTATGCAGTAGGAAAAGTGTTTAAAAGCTGGAGTGATATATTTTTCAAAATCGCTTCCCTTATCGCACCCTTCCCCTCAAAAAAAAAAAACCCCACATTGGGAGTGTCCTTTTAAACCACTATTGCCGATGTGTATTTCAGTAAATTTTGAACTCTTGACAACCTGTAGTGAGATGCGTCAAACTAATTGAACCATCTTGTAGCCAATTATAGAAGAGATGAATTAGTTTGAAGCATGAGCTCAAAAGGAAAGGAAAACATGCTCCAAAATGTCAGCTGTAGGAAAATCATAAATTAAGCTTAGGTGCAGTGTGTTCTTTCTCCCATACCATAGTAGTGTTAGCATGATCTTGAATCATAGCCAATCTTATTAATGTCAAATGTTGCTGCCAGAGGGAATTTACTGTTCGGATTGCTGGCAGGGACACCAGCCAGATCCTAGCAGGAGGTAGGAGCCAGTCGAATATACAGCTTCCCCCCACTTACACTCCTCTCCTCAGTCTTCCCTCCCCCAATTAAAAAAAAAGCCAACTGGCCACCTTTTTTGAGGAAGGTTTATTTCTTTAAGTGCTTCTTGTCAGTGTCTATTGCAGCTCCTGAAGAGCTACAGTTGAATATATTCTCCAAGGCCAATTATTACTTTGCTTATCTTATATAGCCAGCTTTGGCCACTCTGCTGGAGGCTGAATGCATTTTCTATATCAGCAGTCAAAGCAGAGCCTGCATTCCTTAGCTGTGATACATGTAACGCCATGGCACCCTGAGTAACAAAGGCCCCAATTCGCTCTACATTCCCATGCTCTTGTGTATGGCCCAGCCGCCTCCAAGTGTACAAAGACGCCAAACAGCCAGAAGAATTGGGGTTTATGTTTCCTTTCAGACTTCCACAAACACATTATTGATCTGGGACTTTCCCTTGCCACTTGAGGAATGAGGAGTTACAAAATCGAATGATTTTTGTTGTTGAAAACTGTACAATTTCTGTGTTTGCTATTGGTGTATTCATAACATTTTTATTGGAAGCAAGCACATTCTTCACAACTATGATGGGATATTCTTTAGGAGTGTGAAAAACCCAAAGCTTTGACAGTGATGGGCACTTTTAAGTTGTGCTCCACTTGTTTACAAAAGTCTCCATTTGCTGGCACATCAAAAGCATTTTTCTCTCCTCTAGTACAATAGTATATTCATGCTAGCAGTCTTTACTCAGAGATTTGAAGCATCAGTTTATTGGAGCTCACCACAATATAATCTAAGACTCTTTGTTTCATTTATTATCTTCTTCGCCTCCCCCCCCCCCCCGGCAAAAAAATGCAACTCGAGGAAACCTGTTTGTGGGCCATGACAACTAAATTCCAGACTCACTAGACTAGCCACTTCCTATCTAATGACAAGTGCCATTGGTTATTCTGGGTTGAAGTTTAAAGGTTGATCACCAAATTTTGTTTCCTTAAATAAGCTGGATTATTTGCTTTTGATGAGCAAGTGTGGTAGGTTAACTTGTGGTTTAGTTGTGTCTATATATAATGGGGGACAGCGAATGAACAACCTAGTTGTGGAAAAATTAAGCTTCTTCTAGAAAATATTTTTAATACACAGGTATTCTGCCTAATCAAGTCAAAATACAAGTGTAGGAGCTGTCCAAGAAGAAAATTTTAGTTTTCATTGTGCAGTTCTGTTGTAGATGATGTACCCTGGCTATCTCTGTAAAAATGCCTTTTTAGCTATTGCTGTCAATCAAGTAACATATCACTGTTTGAAAGTTATATTTCAGAAAAAGCTCCCTAATTAATTAGAATGGGTGTCATGTGTAAATAAAGTTTGACTTGATTGATCTGCCCAAAGAGAAAAATGGAAGACAAATTTTGTTTTAAAGAATTAAATAATGAATGGAAAATGGAAGGTTGCCTCTAAAATGTAAAATTCTGACTCCAAAGTAAAAGTTTTAATGTCCAGTTTTTATATGTAGGATCACATTTCCCTGCATTTCATTTTGTTCTGTTAGCTTAGTGAAAATGACATGTGTAAAATTATTTGCTTGTAAATGAACTTTTGAGTTTGAGATGTTCCCAGTCTATCTGGCTAGAGATTTTGTTAATAATTTTTTACCTTTTTATAAATTGTTTTAGTCCCTCACATATTTTCTTTTGTAATCAAGAAAAAGGTTACATTAGTAATCTTAAAAATGGGTATTCATTTGTATTTTTGCTGTATAAAGTGAAGCTGACATATATAAATACTTTCTATGAGTCCATCAAAGTTTGCGGTTGAACTTGGATCTGACATGGTTGTCTGTCATCTTTGTGTGGTTCCGCAAATTCATGGCTGTGAATGGTTGGAAAATAATTAAAATAGAAGGGTTTGATTTATTTCTCTATGTAGAACAAAGTGTTTACTTACCATGAGGGATTTAAGGGAGAATGACATATTTTGAATAAATCTCTGTTTAAAATTCAAACCTGATTTGTGTTGTGGAAAAGTCAGGAAAGCATTAATGAATTAAATATGATGGGGGACTCTTCTGTTCCCTCAGCAAATCAAGATTCTATGATAGACTGATTAATTTGGGTTTTCTTTGATGATTTGTCCATTTATCCTTGTATTAGATGCCATGTTAATGGTGGCAGAAAGGCTGGAAGGTCCTTTTAACATTGAATCAGTTATGGATCCCATTGATGTGAAGATTTCTGATGCCATCATGAATATGCAAGAAAACAGCATGCAAGTGTCCCAGAAGGTATAATACATAGCTTTAAAAAAATCTAAGTGGTTTCTTCCCCTCCCCCAAAACAAAACGAGCATCTCAAAGACATGTCAAGCTACTGTGTGAACTCTGGATTCTATGCGGAGGATACAGTAACCTTGCTTAGTCAAACAGATGAGCAGAGGAAGACCTCATGTAATTTGGTGAAGTGATTTTTCTAAACATAGTGTGTTTGGAACTGTTGTAGGTTTTCCAAGGATGTGGACCTCCCAAGCCCCTATCACCAGGTCGGTCCTCTCGTTCAGTTTCAGAAAGTGGCTTTAGCGCTCGCTTCAGGCCGTATAATCCAGAGGAACGTCCAACCACAGCTGCTGGCACAAGTTTAGACAGATTGGTGAGTGCCTATCGAACCATTTGTATCAGAAAAGCCATGGTACTGCCAGTAACCTTAATGAGGTTGGTCCAGCTCGAGTATTAGTTTTGGCCAGCCTGAAAGAGTTTTTGGGGGGAAACTTTTGAAGCAAATTGAGTTTGTGTGTGAGCACACTTGTAAGGAGAATTGTCTGTTTATACTAACTTTGACGTAATGGACATATAAAAATCTATGAAAACTACTAATGGGTCTAGACACAGATGAGTGGTTTATTTTAGTGATTTTTGCAATTAATATGGTTTGTGAGATGTAATTAAATTTTTTATATGAAACCAAAAGTAGACTATAAATTACCATGGAAATTTTTTAGATTGTTTTGCATTGTTTTACATGGCTATAAATTTTCACTAGGTGACTGATGTCAAGGAAAAATTGAAGCAGGCCAAAAAATTTTGGTCATCTCTTCCAAGCAATGTTTGTAATGATGAGAAGATGGCTGCAGGAAATGTCAATGAGGATGAGTGCTGGAATGGAAATGCCCAAAGCAGGTGGGATTAAGCTTAAATAATAATAATGATAATAATAATAATACTGGTATTTGTTAAGCGCTTACTGTGTGCCAAGCACTGTTCTAAGTGCTGGGGTAGATACAAGGTAATCAGGTGGGCTCACACCTGATGGGGCTCACAGTCTTAATCCCCATTTTACAGATGAGATAACTGAGGCACAGAGAAATTAAGTGACTTGCCCAAAGTCCCACAGCAGACAAGTGGCGGAGCCAGGGTTAGAACCACGTCCTCTGACTCCCAAGCCCGGCCTCTTTCCACTGAGCGATGCTGCTTAAAAAGCTTTATGTTTTCCCGTTTTAGTGTGGCTTTACATTTGTAGAATTTATATACGGGTAGAGACCTGGACAACATCTATATTGAACAAGCTAAATTGTAAGAGGAGAGGGTTGGTAAATTTTGGATTTTAGATATGCAAGCAGCAGGTAAGTAAAGAGATGAGAGAAGACACTAGAGGTCTGGGGTATTGGAGTTAAGCAGGAGTTGGGAAGGTTCTTTGGGAATTAAAATGGGAGAGTAACTCTAAGCTCCTTGTGGGCAGGGATCATGTTTCCCAACCTCAGTGAACTCTTCCAAGTGCTTAGTACAATGCTCTGCACACAGTGCTCAAAAGATATCACTGATTGATTGAGAGAATCAGAAAGGTGAGTTTGGATATTGAAGTAGAATTTGAGAGTGAATCAAAAAACAGTAAGCATATTAAATGATGTAATCATTATATAATACTTGTGAACACCCAAATCCCTTCTCATGTTGCTAATGCTCGAAACAATAACTCTCACACTTTCATTTATGGCAATTTTCCATTCAGAGGGGGAAAGAACACCCCTTAATGATAGTCCATGCTTCAGCACTGTAGAACTACTTTCCCAACAACGGAAATTGTCTTCACATTGCAATTTATTCATCGGAAAAGCAACCGAGCAGAAAATGGGTTTGGTGGGAAGGAGAGGAAAGATTGGGTTGAGGCAGGAAGAGTTGATAGCTCTGCAGAAGTCCCTAAACTCAAAACCTTCTATTCCACAAATTCCACAGCCTTAGTCAAAATTTATTCCTGTCTCCCCATCCCTACTCCTCTGGCTCACCCCCAAGAACCACAAACTATAGTTTGAGAAATGCATTCCTAAGGGAAGACAATAGTGTTGTAGTTCAGCTATGTGGGGGACAAGGAAGATTTTATAAAAACAAGAATTGTAATTAGATATTTTGCTCTCAGTTTTTTTTAATGTTGTATAAGGGGACATGGGTTGAGGTGAGGAGATTAAATGACTGGAGGCTTTTTGCAGAAGGATGAAGATGTGACAAGAGGTGGAGATGGGACAATAAGGGAATAGACTGGCTTGTTAAGATCTTCAGGGCACAATACCTACATGGGCACATAAACATACAGACATAGAGATGGCAATTTGATTTTTTTTTCCATGAGTTTCCTTAATTTTGAGAGAGTAGTAGCAATAGTATTTATTGAGCACCCATTGAGTACAATGCCCTGTTGTAAGTGGTTGGGAAAGAACAAAAAATTCTGAGACACATGCCCTGCCCACTAGAAGCTTATACTCTAACAAGGGAGATAAATGTGAAAATAGTTATTAATTTATAGTTGTACTTTGTATTTGAAGGCTCTACTGATGGTGAAATTAATCCATGATTCAATGAGCATGTGTGTGACTGAAAAGGCCAACTTGGAACCTGTAGTCTAGGCCACATTGTGCACAGCCCAAGGCTGACCTTTGCTGTGCTAATGACCTACAGATCTAGTAATCAGAATAAGTAATTAATGTGTAATTAATTAGACATATTTACTTGAGTAATGAGGATGGGTTTAAATATCTAAGTGTTGAAGCCGTCAATGCATATTAGTAATGTAATCACGATCTCAAAGACCTGTTGTGCTACTGTGGGAACATGTGGGCAGGGATTGTCTCTTTTTACTGCTGAATTGTACTTTCCTCGCACTTAGTTCAGTGCTCTGCACACAGTAAGTGCTCAATAAATATGATTGAGTGAATGAATAGTAATTGATTGTGTTTGTCCTCAAGATCTTCAACCCCTGAAAAACGTAATAATGGCATTTAGTATTGAACTTTGTCTTTCATTCATGTAGTCATTATTGTATTTATTGAGTGCTTACTGTGTGCAGAGCACTGTACTAAGCGCTTGGGAAGTACAAACTGACAACATATAGAGATGGTCCCTACCCAACAACGGGCCTTTTCATCAACATTTCACAAATTCACCAATAGCATTGTAGTTACTAGCAGTACTGGCATTATAGTTACTGGCACTCGGGCCAAGTACATATCCCTGATCGCTGTTGAATATGAGTCCTTTTGAAAAGTCCACTAATTTCAGGTCTGAGGTTACCAGTGAAAGCAATATAATTTGGAGGAGACATCACTAGTGCCTTATTATAGGTGTTTATAAATGAGTTAAACTTCATTTCAGGTACCTGTTTGCAGTGACAGGAAATGGATTAGCTAATCAGGGGAACAATCCCGAGGTGGAAGTTGATATCACCAAACCAGACATGGTGATTCGTCGGCAAATCATGGCTCTTCGGGTAATGACCATCAAAATGAAGAATGCCTACAACGGAAATGATGTAGACTTCATTGATATAAGTAAGTCCCTTTTAAAATTGTCAAGATTCCTCTAAATTAAATTTATGGATAATGAAGCACAATCCAACACTTTTTTTGTTGTTTTGCCCTCCCAAGGTGATGAAAGTAGCGGAGAAGAAAGTGGAAGTGGCTGTGAATCACCACAGTGTGCTTCCGAGTTTGTGTTCAACGTGACTGACAACGCTGGGAAAGCCCAAAACAATGACAGAAACGTAAAGGACAGTTCTTCTGCTAGCACTGTTGAACCATCACGTGTAGCTGTGATCTTTGGCATCATGTTCTTGGTCATGCAAAGACAATGGAGATAATTGTAACCCCTAAAGAAGAGACTTTTATAATCAGAGTTGCGAGGCACCTATTTTCACTTTTATACCATCTAGTGACTTTGCTTTTTAAGTTAATGGACAACAGTGTACAGTTTTTAATAGGCGGCCACTGGTTTTTTTTAAAAAAACGTTGACTATTTTTCATTCACTGTTCTGGAAAAGAGGGACTTGGACTTGGAGTTCTGCTCACCAAGAATTCTTGTTAAATGTGGCTAACAGAGTGTATATACCGAGCTGTAGTTAGCTGTTCATTTGTGTTTTTATCGCTTTCTTTTTTTAAAAAAAAGTTGTTTTGGGTTTTTTTTTCTTTTCAAATCATACCATTATTTCTTACAAGAAAACCAGAGTCCTATCTTGGCATGTAACAAGGATGTTTTTCTGAAAATCTGAAATATGTACAGAAGCAAGTTTTATTTATCATGTTATCTTATATATATATAAAAAGCACCCAACAAACAGAAGGTATGTTTTGTGTAGTAAACTTCCCACTTATCCATGTTATGTTTGTTGCCTTATCTGGAGAGAATTAGAGGCAACTTGCTTTTATTCTATCTTAGGACAGAATGTGAAGGCAGAATTGACTGTCAGGCCACTTATGCCAGACCTAATATAGCATTAATATCTGGAGTGATTAGACTTCACCCAGGTCTGGGTAAATTGGAAGAAACTGCAGACAGTGTCAGTTTTGCATAAGCTAACAAGAGCTTTGCCTGCCATTCCCAGAACCATTTTATTAAAGTGTAGCAGTCCTGCATTGGTCCTTGAATTGTGCTCCTTTGAAAGATTTCAGGCAATATTGTCCATTTTGTTAAAACCTAAAATGTTCTTGAGTTGTGCAGCAGTAAGCATTTGCCTTCAGATTGTTTATGGTGTATGTTGGAATTTCTTTTTCAGGTATCGTAAATTGTCTTGTTCAAGCCTTTTTGCCCCTCACTCCTCATAAGGAACAGATAGTCAAAGTGAGCCCAGCCTAAGGTTGGCAAAATGTTACACGGTCATCCAAAATAACCCAAAGTTTGAGTGAATTTGAGCATCCAGATTGTGGGAGAAGGTGAAGCTCAGTGATGCCCCTTCAAAGCTGAGACCCTTGGGGGTCACTGGAGTGGATTGGTCAGGTCCATGTGCCCTTGGATGGTGTTTCTGCTGGTCAATTTGCAGTTGACTATTGTCTTGTCCCCTGGGGAAATACTTCTCCTTGTGTCCCTTGCCAGAGATGAGGGCAGGTAGTAAGTGACAGTTTGACCATGGAATTATGGAAAGGAACTGATCACTTTAAAAAGGAGTGCCTGAAAGTCTGCTGAAAGACTAAAAATTATTCTGCAAGTCGCCTCTTGCTCCTGACAGCCATTGGAATTCTGACTGAGTCTACAGAATCTTGAAAATACAGAAGGTTTGTTATGGTCAAATCCCTGTTTAAGGATGATTTTCTATTTTTATATTGAAATAAAATTTCTTGTTAGCTCAGGGTCAACATTTCATTGAACATTTTTTCCACCAAATTTCTGTAGAATGATAAAAGTGGAATTTTTGGGGCTGTTACAAAAAATCCTGGAGGCTTAATTTTACTAGAAGTAGCCAGTTATTTATTAAAACCTGATGTTAGTAAAATAAGCATATTCTGGCTAGTTTGTTCTTTTGGGTTTTCTTTTTAAACAAATCACGGAAACATAAAACTGAAAAGGTTATAAATTTATGTGTGGGAAAAATAAATTGTAAATAACTAAGTTGCCTTGTGAGAAATTGGAAAACGTGCTGATACTTAGTAACTACCTCAGTTCTGAGGAATTTCCTTTTTAGCTTTGAGTGCTTTACTTGGTAGAAATGAATCTGGTCTCCAAAATGTAGCTAAAAGAGTTATCCCCATAGACCTTGTTAGATTGTTTTTAATTTAGAGCATTGAACTATGTCCAGCTGTCTTCTTTCAGTCAAGTTCCCGAACACAAGAAAAACTTCGAATTAAATATTCTTGAAGATTTCCATGACTCTTTTTGATTTGTTTCATTTCTTGGCCTTTTTTCCCCTTCCTGTCCTTTAATTATTTAAATTGTCCTCTGCTTTTGTAAACCATAGATGCACTATCATTGTAAATAAACCTAAGTTAGCTCTGACTTCCAGAAAGGTCTGACAGGCTAACCCTTTTGGCTTATACCCAGCTGGCAGGCCAGCAGTTTTTTTTAAGAGTAAAAAACTTTTAAGAGTTTAGAGGGCCAGGGAGAGCAAAAATCTTGTTAACAGAACAACTGTCTTTTCCAGAATCTCAGTTTATGGCAAGATAAGTGTCCATGTATAAAAAGTGACTTGTAAATTATTTTGCTTTCCGTCTGCCCCCTTTAAACCTTAAAAAATTATATTATTTCCAGAAATGTATTTCATTTACAATTAATTGTCTACTAATTCTCATGTGTTGGTTAAAATCTACAAAGCAAAGAGTGGACATGAGTTGTTAAGCTTGTGTGGATAGAGGCTTTGTTAGGAACATTTCAAATATTTAAATACATAGCATAAAAATTGTTGCTCGGGTTGGCAAAAGCCATAGTAAACATAAACTTAGAACTACACAGAATTTTGTTTTTCTTTTTATTTTGTTGGGGAAGGGAATTAGCACTGAGAATTAATATGGTGAACCATATTGTGTATATGTATAAATATATAAACTATGGTAAGTGAATGAAACAAGATTGGTGGATAAGGAGTGCATGTGTTTGCTGTGCTGTCAAACTCTTCAAAAATCAAAGGAATAATTTCATTTATTTTTTAAAAAATTGCTGAAAGTGTCCTAGTTTAGACTGTCCTTTGAAAGGAAAATGCAGAATATGCAATGACATTCTTTAAGCGTTCAATTTTTAACTCTGTCTTGGAAACATCGTATTTTTCTGTAATATGAATTTTTATGGAAAAAAAAATTGTTTTACTGTTGCCTATAGAGTAAAGTTCTATACTGGGGTTTGAAAATTAGCAAAATGTTATGTTACCCTGAGCAGCACCTCTATAAAATTGGGGAACTGATGCAATTTTAGTGGACTTCATGTTCATGGTACACTATATTTTGTTTCATACATAAAAGGAAAGAACACTTTAGGTGCTTCCCAAGTGGGACTTTGAAAAATGGAAAGGATAAATGGTAAGCTGTTAAGCTTTATTTAGAGTTTGGACTTTTCACCTAGGTTGCCTTGTAACATCTTTTGCCTTCCATGTGCTATTTGAAAGATTTTTATGTACATTTCCAGTAGAGGATTCTGAATGAACCAGTATGTTGAGGAAGAAGCAATTTCCAAATAGTTCAAGATTTGGAGAGTTTAGTAATGTAAATACACTTTGAAAATTTGCATTTACTGCTGATGCTTCATCCAGACAAAATTCCAGTATTAGGCAGGATCTGCCATCATGTTTCCAGTTAAAACCAAACTTTGTGTTGTCAAGGAAATTTGAAATCAGAGTCAAATTAGAGTCATTCCTTTTGCAACAGATATTAGGTACCTACTAGGCAAATCACTTGTGATTTTTTTTTCTTCCAAGGTCTTACATGAATTTCAGATTTTCTTACAATATTTAAGCCAGAATTTTGGCAGTCTAGAGAAAAATCACCTTTCTTCACTTAGGAAAGATTATCATTTATGTTACTGAGCAAAACATGCAGGGATTTACTTTCTGCATGTCTGATTATCAAATGCAAGCCAGGGTAAGATGGACAGATTTGGTCTCAAGGCTTAAGATAGAAGTACAGTTTTCTAAAGTCCACTTATTATAGTTTTGTTCACTGTTCTCAAGTTTTGGATGGAATGCCTTTTTAAACAACTTTTATATGTTGCAAATTGTAATATTTTATATTTCATTAAAGTTAGAATTTATAATAGCTTGTCACCCCTTTTATTTTTTTAATTGTTGGAGAATATGGCTAGAACATGTTATTGGTAAAACAAAGTCCTGTAGTGGAATGCACAGGCAGAGTTGTTTGCTTGCACCCCAACACTTGAACTTGTCTTGTGAACAGTCATGCAACAGAATTGAGCTTTTGCTCTCCACCGAGCCCTGAACCAGGTCTGAGGGGACAGAGAAGCAGTAATGGCAGAAGAGCACTGTCCCAGTAGGAGTTCTAAGAAGCTATTTTTGCATTATCCTTTGCATTAGACAAGTAGCATGGTCTAGTGGAAAGAGCACAGACCTGGGAGTCAGAGGACTTGAGTTCTAATTCTGGCTCTGCCACTTTCCTGCTGTATTACCCTGGGCAAGTCACTTCACTTCTCTGTATCTCAGTTCCCACGTTTGCAAAACGGGGATTCAATATCTATTCTCCCTCCTATCTTGACTATGAGCCCCATATAGGACCTGATTTCCTTGTCTTTACCCCAGCACTTGAGTGCTTGGGACATTGTAAGCTCTTAACAAATTCCATTATTATGACTGTTGTTATTGTTATCATCACTGTGGTATTGCCTTTTCCAATCCTTCAATTTTTTTAGCAAGAAAAATAACATTTTCACACAAAGCACTGTGGCAGTATTCATTCATTCATTCAATTGTATTTATTGAGCGCTTACTGTGTGCAGAGCACTGTACTAAGCCCTTGGGAAGTACAAGTTGGCAACATATAGAGACAGTCCCTATCCAACAGTGGGCTCACAGTCTAGAAGGGGGAGACAGAGAACAAAACAAAACATATTAACAAAATAAAATAAATAGAATAAATATGTACAAATGAAATAGAGCAATAAATACATACAAACATACATACATATATACAGGTGCTGTGGGGAGGGGAAGGAGGCAAGGTGGGGTGATGGAGGGGGAGAGGAAGGAGGGGGCTCAATCTGGGAAGGCCTCCTGGAGGAGGTGAGCTCTCAGTAGGGCCTTGAAGGGAGGAAGAGAGCTAGCTTGGCGAATGTGCGGAGGGAGGGCATTCCAGGCCAGAGGGAGGACATGGGCCGGGGGTCGGTCGACGGTGGGACGGGCGAGAACGAGGACCAGTGAGGAGGTGAGCGGTGGCAGAGGAGCGGAGGGTGCAGGCTGGGCTGTAGAAGGAGAGAAGGGAGGTGAGGTGGGAGGGGGCGAGGTGATGGAGAGCCTTGAAGCTGAGGGTGAGGAGTTTCTGCCTGATAGTAGCATTGTGTTTATATGTAGACCTGTTCATTTCAGCAGTGCAGAGATATAGTATTTCCCTGCCCTTGCTACTTACTTGCCTGGTATTTTAACTAATAAAATTGGTGTGTGTTGGGCGGGGAGGGAGATGAGAACTGGGATGTGCAGTGCTATTTGAGTCAGGTGTAACTCTGGGGGCTCATATGGCTGTAATAATAAAGTAATGATGATACTTGTTAAGCGCTCACTATGTGTGAAGCACTGTACTAAGCCCTAGGGGGATACAAGGTGATGAGGTTGTCCCACGTGGGGCTCACAGTCTTAATCCCCATTTTACAGATGAGATAACTGAGGGACAGAGAAGTTAAGTGACTCAACCAAAGTCACAAAGCTGACAAGTGGCGGAGTTGGGATTAGAACCCGTGACCTCTGACTCTCATGCCCATGCTCTTTCTACTGAGCCACGCTGCTTCTCTCATACATAAAAATGATATGTATTTTTTAAGTACTGGAATAAAACTCCATACTGAACTTTGGGGGAGAAATACAAGGGCATTTAATTCAGATATACTTTGCATCTCTGTATGTGTGGGGACAAAAATTTCCAACTTGTTTTATGGGCAAACCGGTGTGGGATGAGAGTGTGCATATAGTTTCAGGTGGGCATTTAATGGGTGTTAATTAATGCCTCATTCACTCATGTGAATATCTGGTGGATCTGGATCTTCAGTGGGCACTTAATTAAGGGCTGTAGGGGAAAAATGTCAGTTGCCAGAGTTTTCCAGCCAGTGAATCTATCTGGTCAATACGGCAGAGTGTGAGATACATCCAGATGACGCAGGTAAATTCTGAGTGGTGGGGTGTTTAGATTTGGCTGCTATATGGAAATTTAAGGCCTATGTTGTTTTAGGGTATTGTAGTAAGTAAATGTATATTTAAAATATGTGCCTAAATATTTAGAAAACATTCATGTATATTTACCTGTATGTTACGTCATTCTTCATTTCTCTGTAATGGAGCCATTTGGAACCAGGAATGAATGAAATCTAACACTGGCTCTGTCAAGCAGAAAATTGTATCTAACCTGAACAAACTCTGATGCAGTTTTAAAATTTTAGCCCTGGTCTCTTCCCTCTCTTCCCCTTCTCTTCTCCTCTGCCCCTCCCCCGCCCTCACCCCCATCCCCACCCCCAACCAACTCCCCTCATTCCCAGCACATTCACACAAGCATCTCCCTCCTTTCCTACACAACTCCAAATACAGGAATAGGAAATTCAGATCGACTGACTAAATCTCCCGCCCTTTGTGTAAATGAAAGTTATTCCTCTGTATAGAGCAGAGTTGCACAAGCTTATCTATATGATGGGTTTGAGAGGAAGAGAAGAGAGAATTTTGTAGAGGACAGTTAGCATGCCTAATTAGCATGTGCATTTTCCCTTAGGAATCAAAATTGACCTTGAGGTTGCAAAATATTCATAGGTCAGCAGCCATGAAAACCACTTTTGGCTGGATTAGCAGGGTTTGGAATGCAGTTCCTGGATTTTCACTGACAGACTCATAATATTACCCATACTTTTAACTTTGATTTGACTTCTAAACCTGAAGGGAAAATAAGATTGTGAATTATGGTTACATCATTATTGTGAATATACACTTTAAAAAGCATCCTACACAGTGGGGTGTAACCATTTTTAGTTTTTGTTTGTACTTTAATTCTTAGTAGATAAACATGTGCCCGGACAAGTTCTTGAAAATTAAACCCTTTGGCTACTTGTGGAAGTGGATGGGATTCTTCATGGTAATTTGAAGCTGCCATCATTTCTGACTTCTTGATTTGGAAATCACAAAGTGAATTAACAAGTTGCATTTGGAGGAAGGAAAAAAAGCTATCCTGTAATTTTGGAGTATTTAACCAGAAGACTGGTTTGAGAAGCCTAATGCTGTAGTACTATAATAGATGTCGTTCATAATATGAATCAGCCTCTCAGAAGGAGTTTCACATGCGAACTGGTGAACACCTTACCTTTCCAAAAGAGTAAATATTTGAGCATGACCCTTGTGATTTAAGAGCCAATTTTCTGGATGCATGTCCAGTAAGCTGATAGTAATAATAATAATGATGGTGATAATAGAAATTATAGTATTTAAGGGCTTACTACATGCCAAGTACTCTACTAATCACTGGGGTAGATAAAGGATAATCAGGTCAGACACAATCCTTGTCCCACATGGGGCTCACAGTCTAAGTAGGAAGGAGAACAGATACCGGAAATGGAGGCACAAAAGTTAAATGACTTGCCCAAGGTCACACAGCAGAGTTGGGATTTGAACTCAGAGCCTCTGACTCTCAAGCCAATTACTCTTTCCCAAAGTCCTCCATTAATTTTCTGGATATCTCAATTCTTGCTCCTCCAAGCCTCCTAAACACACCTTTTGAATCTATTTCCCTTTTAACTTCTCCCACCCTGAACGTCCAACTCTAATGCCCCTTTTTGTAATGTCATAATTTTCCTAGTGGTCCACCTATAGTGGACTACTGAGTGACAACTGCGTGAGTAGCAGCATGGCCTAGTGGAAAGAGCATGGGCTTGGGAATCAGAAGGCCTTTGTTATAATCCAAGCTCTGCCAGCTGCTTGCTGTGTGACCTTGGGCAAGTGGCAAGTGGGATTAGAAGCCAGGTTCTTCTGACTCCCAGGCTTGTGCTCTAACCTCTAGGTCATGCTGCTTCCCTGCATGCTTAGTACAGTGTTCTACATACAGAAAACTCTTAAATCCCATTGACTGATTAACAAGAGGAAGAGAAGAGCACCAGACCTAATAAATGGCTAATACAACAGCGCAGCAAAGGTACATGAATGCCTGATACGTAAGGGAGACTTAATCAGTGTTTTCAGCCTATCCCACGGTCACTAGAAAACTTACAATTAGTAATGCCATCTTCAAAAACAAAAGGATGGTCTTTTGCATAGATTCCTAGTTCCACTGGGTGTTTGAGGTGCTGGTCTATGGCAGGCCAGCCACATGGATGAGGCCTACAGAAATGGCAGCTTTTAACTTAGCTTCAGTTGGAAATTCTAGTAGTAGTGGTAACTAGTGATTTGCACAAAAGGACATTGAGCTGGAAGGACCCATTGGCTCTGACTGAAACAACTAATTGAAAAGCATCATTACCTAGTGGATAGAGCACAGTTCTGAGAGTCAGAAGGACCTAGGTCCTAACCTTGGCTCCACCACTTGTCTGCTGTGTGAGTTTGGCCAAATCATTTCCCTTCTCTATGCCTGTTAGCTCATCTGTAAAATTGGGAATTTAAGACTGTGAGGCCCATGTGAGATATGGACTGTGACCAACCCAAGAAGCTTGTTTCTGCCTGGCACATAGAAAGCGCTTAACAAATACCTAAAATTAAAAAAATAAAGGTTTTGCAGAATCATAGTGTGCCATAATGACTCACTCGCTCCTTGTGAGCCCGTGCTGTTCCTACCAACCCTATTATACTCTCCCAAGCTCTGCATGTAGTAAGCGCCTAATAAATTCCATCGATTTATAATAGCTGACTAATGCACAAGTGATTTGGCATTACTACTTTGTCTCAATTCACCACACAACAGCTGCCATTTGGCTGAGGTTATGGAGAAAGGGCATTTCTGGAATGAGCGTGCATCCAAGTGACAGCCTTCAGACTGTATTGAGTCTACCAACTGAGCAGTGATGCCCAGACTTCTGTGCTCCCTCTCACCTTTGCAGCTAACCAGTCTGGAATCCCAGTACTTCCCTAAATAATAATAGTGGTATCGGTTAAGTGCTTACTGCTTGTCAAGCACTGTTCTAAATGCTAGTATCAGGTTGGATACAGTCTAAATAGGAGGGAAGACAGGTACTGAATCCCTTTTTATAGATGAAGAAACAATGGCAGAGAGAATTACATGACTTGCCCAAGGTCACAACACAAGCAATTGGCCAAGCCAGGATTAGAACCCAATTACTCTGACTCTCAGACCTGTGCTTTTTCCAGTAGGCCATACTGCTTCTCCCTTCTCTTTGCTCCTTCTCTTTATCCGCCCCCCCCAATACCTGCAGCATTTGGGGTCATGGGACTGGGATTGGGCTGTGATTTAAAAAAAAAAAAACAAATAACACCTGTTTATTAGGTGGTTATGCTGATGATGTGGTTACCTGGGCAAGCTTGGAGAAGAGGCTAGTGATGCTTGTAGATCTGGGTTCATTATCCCCCTCTGCTGTGTTAGATCAGCACTTACCTATAGCGTGCCCTGGACAGAGTTGTGGGCGACATTGAATTTTACCTGGGAAATAAGTGAGATCCAACCAGAGTCTGGTTTTCTGGGTCAGGTGAGCATGTTACCATGTGAAGAGGAGTAGTGTGTGGATATTTGTGTCTCAGAAAAAACACTTAATGCATTACCCCCTAAGTAAACACTGTTTTGGATGCTTTGAAATCTGGCCAAATCTATGATTCGAGGGTTAGGCTGTTTTTTCAAATGATATAGGAAAAAATTGTCTCAAATGTGCTTCCCAGCACATTTAGTATACAATATAACCCTATAACCTTATGTAGAGTAGTTCAGATATTATAGCACTTATTTGGTGGATTTTCATCACTCAGTATTTCCATTATAAATGTAATTTTTCAGGAATTTATAACCATGCCATAAAAATTTACCCTATACTAAAACTCACAGCCAAGGTATACTTTAGAAAATAAAAGGAAGAATTTTGGAAAGATCTGAATTGCTTATGAAGTTCAATGATGGTTTGAGATCATAAGTTATTTTCATAACTCCAAACCACTATGGTTGGAAATCTTGAAATTTCACAAGACATTAGACCATGTCATAGCTTAAAAATGGACTTCCTTGGGGGGAAAACTGAAGCAACAACTGGAGTATACGTTCTGAAAGAAGCCACTGAATATGGACAGGGTATGACTACATTCCCAATTAAATTCTGCAAGAATTACTAATCCTTGGCAATTGTAGAGGGGTGAGAGAGTTCTCTTGTGCTTTGGTGCCCCAAGGCATGTTGATTTTTCACAGTATGGTGGCATGCTTCATGAATCATAATACCTTGATTTTTAAATAGTACTTTTAATCCCAAAGAACCTCTCACAATAATTAGTGAGACTAGAGAAAGTTCTACTATTGGATATTCAGTAACTCAGGTCTTTTAGAGACTGTTGTTTCTGAGTTCAGGGTACTGTCTGCTTTGATATTGTTTGCTAGAAGATGTTACTCCCCTAAAATAGCTACAACTGGCTTCAGATATTTGACTCTCCTGAGTAAGGAAAAAAATATGCTGCCCCACCTCTTCTGGGGGAGGGGGTCATCATGATGCGTGTGACACATGCATGTGCTGCAAGACATGCAGCGAGCAACATGGCCTAGTGGATAGAACATGGGCCTGGGAGTCAGATGGACCTGGTTTCTAAACATGGCTCCGCCACTTGTCTGCTGTATGACCTTGTTGCTTAACTTCTCTGTACCTCAGTTATCCCATCTGTAAAATGGGAATAAGACTGTGAGTTCCATGTGGGACAGGCACTGTGTCCAACTTGATTAGCTTGTTCCACCCCAGTGCTTCGAACAGTGCCTGACACAGAATAAGTGCTTAAGAAATACCATCATTATTATTACTGCCCCATGTAGGTTTCTGTAGAATTTTGCTTGTACCAGTCAGGTGATTATTTGAGTGCTTACTTTGTGGCGAGCACTGTATTAAGTGCTTGGGTGAATGTAACATGTTAAACTACCTATTTCAGTATTAAAGCCGAAACAAATGATAAAGCCAACATATTAGTGTTAATCTTACAGTTAGCATATCTAAATGTTGCAGTGCTATACAAGTCCTTTTTCTCATCTCTCATCATCAACCCCTACCATGTCCTCATGTCTGTTAACTGTATTGTACTTTCCCAAGTGCTTGGAACAGTACACTACACACAGCAGTCAAATAGTATAGAATCCTAGAAAATCCTCAGAGTGGTTAGGCCACTCCATTGCTGTGCAAGCCACCACCCCCTCCATTGGCATGCCATGAGGCAATTACCTCACTCACTGTCTGAAGCTGGCCTTGCTAGGAGAGGACCCAGGCATTCATTTGGTGAGCTGACTCCACTAATGTTCACAAAAGGATTGGTCAAGAGATGTGGCAGACATAAATGCAGAAGAGTGTAGGAGTTCAGGAGGTGAACTAGAGTCATACCCTCATGGCTTTGCTCCACCTTATTTGTGGGCAGTAGAAAGGAGAGAGGGGAGTGGAAGAGATGTTCCCAGCACAGAAAGGCAGAAAGTTTGTGAACCAGTTGAATAACAGCAACAAGAACGTCAGCTAATGTATGATGCCCAAGAAAAGACTAAATATCCATCAGCCCCATATTCTTTCTCCCATCTGTGGTACCAGAAGATATCTGTGAGAACAATGTAAGTTTTCCTCTTTGACACCCATGCTTAATCAATTGATGGTATTTATTAAGCACTTACTCTGTGCAGAGCATTTTACTAAACCCCGGGGAGAGTACAATATAACAGAGTTGGTAGTCATGTTCCCTGCCCATAAGGAGTTGAAGACTATAACCTTCCCAACTAACCCATTAAGAATTTCTCAGGCAGGAATTTATCATTTGAAATCCTTCTTGAAGCTATTGATATTTCCTGCCTGAACAACTTCCTGTGGAAACAGATTCCATATGCTTACCACCCGCTGTGTGAAAGTGTTTCCTTTAGTTTTGACCCTTCCACCTTCAAGCTTCAGGGTGTCTCCTTGTGTTGGTGTTGGGAGATTTGGTGGACAGCAGCAAGCATCTGGGTTTATTCTATGGTAACCAGAGACACAAAGTGAATAGTAAAAGTGTGTTCATAAATTAATTAGCACTATCTTACCTCACTCTGGCCTCCACAGGAGTGTCATATTCAAGTTCTAAAGCATCTGCAGTCCTCCTCCACAACCAAAAAGGTTGCAAGTATCTGTCAAATATTCCAGAACATATGCGACCATGAATCATTCAGACTTGAAATGCTTGGGATGGAGATGGAGCTATTTATGCTGAATGGGATTTTTATTGGTTGTTTTCCATTGAGAACAGTATAATAAGGAATGCTTCTAGACAATGTACTTTTTCACCAGTGCTTTTGAGCCTTTAGGTATGTCAACCTTCAAATCCACATTCCTGTGTCTGTTTGCAGCATGGCATTGTGTTGTATGCTCCCAAGTGATTAGTACAGTGCTCTGCACACAGTAAGCGCTCAATAAATACGATTGAATGAATGAATGAATGAATAACTATGATTGATACTCTGCTTTTCAGAATCTGGAGACAGACACAGGGTCAGTTCCACAATCCCAACCATCTCTGTTGCTGCTCCACGCAGCTGAGCGATGGCTGCAGATGTTTTTTTCCTAAATAACTACAAGAGGTAAAGGTGCATTTTAGTAAGGTGCATTTTGAAAATGAATTAACTGTATATAACTTGACACTTGGGAGCATACAATGAGCAGAAGTCATCGCTGCCCTTGAGGCATTTACAATCCAAGGCAGAAGATGGCAGACCCAAGGTTGCAAAAGAAACACAGAGGTGCTCTTCATTCATTCAATTGTATTTATTGAGTGCTTACTGTGTGTGCAGAGCACTGGGCTAAGCACTTGGAAAGTACAATTTGGCAATAGAGACAATCCCTACCTAACAATGGGCTCACAGTCTATTGGTAACAGCAAAAGTAAGAAAAAAAAATGTATCAACCGAATAAGTAAGTGCTCTCCCTGTAAGTGTTGAGAATGGCTGGTGGGATGACAGGGTAGGGGAACATGTGGATTAGTAGAGGAAATTCCTCCTGGGGAGAAAATAACAGCTCATTTTACTGGCTGGGTGGGCAGTTGCTTTCCAGCTACCGACATGAGCTTGAAATAGGCACCCAGTTGGAATTTATATTCCATTAAGAAAATACACTCTTCTTCCAGAGCTTCCGGCTCTGTGGGGGCAGCCTCCTTCTGCCTGCCACCTGAAAATCCCCTTCCCCTTTCTTCTGTCCACCTGTCCCTCCATGGGGGAGATGTGGAAGTGTAGAATGGCAGGACTCCATGTTCCAGTCATGCCCACAGCTTAGATGAGTGTTTCCTGTCAGTATTTACATTAAGCACTTAAAATTCTTGGAGTCATGCAGTGCTGGGGGAAAGATATGACAGTGATTCCAGCAGGGTCCCTACCCCAACTGGGGGCTCAGAATACAAAAAGGAGTTTTGGTGGAAGACAGACTTAGCTGGAAAGAGAGAGAGAGAAAAGTTTAATATCAATAAGTTAGGAAGTGTTTACATTCAAAGGGGTAATCCAGTAATTCTCAGAAGAGGCTATTTGAGACCACCATGGCTGCAGCATCCCAGAGGCTGGGAAGTGAGTGTTGGACTGCTCTCTTTGCTTGTGAGCGTGGCAGGGCTTGGCTTCAGGATGGAGGACAGAATTGGGGTGAAGGAAGCCCCAGCCATTAACCTGCCTCCCAGGGCTTTGATGGAGGGAAATCCCAGGATCATGTCGTCTGACATGTCTGGCCACGCTCCACTTCCTGGAGAAAGGGATTGTTGAGAAGGTTTGGAGAGGAAGCTCCTGAGATGCCAGATGAAAATAGTAATTGTGATTTTTTTTTAAGCACTTATTCTGTTCCAAGCACTTTACTAAGCCCTGGGGAGATACAAGATAAGCAGGTCAGACACAATCCATGTCCCATATGGGGCTCACTCACAGTCTAAAGAGAGAAAACAGGTGTTGAATCTCCATTTTACAGGTAAGGAAAATAATAATGGTTTTTGTTAAATGCTTATTATGTGCCATGCACTGTTCTAAGGGCTGGGGTGGATACAAGCAAATCAGGTTAGACACAATCCCTGTCCCACGGGGGGCTCACTGTCTACATTTTACAGAAGAGGAAATTGAGGCACAGAGAAGTGAAATGACTTGCCTAAGGTCACACAGCAGACCTCTGGCTGTCAGAATTATAATCCATGACCTTCTGACTCCCAGGCCTGGGCTCTATTGACTACGCCATAACAGGTAAATCAAGGGACTTGCTCAAGGTCACACAGCAGGCAAGTGGCAGAGCTGGGATTAGAACACAGGTCTTATGACTCCCAGACTTGGGTTTTTCCCATTAGGCCTTACTGCTTCTCACTGAATACCTTGGAGCTCTGGTAGCGTGAATGGGATATGTCCATGGAATACAAATGTCAGCTAAGGGCCCAAGGAAAAAGGCTTGTTTTAAGCATTAGTCTTGGGTAACCTACAAGATGTCTATGGGTTTGTTTATCCCCATTTCAATTGAACTATTTAAAATCTCATTAAAGGGATTTTTTTTTTCTGGCAAGTATTACCCTCTGTCTACAAGCATCTTTTGGGAACCTTGGACAATTGGTCTGACCCAGAATGACCTGTTTGATGTTCTAGATGGCTGGGGTAGCCAAGAATCACATCCCTGGCACAGACAGGTTTCCAGCAAGTGGGCTTCCGTGGGTGGGGTAAAAGGGTGGGTCAGAGATGAACCCAGAGGTGGCCACCACAGACCGCTAAATGCGCCCCGGGCCTAGGCACGATGGAAGGGGGCTCTTCCCCCATGAGGGCGAGAACCCCAGCCTGCCAGTAAGGCAAGCCAAAAGGTGAATCTGATCTCTTGGCTCCCAGGCCAAGTCATTCGTATTTATTGAGTGTTTACCTTGTGCAGAGCACTGTACTGAGTACTTGGGAGAGTACAACATCCTGGCTTGCTGCTACGTCCTGTTAGACTCTTAGGGGCAGGAAGGCCCTCCTTCAACCCACCCTCCTCCCTCTACTTTGACCATAGGGATGAAGAGATGCTGTCATCCAGGAGTCTTCCTGGAGTTGGGCCTTCCCGATTTTTGCGGATACTTCAATCTTAGGACATCTGTCATTTAAGTTCCCTCACCCTCGGCCACAGATGGTCACTAGAAGGCCTCCTGCCGAAGCTTGCAGAAAGCTCTGTGGCTCGTGCCATCCAGTATTTTAAAAACAAATGGGAGTGACCCTGTCAAAGTGGGTGGAGTAGACTCTGTGGTGGCACTCTGTAGTGGCAAGATGGCTTGGCCTGTTTGGGGAGTAGATAACACCATTCAGCAAAGGCTCAGAAAACACTAAAGGTCTGTTGCATCGTGAGTGGACACCAGCCAGACCACCACTATGGACCAGCCCTAACTGATTATACCCATGGTGTAATACCCTGGGGGCGGTATTATGTGTGTGGGTCAATGGAGGCTGGTTCAGCACTAAGGCTAATTTGAAGGGTGAGTAGAAACGTGTGTTTCATAACCGAGACTTCATTATTGGAAACAGGTGGGGACTGGGTTTTTTTTTTCCTTTAAAAAAATGAAGTGCCTAAAGCACAGAGCATCCCTGGATCCAAGTGCATTATTCATGAAGTGGATTAGCAATCTGGACAGAGCAGCCAAGCAACAGGTGCCAGCACCAACACTTAACTTCTGCCTACATCCGGGCACTGTATCCTGGGATTTTCCTGGAGTAACACAAAAAGGAAATATCAGCTTCTTAGAGCTGAATCCTTGTGTTCCAATTCCATTTCTTCCAGGGGCTCATGATGGGACCAGTTATTGAATTTTTCAGGATTTTTTTCCTTCCGGGCAGCAGAAAGTTAAAAGTGTGAATTGAGCACCGGGATTAGTGAATGCTTCTCGTTTTGTGATCCTCAGCCTGAGCTCATCAATTTTTCAATAATACTTACTGAGCACTTAGTGCAAAAGTCATATTGAGCACCTGGAAAAAAAACCCTAAAGTATACATAATCCCTATTCTCAAGGGCCTTACAATCGAACAGAGGAGAGAGACACTAAAATAAATTACAAGTAGAGGTAGGCAACAGAGTTTAAAGAAATGTATATAAGTGCTCTGGGAGTGGAGGTGAGTATCAAAGTGCTCAGTGGACCTGAGTTCTGCAGACTCATTCCTTCAACAGTATTTATTGAGTGTTTACTGTGTGCGGAGCATTGTACTAAGCACTTGGGAGAGTACAATACAACAATAAGCAAACACATCCCCTGCCCACAACAATATATAGGTGACATAGTCGGGGGAGAAAGAGGGTGAGAAGATGAGAGATTAGTCAGGTCATTATTCAGGAGAGGCATGGTCAATTCAATCGTATTTACTGAGCACTTACTGTGTGAAGAGCACTGTACTAAGCACTTAGGAGAGTACCATATCAATCAATCAATCATATTTATTGAGTGCTTACTGTGTGCAGAGCACTGTACTAAGCGCTTGGGAAGTACAAGTTGGCAACATATAGAGACAGTCCCTACCCAACAGTGGGCTCACAGTCTAGAAGGGGGAGACAGAGAACAAAACCAAACATACTAACAAAATAAAATAAATAGAATACATATGTACAAGTAAAATAAATAAATAAATAGAGTAATAAATATGTACAAACATATATACATATATACAGGTGCTGTGGGGAAGGGAAGGAGGTAAGACGGGGGATGGAGAGGGGGAAACGGGGGAGAGGAAGGAGGGGGCTCAGTCTGGGAAGGCCTCCTGGAGGAAGTGAGCTCTCAGTAGGGCCTTGAAGGGAGGGAGAGAGCTAGCTTGGCAGATGGGCAGAGGGAGGGCATTCCAGGCCAGGGGGATGACGTGGGCCAGGGCCGACTGTGGGACAAGCGAGAATGAGGCACAGTGAGGAGATTAGCGGCAGAGGAGCGGAGGGTGTGGGCTGGGCTGTAGAAGGAGAGAAGGGAGGTGAGGTAGGAGGGGGCGAGGTGATGGAGAGCCTTGAAGCCCAGGGTGAGGAGTTTCTGCCTGATGCGCAGATTAATTGGTAGCCACTGGAGATTTTTGAGGAGGGGAGTAACATGCCCAGAGCCTTTCTGGACAAAGATAATCCGGGCAGCAGCATGAAGTATGGATTGAAGTGGGGAGAGACACGAGGATGGGAGATCAGAGAAAAGGCTGATGCAGTAGTCCAGATGGGATAGGATGAGAGCTTGAACGAGCAGGGTAACGGTTTGGACAATAAATGGACACATAGCAGCACTGGTGACATTCCCCAACAGGTACTGATCTGAAAGCTCCTTGTGGACAGGGATTGTGTCTACCTACTGTATTGTATTCTTCCAAGTGCTTAGTACAGTACTCTGCCCACAGTAAGTGCTCAATAAATACCATTTATTGTGTGTGCGTGAGAAACCCAATGTGGGCCTGTCAGATCTGACCACATTATGCATTTATGATAATCCCTTGTGTTGCTCTCATGTGCATCATTGGGAGTGCTAGCCACTGTTATCGAGGATTTACAAGCATGAACACTGAGAGGCCCTTTTAATGAGACTTTGTCATACCAAAAACAGTTTCCCAGACTAATGTTTTGACATAATTTTTGCGTATATCTGACTAGTACATGCAAATTATTTAATCAAGACCATGTTTATTCACTAACCACCAAGGCACTGAGTAGATCCAAGGTTAGAACTATAACCACCTATTCCAAAAGGAGATCAAATTAAATTTTTCTCTTCTTTTTGGTATCCTTGACCAAGGGCTTTCCTCTTCATTGTGACCTAATTTGCTGGAAAAAATGTGGGTTGAACTCCCTTGGAGACTATAATCCTGCTTCTGCCTTCCAAGAGGTTGCTCCAGAATGATGGGCGGTGCTCCTGGGCCTGCATTTGGCAAACAGAATTATGTCCCGAGTTCCAAATGAAACATACTCAATGGTAAATTAGTTGGCTGAGTGTTCCCTCTAAAAATGCTCAATGGGCCAAAACTTCAACTAGTTCAATCCTTGTTATTGATTTAGCCACTAAGCTAGTGAATTATTGTTGCACTCAATCACTATGAGTCCAGTGCATTTGGGAAAGAAGTGTTTATGAATGTGCTACCAGGGAAGCAGATATTTTAAGATAATTTCCCTTTTGCTTCTTTCTCTCTCTCCCTCCCAGCTGCCTCTAGCTCTCCTCTCTCCATGCCCCCTTAGGAAATGCTCACTCATATTCTCTTGATCCCTCTCATACACCATCTTTATCTCTCTGCATCTCTGCCTCTCTCGCATTCTCACATTTTCTCCCCATTCCAACAGGCCAGAAGGTAGGCAGGCCCACTGGATAAGTATCCTGGTAGGAACAGAGTGGAATTGCCTCGTGTTCTAAATTTTTGGTGGGCATTACAGTACATTGCATCACATTGGTCTTCCCAGACTGAGCCCCCTCCTTCCACCTCCTTCCTCTCTCCCTCCTCCCTCTCTTCCCTTTCCCCCTCCTCCCCCTCCCCATCCCCCCATCCTACCTCCTTCCCCTCCCCACAGCACCTGTATATATGTTTGTACATGTTTATTACTCTATTTTACTTGTATAAATTTACTATTCGATTTATTTTATTTTGTTAATATGTTTTGTTTTGTTGTCTGTCTCCCCCTTCTAGACTGTGAGCCCGCTGTTGGGTAGGGACCATCTCTATATGTTGCCAACTTATACTTCCCAAGCGCTTAGTACAGTGCTCTGCACACAGTAAGAGCTCAATAAATACGATTGAATGAATGAATGAATTGGTAGTCCATCCCTCCCAGTATTCCATCTCCAACAGTGGCATCAAAAAGTATGTAAGGATAAGTCTGATATTTGATAACAAGCTACATTATTAGGGGATATTCTCGCAATCCCAAACACACTCTTCATCCTATTGACACTTCCTTGTTACACAACTTCTGTGGTGGTGGTGACTCCATATGTTTACCACTTTGCTTTTATTCACTTTGAACCTGCCATTGTCAAACTGTCATGCCCTTTTCCTGAGGATTTGGGATGTGAGGTCATATTCAACTTATAATTTTGTGGGCTTAACCATCTCTTCTTTCAAACCAGAATGTGAGTCTTTGAAATCCATCCTTATTCCAAATGTCACCCTTACCTGGGACGTTTTAGTGGCTGTTCTCTAGTTCTGTTATATCCTTCCCAAAATGTGGAACCTCAGCTGTCTGCAGGGTAGCACTATACACATTGGCTGCTGAGAAGGTCTATGTTCATATGATTTATATTAATATCAGTCTCCCTTTTTAGACTATAATCTCACTGTGAGCAGAGGATGTATCTACCAACTCTGTTTATTGTATTCTCCTAAGCCCATAGTAAAGTATTCTGCACACAGTAAGCCTTTAAAAAATACCGATGATGATTATGTTGACATGTGTCATAGGCGCTAGCTGTCTTCAGCACCTTCCATACTGACTGTCTGATTCTTCCCCAGTGCGACTTCTGCTCTGCCATCCCACCTCCAAGGGTTCTCTGTCCACAGCCCTCTTTCTCATTATTATTATTATTATTATGTCCAAAGAGGGAGAACATTTTGTCAAGAGCAAACCAGCCAGAGAAGAGGCCTAAGAATGGCTCTGCTGCCAAGGGTGGAGCAGAGAGAACACTGGGCCTGAGCCTTAGGTGTGAGGAACTGCCAGAGGAGATTTGGCCACGGGATTCTGTGTGCTTCCAGATAGAAGTAGTCTGGCTTGGTAGGGACTGGGGTGCAAAGTGCTGAGGGAGTGACAAAATTCTTTACCAATTCTTGGACAGTGAGTGCAGATGTATGAATTCCTGTTATAGTCTAGAGCAGGGGTGGTCAGGAAATTCCACCCCCAACTGCTCTGGGCTGTGCGGAAGTCTGAGGGCTGGCTCTGGCATCAGTGGGTGGAAGAGACGGAGCAGGTGCTGTGAAGGAATAAGGTCTGTGGCTCCATTGGTCACGCAGTGATGCACGTGCAGAATACACACTCAGGCATGATGCCCTGACATTAGGAAAATTTCAGAGGCTCAGAAATCCTAGGGAACCCAGAAAAATAGCTAGGGATTTTTCCCTGCTGTGATTCACCCGTGGCTTAGTGGAAAGAGCCTGGGCTTAAGAGTCAGAGGTCATGGCTTCTAATCCTGCCTCCGCCACTTGTCAGCTGTGTGACTTTGGGCAAGACACTTAACTTCTTGGTGCCTCAGTTATCTCACCTGTAAAATGGGGATTGAGACTGTGAGCCCCACATGGGACAACCTGATTACCACGTATCTACCCCAGCTCTTAGAACAGTGCTCGGCACACATAGTAAGTGCTTAATAAATATCAACATTAATATTATTATTACATGATGCTTCTATATATTATATAGTACAATAAAGTCATTATGTATAGATCCTTCTATTGATGGTGAGAAAATTTATTTGTGAGTGTGTGTGTGATTGGTAAAACCAAGGTATGACAGGCACTCTCCCCCCAAGTACTCCTGCTTTCTTGTTTTCTATTTTTTGGTTCGCACCGGACTGGTATCATTGGACAATGCACTACCCGATTTAAAGAATTCAGTGACATTGTTCAGCTCCCTGTCCCCGGTGGTGATCCTTGACTATGTGCAGACTTTGTCAGGTACAGCCTGGTTACTGATCTCCATCATCTTCTCCAGAAATAGTACTGTCTAGTCACAAACCCTTATCCTTCTTACCTATTCTCCTACAAGTACGTTTCATGGTATTTGCTAAGCACTTATTGAGTGGGTAAGGACTGATCTAAACACTGGGGTAGATAAAAGCTAATTGGACTGGACACAGTCCCTGTTCCATTTGGAGCACGCAATCTAAGTAGGAGGGAAAACAAGTATTGAATCCCCATTTTGCAGTTGAGGAAACTGAGGCACAGAGCAGTCAAGTGAGTGGCCCAAGGTCACACAAAAGGCAAATGGCATATCCAGGATTAGAATCCAGGTCCTCCTGTCTGTTTCTCTCATGACAATGAAAGTTCTTTGTGGGTAGGGCGTGATGCATCTCCTGTTCTTTCTCAAGTACTGAGTAAAGTGCATTGACATTATTAAATGAAAAGAGAAAGTTGCCACATGCTCTCAGGACAGGCTGGGAGCAGGATTCCAGGCCATCAGGTCAGAGACAAAAAAACAGGCACAAGACCTGGGCTCCACCCAGGCATAAATTCCATCCCTCGCAGGGTAGGAAACACTTCCTAAAAGCCCCAGTGACTTCTGGGATTGGAGGTAATAAGCCCCATTGTCTATTGGGAGATGTAGTTTTTCCTTTCTTTCCCTACCACTCTTTTAATAGACTCCTCTGTTTGAATATTTTGAAATTACACACTCTTACCCACAAACTGCATTACAACAATATCTAACAATTTCTGTGATCTGCCTTTCACCGGCAAGTCTTATTTTGCATAATTATTTCGCATAATTCTGTGCCATAGACTCCATTGATGTCAATCTCTGTTATTTTAATCATCATCTCTGTGACATGATTTTTATTTTCTTTGAGTTTGATAAATTTCTGCTTACTGTCAGGTTGAGGCTCACCACCCCCATCATCAGCATCATGTAGAGGATATATTAGGTGCCTCATGTTGGCTCCACATTGTCCTAAGGGTTTGAATGGACATAGCAAATAATAGGAGAAGCAGCAAAGCCCATTGGATAAAGCATGGGCCTGGAAGTCAGTGGAGCTGGGTTCTAATCCCTGCTCCACCACTTGTTTGCTATGTGACCTTGTTGGGCAAGTCACTCAACTTCTCTTTACCTCAGTTACCTCCTCTATAAAATAGGGATTAAGACTGTGAGCCCTCTGTGGGACAGGGACTGTGGCCAAGCTGATTATCTTTATATTTACCCCGGTGCTTAGCATGGTGCCTGATAAATAGTAGTTGCCTAACAAGAGCCATAAAAAGACACTATTCTTGCCATCTCAGTTATGGTACTTGGTAAAACTGGCTTGGGTGAGGCAAGCAATGTTTAGGATGCCTATTAAGGTCCTCCTCCCCTATCAGGGTGAGGTGTGTGTTCCTAAATAGGGCTGCTCAGACCCAGAAGTAAAACTCCTGTAGGCACCCTTGAACCAGAAGAGCTAAGAGGTTGAGTGGGGTTCTGTGGGAGTTGAAGGAATCTCACTCCAGGTAGAAGCCAGCAGTCTTGTGATGAGCCATCCCAGGTGATGTGCAAATCTAAGAGTAGCCAGCACGGGTCATAGCAAGGCTAGTGTTGCTCATTAATAATAATTTTAGTATTAAGTGCTTTCTATGTGCCAAACACTGGAGTAGACACAAGATCATAAGATTAGACACAGTCTCTGATCCCCCTGAGGCTTACAGCCTAAAGGGGAAAGAGAACAGGTATTGAAATCCTGTTTTGCAGATGGGGAAATTGAAGCCCAGAGAAGTTAAGTGATTTGCCCAAGGTCACATGGTAGGGAAGTGAGGGAGTTGGGATTAGAACCCAGGTCCTCTGACTCCCAGGCCCATGCTTCTTTCCCCTGAGCCATGGTGCTTCAGAGTCTGAGAAGTTGAACCAAAGATCATCTTAACCTAAATCATCCTATCCATGGAAAATCAGGCCAGATTTTTCCCAGTCAACTTCAGCAAGTAGGACTTTGGTTTTAATATGGTGATTGAAATACATATCAATGCACTTTTGTTTCTCTCCTCCTTCAGACTTGGGCTCAGAGGGATCAACATAATAGTGACCTCTTTGGGTTTTAGAGATACTCATAGAGCACATCAGAATTATGTGTACAAAGATCCCCTTGCAGATATATATAATGGAATTAAAATGGAAGTCTTGTTCCAACAAAAGTGAGGCTTAGACTAGGAGAAAACAGTTGCTAAACACAATTAGTTTGCATACTCTTGCTAAGATTCTGAACTGGTTCATCTGAAGATGAGAGTGTATTCAGTTGGGCTTTCAATCAGGCACTTACAAGGAAAACAATATTTTGAATAGCTCCCCAGGAATCGAATTGTCAGAGTGACAACCAGGGCTAAATTATGTAAATTTACCCATTTGAAATAACTGGAATTGTGGAAATATAATGTCAAATGTCTGCATGTTTTTTTCCTTTGTAACAAACTACACACCGTAGCCTTTCTATTGAACTGTTCTGGGGGGTTTTCCTACCAACCTTGAGAAATGGAGCACAGCTTTGATAATCTTGCAACTACAAGGCAAAACCAGACAATGTTTATATAATGTGTGTTTGAGTTTGAGAATAGTTTAAATTGATTTCTTTGTTCCAAATTTGTCCATTCAGATTGCTGTGTAACTCCTACAGATGTCAAATATTGTTCAGCCAAACCAGAGTCATCCAGAAAAAATACTGTTAATTTCAAAAGATTGAATTTGATATTTTGGTATGTAAATCCTTCAATACAAAGACCACAGAGGGCCCCAGCACCCTCATATCGATTTAAAATTTGAATCAGTGTTTCTATCAGTGAAAACGTATGCCTGTTCGAATGATTACTTGAGCTTTAAGCTTTGTTGAATCGTTTGGCAAACATCAATTTCACATGACAATGGAAAGGACAACCAAATCTGAAAAGAGGATGTGTAAGATTTCTCTCTATGAAGAAAAAATCTTTCTTGTGGCCACACATTTTAAATTGAGTGTCACTTTGGATGTTCTTGCTATACAGCTTTCTTCTCAGTTTGACTGAAACTGGAGGCAAAAACAAGCAAGCAATTGTTGAACAGCATGCCAGCCTCCCACAACTCCATGACTTGTAACAGACCCTGTGGGCTTCTAAGAAGTCATCTCTCATGCCACTAGAGCCCCCAAGTGGGCTGCGGGGATTCCTCAGCTATTGGTCTCCAAACTCTTATTTGGGGAGGGTCCTGTAAGGGATTCTGGCCTTCCCTTCTCCTCACCAGGACACCCAGAGCTGCAGGGAGCTCCTCTAGACTGTAAGCTCACTGTGGGAAGGGAATGTGGCTATCAACTCTGTTGTACTCTCCCAGGTGCTTAGTACAGTGCTCTGCTCACAGTAAGTGCTCAGCAAGTACCATTGATTGATTGTGACAGATCAGAGAGTAGGGGAGAGAGTTGCTGGTATTCCCAGCCCTTCCCATTCTACCTCTGTCCCCACTGCTGCATTGCATAGCTCTGGGGAATGTAATAATAATGGCATTTTTAAGCACTTATGTGCCAGGCACTGAACAAAGGGCTGGAGTGGATACAAGGAATAGAGTTGAACCCAGTCCCAGTCCCATGTGAGGCTCACAGTCTCAATCCCCACTTTACAGATGAGGTAACTGAGGCAAGGAGAATAATACTGATGACATTTATTAAGCACTTACTATGTGCAAAGCACTGTTCTAAGCACTGGGGAGGTTACAAGGTCATCAGGTTGTCCCATGGGGGCTCACAGTTTTAATCCCCATTTTACAGATGAGGTAACTGAGGCACAGAGAAGTTGAGTGATTTGCCCAAAGTTACACAGCTGATAATTGGCAGAGCCGGAACTTGAACCCATGACCTCTGACTCCAAAGCCTGTGCTCTTTCTACTGAGCCACACTGCTTCTCTAGGAGCAATGAAGGAGAAATGAAGTGACTTGCCCAAGGTCACACAGCAGATAAGTGACAGAGCAGGGATTAAAGTCCATCACCTTCTGACTCCCAGGCCTGTGCTTTATCCACTTTGCCATACTGCTTCTATAGCAGGTTCTCCCCGATGTGGGTTCACCCTGGGCTTCCTGCTGTAATCTCAACCCCAACTCCCACTGGTTCTGTGGCCACGGGGTTAAAGGACTGGGTACTGAGGTTGATCCAAACTCTCTTCCCTGAATCATGGGTCTGGGACCCCATGGTTAGAGTCCCCTGGGCTAAAAAGAGGCATTCATCATATCCATAATTTTTTGAGGCTCCACTGGCTGAACATCAACAAACTGACCCTTCTTCCAGACAGGTGCTTAGCACCAACTCTTCCAGAGTTGTAAGTAAACACACGGCAAAAATTTATGCCTCTTTTTAAACAAAAAATATAATCCTGACGATAAGCAACTTGACCATGTTTGCATGGTAAGAGCCACTAGGAACGAAGTGCTTTTGTCTTAGGGAAATACTGTTACTGAATTGGGACCAAAATCTCCCTGGGAGCAGTCCATCTGGGGAGAGTAGTTCTATGGAACTGAAGATTCACAGAGGATGGTGATTCATTCATTCATTCATTCAATCGTACTTATTGAGCGCTTACTGTGGGCAGAGCACTGTACTAAGCGCTTGGGAAGTACAAGTTGGCAACATATAGAGACGGTCCCTACCCAACAGCTGGCTCACAGTCTAGAAGGGGGAGACAGACAACAAAACAAAGCACGTGGACAGGTGTCAAGTCTTCAGAACAAATAGAAGTAAAGCTAGATTCATTCAATTATTCATTCGTATTTATTGAGTGCTTACGGTGTGCAGAGCACTATACTAAGCACTTGGGAAGTACAAGTTGGCAACATATAGAGACGGTCCCTACGCAACAGCGGGCTCACAGTCTAGAAAGGGGAGGCAGACAACAAAAAAAACACATATTAACAAAAGAAAATTAATAGAATATGTAGAAGTAAAATAGAGTAATAAATATGTACAAACATATATACATATATACAGGTGCTGTGGGGAGGGGAAGGAGGTAAGGCGGGGGGGGTGGGGGGAGGAAGGAGGGGGGCTCAGTCTGGGAAGGCCTCCTGGAGGAGGTGAGCTCTCAGTAGGGCTTTGAAGGGAGGAAGAGAGCTAGCTTGGCTGATGTGCAGAGGGAGGGCATTCATTCATTCAATCACATTTATTGAGCGCTTACTGTGTGCAGAGCACTGTACGAAGCGCTTGGGAAGTACAAGTTTGCAACATATAGAGACGGTCCCTACACAACAGCGGGCTCACAGTCTAGAAGGGGGAGACAGACAACAAAACAAAGCATATTAACAAAATAAAATAAATAGAATAATAAATATGTACAAGTAAAATAGAGTAATAAATCTGTACAAACATATATACAGGTGCTGTGGGGAGGGGAAGGAGGTAGGGCGGGGGTATGGGGAGGGGAAGGAGGTAGGGTGGGGGGGGTGGGGAGGAGGAGATGAAGGAGGGGGCTCAGTCTGGGAAGGCCTCCTGGAGGAGGTGAGCTCTCAGTAGGTCTTTGAAGGGAGAAAGAGAGCTAGCTTGGCAGATATGTGGAGGGAGGGCATTCATTTATTCATTCATTCATTCAATCATATTTATTGAGCACTTACTGTGTGCAGAGCACTGTACTAAGCACTTGGGAAGTACAAGTTGGCAATATATAGAGATGGTCCCTACCCAACAGTGGGCTCACAGTCTAGAAGGGGGAGACAGAGAACAAAACATATTAACAAAATAAAATATATAGAATAAATATGTACAAATAAAATAAATAAATAGAGTAATACATACGTACAAACACATATACATATATACAGGTGCTGTGGGGAGGGGAAGGAGGTAAGGCGGGGGGGGGATGGGGAGAGGGAGGAGGGGGCTCAGTCTGGGAATCAATCAATCAATCAATCAATCAATCGTATTTATTGAGCGCTTACTATGTGCAGAGCACTGTACTAAGCGCTTGGGAAGTACAAATTGGCATCACATAGAGACAATCCCTACCCAACAGTGGGCTCACAGTCTAAAAGGGGGAGACAGAGAACAGAACCAAACATACTAACAAAATAAAATAAGTAGGATAGAAATGTACAAGTAAAATAAATAAATAAATAGATAGAGTAATAAATATGTACAACCATATATACATATATACAGGTGCTGTGGGGAAGGGAAGGAGGTAAGACGGGAGGATGGAGAGGGGGACGAGGGGGAGAGGAAAGAAGGGGCTCAGTCTGGGAAGGCCTCCTGGAGGAGGTGAGCTCTCAGCAGGGCCTTGAAGGGAGGAAGAGAGCTAGCTTGGCGGATGGGCAGAGGGAGGGCATTCCAGGCCCGGGGGATGACGTGGGCCGGGGGTCGATGGCGGGACAGGCGAGAGCGAGGTACAGTGAGGAGATTAGTGGTGGAGGAGCGGAGGGTGCGGGCTGGGCAGTAGAAGGAGAGAAGGAAGGTGAGGTAGGAGGGGGCGAGGTGATGGACAGCCTTGAAGCCCAGGGTGAGGAGTTTCTGCTTGATGCGCAGATTGATCGGTAGCCATTGGAGGTTTTTGAGGAGGGGAGTAATATGTCCAGAGCGTTTCTGGACAAAGATAATCCGGGCAGCAGCATGAAGTATGGATTGAAGTGGAGAGAGACACGAGGATGGGAGATCAGAGAGAAGGCTAGTGCAGTAGTCCAGACGGGATAGGATGAGAGCTTGAATTAGCAGGGTAGCGGTTTGGATGGAGAGGAAAGGGCGGATCTTGGCAATGTTGCGGAGCTGAGACCGGCAGGTTTTGGTGACGGCTTGGATGTGAGGGGTGAATGAGAGAGCGGAGTCGAGGATGACACCAAGGTTGCGGGCTTGTGAGACGGGAAGGATGGTAGTGCCGTCAACAGAGATGGGAAAGTCAGGGAGAGGACAAGGTTTGGGAGGGAAGACAAGGAGCTCAGTCTTCGACATGTTGAGCTTTAGGTGGCGGGCGGACATCCAGATGGAGATGTCCTGAAGGCAGGAGGAGATGCGAGCCTGGAGGGAGGGGGAGAGAGCAGGGGCAGAGATGTAGATCTGGGTGTCATCAGCGTAGAGATGATAGTTGAAGCCGTGGGAGCGAATGAGGTCACCAAGGGAGTGAGTGTATATTGAGAACAGAAGGGGACCAAGCACTGAACCTTGGGGAACCCCCACAGTAAGAGGATGGGAGGGGGAGGAGGAGCCTGCAAAAGAGACTGAGAAAGAACGACCGGAGAGATAAGAGGAGAACCAGGAGAGGACGGAGTCTGTGAAGCCAAGGTCAGATAACGTGTTGAGGAGAAGGGGGTGGTCCACAGTGTCAAAGGCAGCTGAGAGGTCGAGGAGGATTAGGACAGAGTATGAGCCGTTGGATTTGGCAAGCAGGAGGTCATTGGTGACCTTTGAGAGGGCAGTTTCCGTGGAATGAAGGGGACGGAAGCCAGACTGGAGGGGGTCGAGGAGAGAGTTGTTGTTGAGGAATTCTAGGCAGCGCGTGTAGACAACTCGTTCAAGGAGTTTGGAAAGGAATGGTAGGAGGGATATGGGACGATAACTAGAAGGTGAGGTGGGGTCAAGAGAGGGTTTTTTTAGGATGGGAGAGACATGGGCATGTTTGAAGGCAGAGGGGAAGGAACCAGTGGAGAGTGAGCGGTTGAAGATGGAAGTTAAGGAGGGGAGAAGGGATGGAGCGAGAGATTTCATAAGATGAGAGGGAATCTCGATCTGCATTTTACAGATGAGGCCCAGAGAAGTAAAGTGCCCTGCCCAAGGCCACACAGCAGACGAGTGGCGGAGCTGGGATCAGAACCCATGACCTTTTTTTTTATAATGGCATTTATTAAGCGCTTACTATGTGCAAAGCTGATGATGAGGGGAATCCATTTGTGCCTGAAATCAGACACCACCTTGAAGTTTTGCTTGACAAATCTATTGTTTCCTCAGGTCTAATAAAAATTATACTTGGGGTACTGGTTAAGCACTTACTAAGTTCAAAGCACGTAGATAAATGCTGGCATAGAGAAACAATAATCAGGTTGGACACCTTCAATGTCCCACATGGGACTCACAGTCTAAGGGAGGGAGAGAGAACAGGTATTTAGCCCTCACCTTATAGATGAAACAGAGACACAGAGAAGTTAAACGACTTGCCCATGGTCACATAGCAGGCACGTTGCAAAGCTACTTGGATTAGAACCCAAGTCCTCTGACTCCCAGGGCCATGCTTTTTCCACTAGGCAGCTGATGGTCTCTGCTGAATTCAGGGAATCCCCTTGAACAGCTTACTTCCTAGTGTTTTAGCTGTTCTGTCTAAGGGTAGCTGCCAGGCCCAGCAATTCTTTCTAACAGTAGTTTTCAGAGATCACATAAGTTTTAGTATTCAGAAACTGAATTCTAGATGGAAATATTTCCTTTAAGGTCTGCCCTTCTGAAGAGCAAACAGCTTAGCAGCACCCTGCAGGGAGCAAGAAAAATGGCATAAACATTCATGTCAAAACACAAAGATTCCTGTGTCACAATGAAATATGGATCTAATACTGGTGCATTCTAATAAATTATGTATTACAAATATAGATGAATAGCAAAGGTGCACCACTACATGCAGTGTTCCATCACTAGTAAATTTTGCAGTTATCTTCAGACCAAAATGTAGCTGGCTTCTTATCAATAATGAAATATCACATGGAATATTTTGCAATTACTGAACAAATCTTTCCAGGAGGTAACCTTTATTTGCAGACTATGGGTTAAAATTGAAATCCTGAGTGTCTTTACTTTGATCATTTTCAGTATGGTATCATTCTGGACTTTGTGAAAAAGGTCACTGTTTCTGGAAAATATGATGATCAATAGAAACAGTGTGGTCTAGTGGAAAGAGCCACCGGCTAGAGACTCAGAGGACATGGCTTCTAATCCCAGTTCTTCCACTTTCCTGTTGGGTGACCTCAGACAAGTCACTTAACTTCTCAGTACTTCAGTTTCTTCATCTGTAAAAGGGGGATTAAATCCTAGCCCTCCAACTTAAATGGTGGTCCCCATGTGAGGCAGGGACTGGCTCTTGTTACTACCCCAGTGCTTAGTTCTGTGCTGGAACATAGTAAACACTTAAACACCTCTGAAAATAATTTGAACTCCAGTTGCTTTAGTTAGTTTAATGAATCACATTAGGGAAACAATGCAGTCTTTACAGGATTTGAGGTCAATGGGTATTGACTTCAAAATAAGAGTAACATCTTGCATGTTTTGGGGGATTTAATTTTTCCAAATGCTTTCACATTAATTATCCCATTTTATCCTTACCACTTCCCTGTGAGGGGGAGAAAAGAAAGTATTATTGATCCCATTTTACAGATGAGAAGATTGCCGAAGTTACTTAGCAGGCCGCGGTAGAGGTGGGATTAGAACTGTGGTCACCTGACTCACAAAAACACGCTCTTTCCAGTAGGCCCAACTAGCAGGCCAATGGGATTTCTTTGTAAGCTCATTGTCTGATTATGACCCTTTAAGCATATTTCTGCACCAAGAGATGAACTGAAATAATTACAGACAGTTTCTGCAAATTGACTTATCCCCCTTATCTCATGGGGACTGAACTATGTGTTGATTTTGAGTAGACCATAGACGTTAAACCAACCAAAAGCTCTTGGAGCAAAAATAGAATGTTTACCTAGTTCCATAGACAAATAGGGGATAAGCACATAAAACTTGCAACAGAGAAATTAAAACACAGATGAAATATTATTTAAAGCAAAAAAAATCAAAAGCCATCATTGCTATTCCCTTATTGAGACTGAAGCTATCTCTCTGCTCTTCATCTTGGTAGCAACTGGACCAATTTTCAGTTTTTCCTCTCTGCCCTTTACTCCTACCAGGTTTTCACAGAGAACAAATTAAGCATGTTCAATAGTATTCCTGTTTGATCAGTGCTGTTTACTAAGTACTTACTGGTTTGGTGGAAAGAGTGGGGGCCTGGGAGTCAGAAGCGCACTATAATAAGCATTTGGGAGCATTCAATAGAGTTAATACACGATGCCTGCCCTTACAGTGCAGTGAGTTCACAATCTAGTGTTAGCTCTAAATGTTCCCTTTCCTTTATTAATACCAGGGAACGAATATACTCTATTTTTAACTGGAAATTAATTTTAATCCAAGTCATATTGAAGTGCATGCTCACTTCTTGCACTTAAAAATAAAAACTAACGGTATTAAGTGCTTGCTATGTGCTAAGTGCTGGAATAGATACAAGATATTCAGGTAAGACATAGTCCTTGTTTTACTCACAATTCAAGTAGGATGGAGAATAGGTATTTTATCCCCATTATATTGATAAGAAAACTGAGGCACAGAGAAGTTAAGTACTTGCCCAAGGTTACTTATAGCAAGGAAATAGTAGAGCTGGAACTAGAAAGCAGATCTCCTGATTCCCAGGAAACTGCTCTTTTCACCAAGCCAGTGAGAGAGGAGTCAAAGGTGGAAGAGTCTAGAGAGAGCTACAGTTCAGTGAGCTTTTAGAAGTAAAAAATATGAGTTGAGGAGCAGCTGGTAAAGAAAGGTGATATGTAATCAATCAATCAATTGTATTTATTGAGTGCTTACTATTGTGTAGAGCACTGTATTAAGCATTTGGGAGAGTATAGCAGAATTGGCAGACACATTCCCTGCCCATAACAAGCTTCTAAAATGGAGAAAGCTGGTAGAGAGTCTTGAAGCCAGTGGTAGGAGGTTTTTGTTTGATATGGAGATAGATGTACTTCCCAAGTGCTTAGTACAGTGCTCTGCACACAGTAAGCGCTCAATAATATGACTGACTGACTGAATGAATGGATGGCCACTGGAGGGTTTTGAGGTGTCCAGATGTGTACCAAGCAATGCATCAGGAAAGTCATCCATTTGACAGAACGTATTAAAGACTGAATCAGGGAGAGGTGGAGGCTGGGAGACCAGTGAGGAGTAGTCTAAATATAAAATGCTTCAGTAGTCTAAATATAAAATGACAAGAGCTTAGACCAGGCATCCAGCTAAGCATGAAAGCATCTGAGTGATGGGAAGATGGGGGTTTGAGATTCAGAAACTCCTCTTCTTCCACCCAGGGTTAGATTTGCCTCACATAGGCTCTAAGCTTGTTGTTGCCCAGTCATAACAATAACATTAACAAAGTATATCCACTATTAGCTAGGGTGAACACTGGAACTCTTGTTTAGTAATAGAAAAGGGTTTTTTTTGTTCTTTTCCTGAAAATTTGCCACGGTCAACCTCTCAGTCCAGGGTCTATATCAGCTAACCTCTCACTACTCCGCACCACTATCACTCTCCTAATGGTTCTAACTATATTATATTGTACTCTCCCAAGCAGTTAGTATTTTTTATTGGTACTTAAGTGCTTACTATGTGCCAGGCACTGTCCTAAGTGCTAGAGAAGGTACAAGATAATCAGTTTGGACACAATCCATGTCCCATATGGGGCTCACAATCTTAATCTCCATTTTACAGATGAGGTAACTGAGGCACAGAGAAGTTAAATGACTTGCCCAAGGTCACACAGCAGACAAGTGGCAGTTGCAGGCTAGAACCCAGGTTCTTCTTACTCCCAGGCCTGTGCTCTCCATCACTAGCCCACACTAATTAGTACAGCATTCTGCACACGGTAAGTGCTCAATAAATACGATCGACTTAATTAAGCCCCATCTCTTAGGGGACCAGTTCTGCCTTGTTGTAGTTCAACTAAAAATCAAACGCTGTGCTCTGAGAGGAGAACAATTTACCTTTGCAGTCACAGGAATGATCAGTTTTAGTGGATGTCGTCAAAATTTGGTATTTCTTCAAGTAAACACTAGGGGGCAGAGAAAACTTAATAAAGAGAAAACTCTAAAAGCATCCGATACAAGATAAAAATCGCTCTATTTGTAGAATTTATAAATCTTAGTGCTTCAGTAAAATAGAACGTTCTTAACAATCAGTCATATCACTCATTTGGAAATTGATAATGATAACTGGCTAGAGGATTTAATCTCAGAACTCTGCCAACTCCAGACTGTAAAGTCAATGTGGGTAGGGAACATGTCTACCAAATCTGTTATATTGTGCTCTTCCACGTGCTTAATACACTACTCTGCAAATAAAGTGCTCAATAAATATGATTAATAATGTTTTCTTGAATTGTGTTTGATAAACATGATGCTAAAGTCCCAAAGACAATCACTCCCAAGGCCAGATTATTTAACACAAAACATTCTGTTTCTCTCCATGTTTTTCATTTCAGAAATCCCGGTAGTCTTCCCCTTGTACCCTCTCCGATAAATCAGCTCAAGAAGAGAAACAAACTCACACTCTAATCACTCTTCCCTAAACATTCCCTGGGTAAAACTGCATGGTTTTCTTGGACAGTTTCACTTTTAACAACAAGTTCCTTTTCTTTTGCCTTGATTGTAGTATAGTGGTTATGAGAACAGAAGAGAGGAGGAAAAGGGGGCAGTTTCAATATGCCTGATTGTGAAGAAGCCAGAAGCAAAGGGATAAGGCGATGCAACTAGAACCAATTGATCCTAATGGCGACTTCGGAACTTGGTCTCATTTCTGCTTTTCTACACCTCCTTTAGATGATCATCTTTTTGAAAAAAAAATTCCCCTGCAGGCTTCATTTCTCCTAACTTTCTGTGTTGCACATATCAGAGGAATGAAGATCTGCTCCATCATCTGTCTCTGTCTCTGTCTCTGTCTCTGTCTCTCTCTCTCTCTCTCTCTCTGAGAGGAAATAGGCACTGTTCATTCTGCCCCATCTCCATCCCAGTTTGCCCATATGGGCACCCACCTGAGCTGGGGGTGGCGGTTGAAGTCAGTCAGTTTGAAGGTGTCCCCTCCCACAATTAGTTTCTGAAATCAATTTCAGAAAGAGGCTTGCTCCAAACCCTGCAGCCATTTCTCTAAATCTCCTCCACAAAATAAACACTTTTTCCCCTTGGTGTGGGCCAGCTCCGTGTGCCACCATATATGGTAATGTTCTTGCATGTCTTAGGTAATTTCTGAGGTATGTTAGGTGAACATTATCAAAATATGGAACAGCTGTGTGGGTGCCTTGACAAGCCCTAACTGATGGAATCTTCACCTGTTCTATGCTGCCTGGGCTGGCTGGAGAAATCAGACCCTGACTTCAAGATTCTGTATTTCAGTTCATCTTGAAAGAGGTTTTTATCTTAGGAAGGAAAGAGTATCCCATTTCATACCTAACTTTCCTGCAGAATGTTTTACCTGGAAGTGCTGAAGCACAGTATGGTGAAGATTAAGTGTTGATTAATAGATGCAATTTTTACCTGGACAGAAATGGCCCATGATGGCTCTGGGTTGTCCATAGAAGGCTCCAAATATCATCGCTATTGGCTGCTAATGCCAACAGGGGACACACATCGGCCAAGCAGTACATCTTCAGGACCAACTCACCCTGGTGTCAGTGTCAATTCAACAATCCACATGGATGCAAATGGTTGTAATATCAATCCCAAAGATTAATTAATTAATCCTGATGCTTTCAACCTCCACAGCATCACCAAAATCTGTCTTTTCCTCTCCATCCAAACTGCTACCACATTAATCCAAGCATTTATCCTATCTATCCCACCTAGATTACTGTATCAGCCTCTTTGCTGACCTCCCTGCCTCCTGTCTCTCCCCACTCCAGTCCATACTTGCTCTGCTCCCCGTATCATGTTTCTGCAAAAACGTTCAGTCCATGGTTCCCTACTCCTCAAGAACCTCCAGTGGTTGCCCATCCACCTCTGTTTCAAACAGAAACTTCTTACCATCGGCTTTGAAGTGCTCAATCACCTTGCCCTCTCCTACTACAATTCAGCCTGCATGCTTTGCTGCTCTAATGCCAACCTACTCACTGTACCTCAAGCTCATCTATCTCACTGCTGACCTCTCACCCACGTCCTGCCTCTGGCCTGAAATGCCCTCCCTCTTCATATCTGACAGACAATTACTCTATCCCACCTTCAAAGCCTTATTAAAGGCACATTTCCACCATGAGGCCTTCCCTAAGCCCTCTTTTCTTTTTCTTCAACTCCCTTCTGTGTGCCCTGACTTGCTCCCTTTATTCATTCCCCCTCCTAGCCCCACAGCACTTAAGCACATATATGTAATTTTATTTATATTGCTGTCTCTCTCCACCTCTAGACTGTAATCTCACTGTGGGCAGGAAATTGTTTCTTACATTGTTATATTCTACTCTCCCAAATGCTTAATACAGTGCTTTGCACATAGTAAGCAGTCAATAAATACGATTGGCTGACAATAAATATGACTGATTGATTGAGAAGCAGTGTGGCCTAATGGCTAAAGCATGGGCCTGGGAGTCAGAAGGACTCCCTGCTCTTCCATTTGTCTGCTGTGTAGCTTTGGGTAAGTCACTTAACTTCTCTGTGCCTCAGTTACCTCATCTGTAAAATGGGGATTAAGATTGTGAGCCCGTGAGGAACATGGACTGGTACATAGTAACCGCCTAACGAACACCACTAAAAAAATAATAATCACTGTCCCCATCAGGAGAAGAATGGAGTTCAGGAAATGTATTTTGCCCTTGAAATAGTAAAAGTGTGGCTTAGTGGAAAGAGCCCGGGGTTTGGGAGTCAGAGGTCGAGGGTTCTAATTCCGGCTCTGCCACTTGTCAGCTGGGTGACTTTAGGCAAGTCACTTCACTTCTCTGTGCCTCAGTTACCTCATCTGTAAAATGGGGATTAAAGCTGTGAGCCCCACGTGGGACAACCTGATTACCTTGTATCTACCCCAGTGCTTAGAACAGTGGGCTTGGAACATAGTAAATGCTTAACAAATACCATTATTATTATTTTTAAAAGGGGAATGGCATTTTTGTAAACCAACATCCATATAATGTAATGGAACTAGTCCTGCCCCTTAGTGAAAGAGAGAGATTTGGTTATGCAAAGACGGAATTCCACATCCAGATTCAACACAAGTACTTTTTGAGGTTCTGCTTTTGTGGCTGGCAAATAAAGCCTGTTTGAGATGTATTTGTGGAGCAACACCTAGTGGCCACTCTTGAGTTAACAGGTGGTTAAAATCGTCCCAAAACTGCCATGTCTAAATCTTTTTTCTTTAAAGATTAATTTAAAATGTTAATTCCCACTGGAGAGAATTAGAACATTTAATTCTGGGGATTTTCATACTTACCAGCTCCTTGATGACTATCTTGAGGACTTGAGCCCTACTGAGAGCTCACCTCCTCCAGGATGCCTTCTCAGACTGAGCCCCCTTTTTCCTCTCCTCCTCCTTATCCCCCCTGCCCTACCTCCTTCTCCTTCCCACAACACTTGTGTATATATTTGTACAGATTTATTACTCTATTTTACTTGTACATATTTTCTATTCTATTTATTTTGTTAATGATGTGCGTATAGCTTTTCTGACTATTTTGACTCCTTTCTACATGTTTTGTTTTGTTGTCTGTCTCCCCCTCCTAGACTGTGAGCCCATTGTTGGGTAGGGACCGTCTCTATATGTTGCCGACTTGTACTTCATAAGCGCTTAGTACAGTGCTCTGCACACAGTAAGCACTCAATAAATACAATTGAATGAATGACTTCTGATGCTTGTAAACTATTGAAATAGAAAAGCATCAGAGTCCATTCTACCAGCTTTCGAGTTGCTAATTGTGGCATAAAATAGTGGAAAATGCTGAAGCTATTCCTCAACCTTGCTTTGGTCCACTGGTGAAAATTGTAGTATTGGCAATAATAATAATAATAACTGTAGTATCTGCTAAGGACATACTAGGTATAAAGCAATAAGATAATCAGGTCCTGTACCACAGTCTAAGATGGAGGGAAAACAGGTATTTTATTCCCATTTTATGCAGGAGGTAACTGTGGCACAGTAAAGTGACTTGACCTAATTCACACAGCAGGCAAGTGGCAGAGCTGGGATTAGAACCCAGATCTTCTGACTTCTAGGCCTGTACACTATCTGTGGTTCCAGTGCATAGCACCTTGTCCTTAGCTCCTGGGAAAGTACAACAGAAACAAAAGAGAAATTACTTGCCCACAGGGAGCTTACAATCTAATAATTATGCTTTTCATGATACTGAATTTAGGAACCAAAAGCCAAGACTCTTCTCAGATTAAACATTTGTTAGGCTATTTCAATAAGTATTTCAATTAGCCTGACCAACTCTGGAACATATGTACAAAGTCCTCTGTCAGTGCATTAAAGAATTTGAACAGGATCTGAAATTCAGTAAAGAAAAAATTTGGAAAAGCATTACTTAGGTATCAGGGGTTGGGAGATTTGGTAAAAAAATTTTCAAGTCACTATTTCTGAAAGGAAAAGGGAAAACATACCAAAAAGTTCAGAAATGTTTACAAAGTTGGGGAAAGAATAAGCACAAACTGCACCAGAAATTCAAGTCATACGTCATAAATAGCAGCGTGGGAAGCAGCGTGGCTCAGTGGAAAGAGCACGGGCTTTGGATTCAGTGGTTGTGGGTTCAAATGCCGGCTCCGCCAATTGTCAGCTTTGTGACCTTGAGCAAGTCACTTAACTTCTCTGGGCCTCAGTTACCTCATCTGTAAAATGGGGGTTGACTGTGAGCCCCCCGTGGGGCAACCTGATCACCTTGTATTCCCGCAGCGCTTAGAACAGTGCTTTGCACATAGTAAGCGCTTAATAAATGCCATTAAAATAAATAAATAAATAAATAAATAATTTTTGCACCAACTGAAGAGCTAAGTAACTCAGGCTTCTGAGGTATTCCTTTTCTTTCTTTTTATGTCTCATTTTTTTTCAACTACACTCTCATTCCTAGGACGTGGTCCAAAAAGATATTACATACATATGTTTTTACTCAGTAAAACTTGTCCTCTTCATATTTTCTGCAACAATGCTCAGTGCTCACCTGCAGGAGACTATGATGGTTTTTACCTATTCAAAGCACATATAGACCAGGAATCAAGCTGTCATTCCCAGGTGGCATATATTAATTTCTCCTGGCAATACCTGACTCTGTGCTGAGGTAATTGAAAGTCTGACTGCCTCATGAGGAGTAAAAATTTGTATAATTTTTGCTGTCAGATTCAGACAACTAGAACTCCACATTCAAGGGTTATCATTTGTCTGTATTTTCATTTTTAAGTCCTTAGCAATGTTATTGACTTTTCTTACATTGTACCAGTGTGCAGGTCACCTGTGCTGTCGAATTTAAAATTTAAAAATCCTTATATTTTCAAATGTTTGGCCTCTCAGGTTATTTTTCTAGGCTTTTAGAAGTTTCAGATTTTACCATTAACTGCTAAACAGTGTCCTTAAATTCTTGATGTGGCCAACTTCCACTAATCTGCTTGCAGAAGCAGTGGAAAGGGCATGGGGGTTCTAATTCCAGCTCTGTCATCTGCCTATTGTGTGATTTTGGGCAAGTCACTTAACTTCTCTGTACCTCAGTTTCCATTTCTATAAAATAGGGTTTCAAACTTGTTTCTCCCTCCCCTTAACCTGTCAGCCTTATGTGTGCCAGGGATTGTGTCTGACCCAATTATATTGTATCTACCACAGCTCAAAGTACAGTGCTTGGCACAGAGCAAACATTTCACAAGTACAACAATTATTAACTAGATCCAACTGGATCCCTGGGTCACACATCACCAAAGGCACACAACCCTGTACTAATAAAAGATGGACTGCAAACGAAGAGGCAAATATTAATTTGCATTTAAACTTTCATTGTAGTCCATAAGGCTCCATCCTCTAAGATGTATGTTAAGCCAAAGTTCCCAAGGGTTCAAGATATCCAGTAAAAAAGCTGAGAGTTGCCAAAAGCAGGAATGGAACTCTCAACCCTTATTCTTTATTTTTGACCTTTTCCTCTCCTTTCTCAAAGCTGTGTGGCAAATGTTGTATGAAAAGCGGTGTGCCATTTAGCAGCAACAGCCTGGTGAGTTGTCAGAATAAAATATGGAGCAGTGCAAGTACTTAATTTACCTGGGAACAGAGGGGATTGTGTTTCTGCAAGATGATTATTTATTATTTATTACTAATGATATTCGTTAAGCACTTACTATATGCCTGGCACTGGACTAAATGCTGGAGTGGATACAAGCAAATTGGGTAGAACACAGTCCTAGTCCTACATGGAGCTCACAGTCTCAATCACCATTTGACAAATGAGGTAACTGAGTCACAGAGTAGTGAAGTAACTTACCCAAGGTCACACAGCAAACAGATCATCTCTATTGCTGTATAGAACTTTCCCAAGCACCTGGTACAGTGCTCTGCACATAATAAGTGCTCAATAAATATGATTGAATCAACGAATGAAGTGGCAGAGTCAGGATTAGACCCCATGACCTTCTGACTCTCAAGGCTGAGCTCTATCCACCAGGCCATGCTGCTTCTCCCAATTTATTTCCAACTTAGCTCCTTTGGGGCTTCGAATAGTTCTTGGGTAACTTACTGTTAGCTCAAACCAGAGAAGCTGCCTGTAGCTATAGGTATTGCTTCACAGCTCAGTGAGAGGAATACCACCACCAGTTTATAGGCCAGTTACATTTGACTTGTTATTGTGCAGATCTATCCACAAGCCTCCTTGCCCTAGGGGAAATTTCACAACCTACAGTGGGTTGCCTCTGTTCATGGCATCTTAAACTCCATAACAGAGCCAAGGGTAGACTTGAAGTATTTAAATACTGAATGCTCTTCTGACTCAGCTCAGTACTACACATTGCTTCCTCTAGTTGGAACCCAGTTGTAAAGGATTCAAGAAAAGAGAGGGCAGGTAGGAGCAAATTCTTTTCTCAGTTGACTTCTTTCAGCAGTTGGGACATGTGGAAGGAAGCTTTGAAGTGAAGATTTAATTTTCAGCTTTTATTGCTTTCCCCTCCTATCCTCTGGTGGGGGGTGGGGGTGGGGGGCGGGGGAAAGCATGTGCTCCTCTCTGGATTTTAGAACAAATGTGTTGTGCTGTACTTCACTCCTTAAGGCTGTTCCAGATAGGGATCATTTTTTTGTTTGTCTTGTTCAGGGGCTGATGTTGCCAGGAAATGTGCTTTTTCACTGCAAACTAATTAAGAAATTTCATTAGATCCACATGACTGCTAACCATTAACTTCTTTTCTCTATCGGGAACAAAGAGAAAATCTTAAAAGCATTTGGGGCAAAGGAACCATTAGGGGAGGGGAAGGGAAGGAACACCAGTGGGGAAGAAGTTTAACAGTATCTGGAATATGTGGAATGAGAACGATCTTCACTGGATGGAGTTTCTACTGACAGTAAAAGTACTTGATATGTGGAACAGGTGGGCTGCAAGGGTATTTTTTTTTCTGCACCTAGTGGCTAAATTGAATCCTCACTAGTGGTGGGCAACAGCCCTGACTTGGACATCAGAGAAGAAAAATGAGAGTGTCCACCTTCTGTGGTTTCTGGGAGCCCACCTCCGTCTCTCCCCATGTTCTATCCCTCTCAGCCCCTCCACTACCTGCACCTTTAAATAAAGCTGACCCATTTTCCCTCAGTTCTCTCCTTCCACCTGTTCCCTAATCTGCTTCCTACACCTCACCATCTCCCTGCCTATAATCAATCGATCAATCATATTTATTGAGTGCTTACTACATGCAAAGCATTCTGTTTGGGAGAATGCAACACAATATAACAGACACATTCCCTGTCCACAATGAGCTTACAGTCTAGAGTCGGAGACAGACATTAATATAAATAAACTATGGATATATACAGAAGTGCTGTGGGGCAGGGGTGGGTTGAATAAAGGGAGGAAAGCACGGCAATGCACAAAGGAGTGGGAGAAGAAGAAATGGGGAATTAGAGAAAGCCTCATGGAGGAGATCTACCTTCAAATAAAGGTTTGAAGGTGGCTAGAGTAATTGTCGAATATGAAGAGGGAGGGCATTCCGGGACAGAAGCAGTATGAGGAGAGGTTGGCGGTGAGATAGATAAGACCAAGGAACAGTGCTTAGGTTCGCATTAGAAGAGTTAGTTATCATGGGTTTAAATCCCAGCTCCACCACTTGTCAGCTGTGTGACTTTGGGCAAGTCACTTCACTTCTCTATGCCTCAGTTCCCTCTTCTGTAAAATGGGGATGAAGACTGTGAGCCTCCCATGGGACAACCTGATCACCTAGTATCTCCGGAGCCCAGCGCTTAGAACAGTGCTTTGCACATAATAAGTGCTTAATAAATGCCATCAAAAAAAGAGAAAAGTGGGTGGGCTGGGTTGTATTAGGAGAGTAGCGAGGTGAGGAAGGAGGGGGAAGGTGATTGAGTGCTTTAAAGCCTATGGAAAGATGCTTCTGTTTGTTGTAGAGGTTGACAGGCAATGACTGGAGGTTCTTGAGGATTGAAGAAACATGGCCTGAATGTTTTTGTAGAAAAATGATAATAATAATAATTGTGTTATTTGTTAAGCGCTTACTGTGTGCCAAGCACTGTATTAAGCACTGGGATGGATACAAGGAAATCAGGTTGGGACAAAGTCTCTGTCCTGCTTGGGGCTTGCAGTGTTAATCCCCATTTTACAGATGAGGCAACTGCGGCACAGAGAAGTGAAGTGGCTTGCCCAAGGCCACACAGCAGATGAGTGGTGGAGTCAGGATTAGAACCCATGACCTTTTGATTCCCAGGCCGGTGGTCTATCCACTATGCCATGCTGCTTCTGATCCAGGTAGCAGAGTGAAGTACAGACTGGAATGGGGAGAGACAGGAGGCAGAGAGGCCATAAGGAGGCTGATGCAATAATCAAGGAGGGATAGGATTTGTGCTTGGATTAATGTGGTAGCAGTTTGGATGAAGAGGAAAGGGCAGATTTTAGCCATATTGTGAAAGTGGGACTAACAAAATTTAGAGATAGATTGATTATGTGGGTTGAATGAGAGAGGAGTCAAGGATAACACCAAAGTTATGGGCTTATGAGACTGGAAGGGTGGTGGTGCTGTCTACAGTGGTGGGAAAGACAGGAGACAAAAAGGGTTTGGGTGATAAGATAAGTTCTGTTTTGGACATGTTAAGTTTGAGGTGATGCCAGGATGTCCAAGTGGAGATGTCTTGAAGGCAGGAGGACGAGGCTGAAGAAAGGGAGAGAGATCAGGCCTGGAGATTTAGATTTGAGAATCATCCCCATGGTAGTTGAAGCAAAGGGAGTGAATGAGTTCTCTAAGGGAACGGGTGTAGCAGAATAGAAAGGGACCCAGAACTGAACCTTTAGGGACCCCCGCAGTTAAGGGGTGGAAGGCAGAGGAGGAGCCTGTGAAAGTACTGGCCAGAGAGATAGGAGGAAAACCAGGAAAGGAGAGTGTGAGTGAAGCTGAGGTTGGATAATGTTTCCAAGAGGAGGGGGTGGTTGACAGTGTCGAAGGCAGCTGAGCGGTAGAATATGATTAGGGTGAAAATACTCGTTTCACTGTCATGGCCACAGCCACCCCTCCCCACTTGAAGTCTAGGCCCCTCTGAGGTACAGGGACTGAGGTGATCTGGAATGAGTGAGGAGGATTGGGAGAGACCTGCCATCCCCACCCCCTCCTGCCCATCTGGGTCCCCCCATCTGTGGCAGACCTGGGGCTGCACAGGGGACCAGCAGTGCTGTCAAACAAGTGAAAAGAAAAGGGAAGAAAGGGAGGAGCAAGGGGCTGAGGGAGGCAGATTCGGGGGTTGGGGGGGGTGCTAGAGTCAGGAAGAAATGAGAAAAACATAAAAGTTTGGTGGGGCAAGGGGGAAGAAGTTTAAAGAAAAGTGGTTGAGGGCAGTACTGGAGGAGAAAGGGGCAGGAGATGTCAGGGTTATCTGGTCAAAACAACTATTTTACTCCTACTAGGGAAAAGTTGGCTACATGATTGCAGAACTTCCACAGCTGAGTCTAATAGCTAGGTTGTTTTGACCTGGAGCTCAGACACACCCACTAATTTGCATAACACCCTCGTGCTCTCTGGACAATAGCGTCAAAACCAACAAACGTTGAGGGAGGTAGGAAGAGGTCAGCAAAGTGTGAAGAGCCCTTTGCTCAGAGGGCATGAACCTGGAAGATGTGGGCTAAGATAACTCTATAGTGGAAGATAAAAGAAGTCACCTTAAGTGATTGGGATGGCTAGAAGGGACTCATTCATTCAACCGTAATTATCAAGAGTCTCCTGTGTGCAGAGCACTGTGCTAAGCATTTGGAAAGTACAATTCGGCAAACTGAAAGGCCTGAGGAGGTAGAGGCAGTGAGACTGTAATAGTTTACCCAGTGAGTTATTTTTATTTATTAAGGAGTGGGCTAATTTTCAAGGATAAACCTATTCCTGTAGTTTGCTTCTGTACTTGTAGCAAGAGGGAGAAGTCCTTTCTCTATTATCTAAAATCGGTCTCAGGGGATGGAATGAAAGCAGGGACTGCTATTCTGAATTTGTGCTACCAATCAATTGAATTTATTGAGCCCTTACTGTGTGTAGAACACTGAACTAAGTGCTTGGGAGAGTACAATATAACAGGGTTAGTGGACATGCTCCCTGCTCGCAAAGAGCTTTTAGTTGAGAGAGGGAATGGTGAAGAGAGTCCTAACTGTTACCACCTAAGGGAGATCTGCTGCCACTGTGAAACCAGGACCTGTGCACCTATTTGCAGGTCAGTAATATGGTGGGTTATCGGTCCTGGGTGGGTGACGATTACTGTAGTTAACTGTTTGAGTTTACAGTCCTCTAGACTTTAAGCTCGTTGTGGTCAGGGAATGTGTCCACCAACTCTGTTATATTGTACTCCCAACCGCTTAGTCCTGTGCTCAGCACACAGTAAGCACTCAATGAATACAATTGATTGAAGTTGGAAGTGCCTAGAGGTGGAGTGAGGGTCTTTACTGATTTTTCTTCTGGTTTTTCTAAGAGCCAGTAAGTCTTGGTTATTTCATGTCTTGCATTTCGACGTGTGCATTGGGTGCCAGGTTTCTCCATGGAGGTTTACTCCAGGGGTCAGGAGGGACTCCAGGATGAGGCCCAGCCCCTCCAGTGATGGCAGAAGGAATTTAATATAAACCCAAAGTCAGAATATCATTACTACAGGAAGACGAGTAAGTTTCTCTTGTGAATCCTTTCAATCTGGTGTGTCCTTTCTCTCAGGAATTGCTCTCTATCGGTGTCCAACAATGATCTCTCTTGGACCAATTTTTGAGTATTGCCTTCTCAAAGTTTTTGTGTTTCCTATATTTCTGTGGTAACTTGGGTTTTTGACAAAAGCTTAGTGAAGGATTCATTTTACTCCGTGAACTCAGTTCTAACCCCAAGATCAGTCCGCTAATTATTCCTCTTGAAATCGGAGACTTAGCACTGATATTACTTAACTTCTGAGCCTGTATCATTCTTGCTGAGTTGAGGGAGTGCCTGGATGCTGTTCTGTTCTGTGCCCCACCCATCCCAACAATTTCTGTCTGTTCCTGTCAAAGAATAAATCAGTTCCTGAAGCATAAATGATAATGTTCATTAACATGGTTTCTTCCACAATGTAATACTTATCATTCCCCCTGGCATTGTTGCTATTTGATTTGCAAACCTATGAGGTAGATTCTTAATTTTTTTAGACCTTCTTAATGTCCTCTTACAACATCAATTGTTCCTTTGAGCAAACTAAATCTCTCGGCTTGCACCTTGTTTCTAGTTTTATCATCCTAGAAGAAATACTTTTTCCAACATATTTTGTGAAATGGAGGAAATTTATCCAGCTTGCTAAAACAAACAAGAAGCAACCTCAGTCACAGGGGGATTAGCATTTATTTATCAGTCACAGCTGAGGCACATAAGTGGCGTATGTAACCCATAAAGCCTAGGGTTATTTAGGGGCTGAAATTCCTGTGGCTTTGAGGAAAGAGGAAAAAGAAAATGTTCTGTTCAGTTCATGGTTATGACAATCAGCATGAGATGTAGTGTAGCCACTTGGAAAGAGCACTGACCTGGGAGTAGGAGGACTTGATTTCTAATTCATGCTCTGCCAATTGCTTGGTTTGTGATTCTTTTTTTTGTGGGGGGGGGGGGGCAGTCATTCAGTAATAATAAAAAATAATAATTATGGCATTTTTAAGCACTTACTATGTGCCAGGCACTGTACTAAGCACTGGGGTGGGCACAAGCAAATCGAGTTGGACATAGTCCTTGTCCCATGTGGGGCTCACAATCTAAATCCCCATTTTACTGATGAGCTAACTGAGGCACAGAGAACTGAAGTGATTTGCCCAAGGTCACACGGCAGACAAGTGGCAGAGCCAGGATTAGAGCCTATGACCTTCTAACTCCCATGTACGCCATGCTCTTCAATTATGAAATGGGAGATTAAGTAACTGTTCTCCTTCCCTCTTAGGCTGTGAGCCTCATATGGGACAGGGACTGTTGTACCCAACCTGATTACCTGGTTTCTACTCCAGCACTTAGAACAGTGCTTGACTAGTCATCACTTAATAAATAATAATAATAAATAGACTTGGATTCTGGTACACCTTAAACAGGAGTCGCGTGAGATAAATTCATGTTCCTGGGCTTTCAATCAATCATATTTATTAAGCACTTACTGTGTGCAGAGCACTGTATTAAGTGTTTGGAAGAGTGCAAAATAACAATATAATAAAATTGTTAGACATGTTCCCTGCCCATAATGACCTGAGGGGGAGATATACATTACTATAAATAAATTAAGGATAAGTACATAAGTGCCGTGGGGCTGACAGATGAATCAAGGGAGCAAATTCAAATGCTAGGGCAATGCAGAAGGGAATGGGAAAAGAGGAGTGGGGGTGGCTAGCATGCTATTGGTTATCCGCTCATGTCTCCTTCTTTCTTTTGGAGGATGTGTGCTCTTTCAAGCATTCATGCCCAACTCCTATACATCCCCACACATACATGATACCAAGGAATTTCTGCGTAATTAATTTCAAGTACTGGATATTAGGAATACAAAAAGAGAGGTTTTCTGGTAGAGACAATCCTAGTCAGCGAACTCCCAGATCACAATCCGATGTTGTGCCTCTGCCTTTTTTGGGTTCTTATCACTGTGGCTGTCATTCCAGGAATAATAAATAACTATAATTATGGATTTTCCAAGACCTGTTCTAAGGGCTGGGGTACTTTCAAGATAATCAGTTTGGATATCATCCCTGTCCTACCTGGAGCTCACAGTCTAAGAGGCAAGGGGAACAGGTATTGAGTCCCTATTTTAGTGACGAGGAAACTGAGGCATAGAGAAACTAAGTGATTTGCCCAAGGTCAAACAACAGACAAGTGGTGGAGCTGGGATTAAAACCCAGATCCTCTGACTCAGGCCAGTTCTCTTTCCACAAGATCCTAATGCTCCTATCTCGGGGCTGCCCACAGTGACCCTGCTACCTGAGAGGAAGGAGGCAGGGATTTGGGGTGACAGTGGCAACCCAGTAGAGGCATCTGAGGGAACAAAGCATGGCAATTGTGCCATCTGGAGTCCTGGCCCCGATACCCAAGTGGACACTAGAGTTTCTATACTCACTTCTGCCAGAACACCCTTGTTTGAGTAGATCATGATGGCCAGATAGGGAACACCGTGGGCCATCAGGAAGTAGCCTCAGTAGTGGCCTCAGAAGAAGCTGTGGGCCCGTGTACAGCCTGGGACACAGACTCAAGTGGAGTTGTCCTTAGTGGGCTTCTGTAAGAATGTCATCCCCAGGTTCTAGGAGAAAAGGGGCACCTAGAAAGGTTCCCCAGAGGTAGTTTACTGGATGCTCTTGCTGCTTTTGTGGTCTTCAGAGGCACATGGGTGTGAGAGGTGGATCTGCGTGAGTTCAGTGCTGGCCCTTTCCCCAGGCAGCACATTGCTGGTGCTGGGCCATCAGGGTCTTTTCATTTAATTGATGCAATATTTTGTATCCCACATAGTTCCAAAAAGCCACTTTCCTATTTAAAAAAAAGATTGCTCACATTAACCCAAAGACCTCCATTTCTCCTCTTGTCTTTGGGCCATTAGAAAATAAGGGTTAAGTATTCAGGGATGTGATTGAGGTAAGAACCCAAAGAACTACAAACTCTGTGTTAATTACTTAGGTGTGTCTCCCCTCTGCCTCACTGAGGCTGATGGGAACTGATGACTTTGAGTACTAAACTTGGAGGTGAATCCTGTAGCACCCTTTACAATGAACCATGTGGCATTTTCCCTCCATTAGCCAATTGCCAGTAAGCCCATCTGTTTGTGTCTCTGCCACTTAGTGTCCGGCAATATGTGCAACACACCGAAGTCATGAGACCTTCAGGTCAATTATATAGAAAAATCGGTAAGGGAACTTGGGTTCTTAGAGCTCTATTGGATTGATTTGTGTTTGTAAAGTGGTCCCAGGGGCTGAACTGGACCAGAGGCAGGACAGGCAGGGGTCAGTGGGTTTGAGCGAAGCCGCTTTGGGTGGAAACTAGGTAGGAGCATGTCAGTAAAGTGGAAATAAAGGATTTCTGTGAGCTGCTCAGCTGGGCACGACTGACAACCCTCTGGGCTCTAACAGAGATTCAGGGCTAGAGCAGCTCCCTCCTTTTACACCAGGATTTGCATCAGTCAGATGATCACTCTCTCCACCTTCACATCTTATTAAACACACATCTCCACCAAGAAGCCTTCCACAACTACGCCCTCACTTCCTCTACTCCCATTCCCTTCTGTGTTGCACTTGGATTTGTATACTTTATTCACCCCACCCTCAGCCCCACAGCATTTATGTACTTATCCATAATTTATTTATATAAATGTCTGTCTCCCCCTCTAGACTGTAAGCTCCTTGTGGGCAGGGAATGTGCCTATCAACTCTGTTACATCATTCTCTCCCAAGGGCTTATTTCAGTGATCTGCACATAGTAAGTGCTCAGTACATATGATTGATTGATTATCCAGCCCTGGCAAGAGAGAAGACAGAGAACTCCCACCGGACTGGAAATGATCAAATGGTTCCAGAGGGGAAATATGGTCTCAGAAAACGAGAGCTTCAGAATTCATGGAATCTAGCTAGTGCCCCTTTGCGTATTCACTGTAATTCCTTGCCCACTAAGTCAGTCAATCTTTTCCCCACCTTGTAAGATGAGTCTGGTGATTCTTGCATTTGAGTTGCACTGAGGGGATTAAGGAAGTGATCCAACTGGTAAAATCTTGGTGGGTAGAGAACTGGTAACAGTTAATTGGGAAGGTGTAGTTTTAAGGGTGATTCAGCCCAGGACCCTGGGATTCCTACAACTTTGGCAAAGTTTCATGGGACTTAATGATGATGATGGAGTACCTGTGTGAAAGAATGGGTTCTAGTGCCAGTGTCTAGGGGTCTGGAACAGTGACCTAATTTCCCCGGGTGAGGCTGTGATCCATTCAGTCTCCCTGGGGTCCTCAATCCAGATTTCCTGAATCTGCTGGGCCCAAACTGACCCCAGGAAGTTTGGGTGGAAGTGGAGCTTCCTGAGGATCTAAACTGAGATACACTGAGAATCTAAACTGAGGAACTCAGATAAAATTCAACTAGTTGTTTCTGGCTCCCATTTCAACTCTGGATAAAAGGAAACAGTAGACTAGATAGAGTTTTCTGGAGTCAAATTGCCCATTCTATGATTCAGTGTTCAATATTTTATTTCATTTTTTCACCAGTTTTTACTTGATCCATGTGTTTCTGGTTCATGTAGGTTTGACTCACTAACATGTAGTTTGTGGACAAGGATCCCTTAGAGTCCATCTTGTTTAACTCAGGACCAGATGCTTCATCTTCCCCAGAGGAAATAGACTTTGAATCTTAGAAGGTCAATTTTTTTGTTGTTGTTGTTGTTCAAAATTCATTTCAGCAGTTGGAGGATTTTCAGGGTGCAAAATAGACCCTTTTGATTCTGGGTCAGGAAAAACATATGGTGTTGGTAGACAATGTTCCTGGCCAGGATCCAGGGTGACAGAGCAGAACAGGCTTTCTAATAATAATTATGGTACTTGTTAAGTGCCTACTATGTGCCAAGCATTGTTCTAAGCACTGAAGTAAATACAAGTTAAGCAGGTTGGATACAGTCCTTGTCTCACATGTGGCTCACACTCTAAATCCTCATTTTACAGGTGAGGCAACTGAGGCCCAGAGAAGTTAATTGACTTGCCCAAAATCACACAGCAGAAATGCGGCGGGGCTGGGATTAGAACCCATGTCTTTCTGACTTCCAGGCCTGTACTCTATCCACTAGACCACAAGAGCCTAACTGAGGCTGAGTGTGGCCTTTGTAAGACTTAAGTTCCAATCATTATCATCAATGGTATTTATTGAGTGCTTACTATGTGAAGAACACTGTACTCAGGGCTTTGGAGAATACAACACAACTGAGTTGGTAGGCACATTTCTGGCCCACAATGAGTTTACAGTTTAGAGGAAGAAGGTTCCAATCTAGTGGGGGGAGGGATTGGCCAACACAAGGTTGAGCCTGGCCCTCCAGTGGTAAAGAGCCAGGGAATTCATAGGCTTAAGTGTCTCCTCCAACTCTGTTTTCCTTTCTATTCTGCCCCTTCTCTTGCTGAAAAGCAGAGTGGCCTAGTGAAAAAAGCATGGGTCTGAGAATTAAAGGACCTGATTCTAATCCTAGCTCTGGCACTTCTCTTCTCTATGTCCTTGGGCAAGTCATTTAACTTCTCTGGGCCTCAGTTTCTTCATGTGTAAAATGGGGATTAAATACCTGTTCTTCCTTCACCTTAAACTGTGAGTCCCATGTGGGACAAGGACTGTGTCCAATCTGATTGCCGTGTATCTATTCTGGCACTTGGCACATAGAAAGTGCTTTACAAGTGTCACGATTATTATTCTTTGGCACACACACCCCCAACCCAAACCTCATCCCTCCCAAAATAACATGCTACCTGCACCTTTCTCATGACTCTTCTGTCTCTGACCCATTTCTCATGCATTTCCCCTGCATGGTATTCCCTCTCTTCAATCAATCAGTGATATTCATTGAGTGCTTACTAAGTGCAGATCACTGTACTAAGCATTTGCGAGAATACAATACAACAGGATTATAAGATGTTCCCTGCCCACAATGAGCTTATAGTCTCTCTTCTCAGCAACCACAAGCCACATTCCCCTATCTTCAAACTCCTCCTTAAGAACATTTCTTCCAAGAAGCTCTTCCTGATGATCTGACTTAAAAGCATCTCATCAGTTCCCCTTAACATTCCTGAATATAAATCCTTATTATTTATTTGCCTACTTTTGTGTTTATCATTTATTTCTCTGCTCTTGCTCTTTTGTCTATTGTGTGTTGGCAATTTTGGATCTGCTTATCTTCCACATTAGGGGCTGGACAGGGACAGTTGTGCCTTTTATAGGGTAATGTTCCTAAGAGCCTACCAAAATGGTCAGCACCCAGTAAGTTCACTCATTCATTCATTCAATCGTATTTATTGAGCGCTTACTGTGTGCAGAGCAGTGTACTAAGTGCTTGGAAAGTACAAGTTGACAACATGTAGAGACAGTCCCTACCCAACAGCGGGCTCACAGTAAGTTCATTCATTCAGTTGTATTTATTGAGTGCTTAAGGTGTGCAGAGCACTATACTAAGCGCCTTGGGAGAGTACAATATAACAAATGCTTAAGAAAGGTTCCTGTAGGTGATGATTTGTCCTTGGACCAGGAATATCAGGACCCCACTGGAAATATCACTCATGTCCGCCACACCCTACATATGAGACATCGAGTCACCCAGAACTGAGCTCAGGGCTACTACCCATTCTAGCCCATTTCTAGCTTCATGGATACCAAACCTCAGTGTTCCTTGGACTCTTGATCTGGAGAAGCAGGTTAGAAGCACAGGTCAGGTCCAATCTGCAACATTTTGGCCAGCCAAAACTCTAATCGGTTGCCCTCCTTCCTGGGGGCCTGAGGTGGGTAGTTGGGGTGGTGCAAGGAGGTGATCAGCAGCTCCCAACAAGCAAGGCAGAGAAGTCTCTGACCCACCTGAGATTCCTGGTTTCAGCATTCCCTAGAAAGAACCATGCTTTGGCCCTCCATGTGGAGCTGAGGTTGGCTCGATCAGGTTTTAGGCCAGTTGAATTGAGGCAGACTGGTAGAGTACAAAGAGCATGATTCTGGAAGCTGGAGAACCTGGGGTTTAGTGCTAGATCTACCACTTAAGTCATTTAACCTCTCTATCCTTCAATTTCTCTGTATGTAAAATGGGGAAAGAATACCTGCCTTTCCCTATCTTAGAGGTGTTAGGAGGACAAAATTAAGTGAAAAAGAGTGAAAGTCCTTTGGAAGTAGGAACACTAAATTGAATGAAGGTGGTTATTATTATTGCTATTATTACCAATAATAATAATCCAAACTTCTGTGGCTTGGCTCAAGCCGGGGAATTCCCACAATTTTGGCCTACACTAGTCTTTAGGCTATAAGACTGTAGATCAAAAATATCTGTATTCAATGCTTGGGTTCCCCTGTCAAACTCAGGGGCAAGTGTTAATCTCTGCTCCCCATTCTCACATTCTGTAGAGTGGAGATTGAGTAGGCCTCTCCCTGCCTACTTCTATTGGAATGGTAATTGACACGGTATGTGTTTAATACTTGGAGCAGTTAAGATGAAATGCCTTCTCAAATCCCAAGGTGATAGACTGCTCTTCATTAAAGTGAGTCAGGCTCCTTAGAAATTGGCACTGAGTCATTTAAAGGCATGTCCTAAGGTAATAAATTTCTGTTGATCTTGTTAATCCTACTGATCCTCATCTCTCCCTCAGCCCCACAGCACTTCCGTATATGGGAGAATCAGCGTGGTCTAGTGAAAAAAGCATGGGCCTTGGGTGTCAGAGGACCTGGGTTCTAATTCCAGCTCTGCCAATGCTTGCTGTGTGACCCTGGGCAAGTCACTTAACTTCTCTGTGCCTGTTTCCTCAATTGTAAAATGAGGATTAAATCCTAACCCTTCCTATGTAGACTGTGAGTCCCATATGGAGTAGAAACTGTGTCCAACCTGATAAACTTGTGTCAACCCAGTGCTGAGAGCAGTGCTTCACACATAGTAAGCGCTTATCAAATACCATAAAAAACTATTATTGATATTAATGCCTGTCTCCATCTCTAGACTGTAAACTTGCTGTGGGCAGGGAATGTGTCTACCAGCTCTGTTGTACTGTACTCTCCAAAGCACATAGTACATTGTTCAGCATCAAGTAAGCACCCAATAAGTAGAGTTGGCTGATTGATTAATATTATATTTGGGTTCCAGAGACTTTAGCTGAGAGCACAATGGCAAGATGACAGGAGTTATTTGAGGAATCTGTTCATCTCCCCAATGAGTTCACTGAACACTGAAACAAGATCCATGGAGAAAAAATTAATAATTATGGCATTTGTTAAGCACTTGTTATGTGTTAAGCTCTCTTCTAAGCACTGGGTAAGAAATTAGATCGGACACAATCCCAGTCCCACATGGGTTTCACAGTCTAAGTAGGAGGGAGAACAGTTTTGAATCCCATTTTGCAGATGAGGAAACTGAGGCTCAGAGAACTGAAGTGAAGGACGCCCAGCAGGCAAGTGGTGGAGTCAGAATAAGAACCCAAGTCCTCTGACTCCCAATCCTGGGCTCTTTCCACTAGGTCATGCTGCTCTTGATATTTTCTCCTAGGAAGATAGAAAGTCTGGTTTGTTCCTGCTGTTCAGAATTTTTGAAGTCTTTGTCCCTAGCTTCCTATTTAGATGCTCCGAGTCTGTTAAAGTCTGGATTTATTTGAGAAGTTACTGGGTGTTCTGTTATGGAAATGGGGAAAAGATAATGATTATGTAGCCATTCTACAAATACAGAACCTAGCCTATCAACAAGCCACTCCACTTGTGTATAATAACTGTTACTTGGGAAAAGCCTTGCATGAGAAGCGGCATAGCCTAGTAGAGCTCGGGCCTGGGAGTTAGAGGACCTGAGTTATACAGAACCTAGCCTATCAACAAGCCACTCCACTTGTGTCTAATAACTGTCACTTGGGAAAAGCCTGGCATGAGAAGTGGCATAGCCTAGTAGAGCTCAGGCCTGGAAGTTAGAGGACCTGAGTTCTAATTTCAGGTCCATCACTTGTCTGCTGTCATCCTTGCACTTGGATTTGCACCCTTTAATCACCCCTCTTAGCCTCACAGCACTTATGCACATATCTATAATTTATTTATGTTCATAGTTGTCTCCCCCTCTAGACTGGAAACTCATTTTGGACAGGGACTATGTATATCAACCCTGTTATACTCTCCCAAATGCTTAGTGTAGTGCTGTTCACACAGGAAGTGCTCAATAAATATGATTGCTGTGTGACCTTAGGCAAGTCATTTAACTTCTCAGTGCCACCATTCCCTCATCTGCGAAAAGGGGATTCAATACCTGTTCACCCTCCTACTTGCACTGGCAGCCCCATGGGGGATCTGATCATCTTGTGTCTACCCTAGTGCTTAAAACAGTGCTTGGCACATAGCAAGCACTTAACAAATACAACAGTTATTATTGGATGTATTTCTATTATGTTTCTCCCTCTGCTGGTTGCGTTGCTGGGCTGGTTTTATTCACCCCTTCCTCTAGCTTTCCTGTTGGAATGCCATTTGGACTTGCACTCTCTAACACTTTAGGGAATCTGAACAGGTCTCTCTGGAGAGAGGGCTTTCTTTTTTCCTCTCTTTTAGAGCTGGTGTTGTCTGAGTGGAGATGAGCTCCCTCTGCAGTCCTTCATGGCCTTGGAATAGGCCGGAATCAGTCAAGGGATCCCTGCTTAATGTTCCTGAGGCATCAAAATCACTCAGCGGAGCCAGGGTCTCCTTGCTCCCTGCTGAACTCCTGTGCTAGAATGGGAGTCAACATTTTCCACAAGGTCCACAAGCAGGTCTCCTCACAGGAATCCTTTCTTCTCCTTGCCCAATTGAGGCCTTGTCTGTGCCTCAGTTTCCTCATCTGTAAAATGGAGGATCAGTACCTGTGCTCCCTCCCTCTTAGACTGGGAACCCCCATGTGAACCAGGGACCATTTCTGATCTGATGATCTTGTCTCTACCACAGTACATAGTAAATACTCAACACATACCACAATTATTATCAGTCACAAGAATGGTATCAAGTCCATCTCCTCTCTCTAGCCTGTCCAGTAGTTTGCCTTCCCCCTTTATGGAAGTTGGTGCATGTTGTGAACAAGGGAAAAATATATTTTAGGGCTGTAGAAATTGGTCTGATTCCTTGTCCAAGACTTTGGAAATGAAGGGTAAAAATTGCCATTCAAGAAGCCCAGCCTTTTCTGCCTTACCCCATCCACCCCCTCGTGATAGGCTCATCTTGGTCTTCCCTCCTTCCCAAATTTTCTTCAAATTAAATAATGACTTGTTAGAACAATCAGTTATGCCAAGAATTTGTGTGCACCTGCATGGAAGTAGGTACTGCTACAGGGTGAAAAAAGCAACCCACCGACCATCAGAAACAGGTACTGCTAGGGGGGGGAAAGAATCATTAAATAAGTGGAAAATCTGGCCTCAAGTGAATGGGAGGGCTACAGTTTTATGGATTCAAGACATTTGAAAGCTTCCATGCCTCTGACTTGTTGAGTGATCCAGTGGCACAGAAATATGACTGTTAATGATTTCAGGTTATAGTTGGGTAACCCTGAAATTAAGGTTCTAGTGGAAAAAATGGATTTGCTCTCCAGTTTAGTAATCTTTTAAAAATGTCTTCTTCTTCCTTCTTTCTTCTTTCTTCTTTCTTCTTCCTCTTCTTTCTTCTTTCTTCTTTCTTCTTCTTTCTTCTTTCTTCTTCTTTCTTCTTTCTTCTTTCTTCTTCTTTCTTCTTTCTTCTTCCTTCTTCCTTCTTCTTCTTCTTCTTCTTCTTCTTCCTCTTCCTCTTCCTCTTCCTCTTCCTCTTCCTCTTCCTCTTCTTCTCTTCTTCTCTTCTTCTCTTCTTTTCTTCTTTTCTTCTTCTTTTCTTCTTCTTCTTCTTCTTCCCTTTGCTCTGCCCCATGCTTTAGTCTCACATGTTTTTCCTCTCCTCTCCCACCCCCACCTAATGCCTGGTCCATGAGACTGCTTTCCTGGTCTCTGTCAGATAAACAACTGGTGCCTCATAAGCCTCACTTGAAAATTCACTTCTCTTTGTCAGCTGCAGAGAGATGATCCCTTCCTGCTCCAGACAATGAGTGAGGAGAGCCTCTCTGCTGTTGAATCCTCGGGGCCTCCTCAACTCTATCCCATGCTTCACTGGCTCTACTTGTCAAACTTTAATTGTGGGATAGGGTGGGAACCCTCTCTTGGGTCCTGCCTCTTTGGCGGGATACTTTTGGCAATGATCACACACACAAACACCCAGAGCACCAAGGTGTGTGCCTGGAGGCAAGGAGTTTCAAAGGAAGTGCAGCCAGTCAGGTTGAACCCACCCTGTTCCTCTGCCTCCTGCCTTCGTGGCCTGGAATGCAGATGGCCATAACATACCCATTTTTGTTTATCCTTTGGGCCTGCTCTCAGAGGAGGATTCAAAGTTTGAGCTGTTAAGAGGCCCATGGAACACTAAGGGGTTTTAGGAACAGGAGATGTTCAGATGCTTCCTACCCTGTCTATACAGTTCCCAGAGGTGGGAATGCCTAGGGAAACTGAGGCTTGGGGCTCCTGAAAACGTGGCCCACGGGCAGTAGCAGGATGGCATGGGCCCAGTTCAACTGTGACACAAAACAGTTTTTTTTCTCATGTGCTAAATCTCCGTCTCCCCAGAAAAGAGTTTGTCCCTGTAGACACTGTCCCACGAGGTCTTATTTGTGAAGTGGTAGTATGACCTTTTCTGAGGCTGCATTTGAAAAAAAAGGTAAAAGGTAAAAAAACTGGGCTGTGATTAGCCAGATAATGAACACCATCTGCTTTTAATCAGCTCCTTCCTGTTCTCCCAGCCCTCCAAACTTCTAATATTAACGGAAACAGATTTGGATTCTGGAAAGAGGTATTCTGGAAAATGATTGGATATTTACTAGGTGAAAAGTGAAATTGCACAGGCATTTCATAGGGTTTGGTATTTGACAGGTGCAATTTTTCTTCCCGATGTGTTGCATGCCTCTGTTTTATAAACCAATATGACTATTGGCATGGAAGAATACCAGTTGGTGGGTGAGGGACCCACTCGGGCATGAATGCTTAATTCTTCTGGGCTGAAGTATTTGGAGCCCAATAATGTAAATTGCCCTGGGAGAAAGAGAACCAAGAGCCTGAAAGCATTTTCTACTTCCCAATAAGCCTTGTGGAAATATTGAATGCCTTGCAGAGAGAGAAAAACACCACCTTATTATTCTTCAAAAAGGTTCTGTCAGGAAGTAACTAACCATTTGAAAGGGACTGTCCTTTGAAAAAGAATCAACCCATTCAGGGGCTCAAATATGGTTTTGTAGTAAGTACATTACAGGTTGCAGAACTCTGTACTAAGCACTTGGGCGAGTCCAAAAAGTTTATAGACATGAGCAGATCTCTGCCCTCTAGGAGCTTATCCAATGGACATCAATGGATAGTAGTGTTTCTGAACTTCATCAACCACTGTCCCTAACTGTGGGGATTCAATACCTTTTCATTCAATCATATTTTCTCCTTCCCATTTAAACTGTGAGCCCAACTTGAGGCAGGGACTTGGTCTGACCTGATTATATTGCATCTTCTTCAGCACTTAATACTGTGCTTGGCTTACAGTATGCATATAATAAAGCACTTAAATAAAATCATCACTTCCACAATTGATCCCATGAAAATGCAGCAGCACACCATGTCTAGTACCTTGCTATTGGAATGAGCATTACTCAGTGACTTAGAGGGGAAAAGTTGACCCCTCCACTAGATTGTAAGCCCCTTGTGGGTAGGGATAGAGTCTACCAACTGTACTGTACTTCCCCAAGCATAAATATAAATCAATAAATGTGATTGATTTAGCCCTACCACGAGTAGGGCATGCCTTTGAGTTGTTTTTTTTATAATGGTGCCCGGTAACCCCTGTCTCTAGTGACACACATTGCAGGATGGCTGGTTGGTCCCAAAAGAGAAGGTCTAAGACCTCTGTGGTCCCAAAAGAGAAGGTCTAAGACCCCAACAGAAGCAGACACCACTCCTTTTTCACCCATTTTGCAGCCACCATTGAGTCTGATGCCATGTGGCTTATTAAAGTTTTTTTTCCAGGGTGAGGGGAGGGGAAAGCAAGCACAAAGCAGAGAACAACAATACAATACAAATTCTCCACAATTAGGCTGGCGCAAGAAAATCGCAGGAGCATCAGAGCTGGGTACACCACAGGCAAGAGGGGTGGTTTCAGAGAACTGCACAGTGTCACAAGACTTCTACCTCGAGGCAAATTTCAAATGCCTGATCGGAATACTTGTCTGACTGGGAAACTAATCCATAGCCATCTGTCCTAGAAAGGCAGGACTGGACCAGATGACCTCTCAAGGTTCTTTGTAGCCTAGTGAGTCCTTTTTCTAAGGTTTACAGGCAGCCTCTTAGAACTGATTTATCCTTAAGTATCATTAATTAGAGTATGCCTTTCTTTCCCTGACAGTATAGTTTGCCAACCTTTTGAAGGCTTTGACTCAACATGAGCTGAACACATTTCAACCTGAGGGCACAATGAAGGCATTCCTTTGGACTACCAGTCAACTTGTCCCAGGGTGTCCACAGAGACCTCTTGCTATCTTATTCCTAATGCTCTAAGCATTCCCCCCACCATCCCCACAATGTTCAGAATTTTAAAAGTTTTTAAAGTCCTTATTTCTTTTCTGGGTTTGGGTTATGCCCAGTCCAAGAGACAGGCAAAGGTTGGGAGCCATGTCTTATAATTTGGCTGTAACTTCCCAACAGTACCTCTGGGCCTCACACATACTGGTGATAATACTTTTATAACACTGATGTGTTTTGGGTGCAAGTAGTGAAACCTCTAAAACCAGGGCCTGCAGAGCCTGAGACATGGAATATGGCTGTCATTTTTCAGTGATAAAGGGCTGTGGGGTGTGAGAGCAGGATTCCCAATGTGGTTTCTCCTGGCTGAGCCAAGGATGGAAAACTCTCACAGGCTTATTTCTGTTCTCCCAACAATAACTTGTGAGGTTCATTAATTTTACTTTCAGTCCTTTCCCTTCTGGTTTTGAAGAAGACTGTTAACTGCTCCAGAGTGTATTTTTCCCTGGAAATTTTGAGGTTTCTTTAAAATGGATTTTGGATGAAAAACACTGTGTGGTCGAGTTTATCCTGGCTGTCTCCAAACCACATGCTTTGGAATTAAAACAAGTGAAGAGTCATTTTCTTCATACTTGGTATGAGAGTGGTTTATTCCATTGTGATCCACAGTAGAAATCAAACAGTGGTGGAATGCTTTCTCATTTTTAAAGGGACATAGGTCTTGGGCATATAAGCAATGGGTCATCATAATTTCCTGATAAAAGGGCCTGCCGCTTGAATCCAAACTGGTTTTAAGTGTCAGACAGGGTTGAGGTTTTTTCCTCTTTGTTTATAATTTCCATTATGTAATGACGTGAATGTAAACTCAAATTCTTGTTCTGATAATGGTCAGCTGCTGATAGACAATTAAGGACAAGCAGAAGAATTTGTGTTTAAAAGTGATGGGTTTGATGTTTTTTAAAAGCATAAACTCAAACACCAGGAATGCCTGACGCTAACAGCTTTTAAAATGTCATCAAGCGAGCAAATCTACCCTAGATTCAACTTCATTGATCTCCTAAAGTCAAGATAAACAAGATCAAGATGAAGGCCACTTCTCTTTTTGAATATTGAAATTATTTTCTCAAGGAATGAACTTTAAAGGGTATTCTGTCCAGTTCTACACAAGTATTTGAAAAGCTGGATTCCACCCACCATAAGGGGAAACAAGAGAAGGGCAAGAGGGTTTGTGCAGACATCCCTTGGATTTCCCAGTGAGAATTAATGAGTACAGTGGGAGAATGGCTCAAGTTTATCCTGTCACTGTTGTTGTGGCTCCTGGAGAGGCAGGCCAATGAAGCCTCTGTAGTCACTGTCCTGAGAGGGGACACTTGCCCCCTTTTTCCTCTTTTCTTTCCTCCCCCTTTCTTCACTCCCACCTCAGAAGAGTGGAGTTAGCAAACATGGACCAAAAATTGTTTTCTAGGCTACACTGGCCAAGTTACACTCCTATATAAATACAGGCCTTTATCCTTGTTGTGTTGGACATGTCTACAAAGTGGCTAGATTGGCATTCTATGGTTTGGTTGAACCCAGCTGAATTGAAGGATAAGAGGAAGAGAAGCAGCCTGGCTTAGTAGAACGAGCATGGGCCAGGAAGTAAGAGGTCCTGGGTTCTCATCCCAGCTCTGCTAATTGCTTGCTGTGTGACCTTGGACAAGTAACTTAATTTCTCTATGCCTCATTTGGTCTGTTCTCCCTCTTACTTAGGCTGTGGGCCCCTTGCAGGACAGATTCTGTGTCCAACCTAATTAACTTAGTGCTAGAACAGTATTTGACACATAGTAAGTGCTTAATAAATGCCATTTAAAAAAAAGAAGAGCAGAGGGGGACACTTTCTCCATCAGCTTGAAACACACACTTTTGTTCAATTGGATTATAATTACTAAAAAATTCACTACTTTGGGCACTAGGCCAACAATCCATTGCTGTTAGCCAATAGTACATGCCATTTCCTCTAAGAATAGCTGCTCTATATAAATCAGATGGCATACAGACATAAATTGCTTTACATGTAAGATATTGCTCTTTGGATGTTTCTAGTTGTACACCCATTACAGTGCTTTGTCATCATTGATGGTATTTACTGAGTGCTCACTATGTGCTGAGCACTGTACTAAACAGTTGGGGGAGTAAAATCAGCAGAGTTGATGGACGCATTCCTTGCCTACAGTGAGCTTACAGTCTTGAGGGGTGTTTTAATAAAGGATTTAATACCTTTTAGTTGGTCACATGGCATTCTAAAGCCTACATCAGTTTGTGTAGGTGAAAATGGTAAGTATTTATGAAGGTTGCATGAATTTATATTTATAATGGTTATTTCTTTCCCTGCTTGAGTATTTTTTGTCTTGTTTAATGTGTTTGTAGCAAGAGCAGTCTTTATGAAAACTCTCAGTGGGTGAATCCTCAGATCAAAGCCTCCTCGTTGAGCCAGTAATTTTCTGGGCTTGGGCTTCATCATCTTCAGTACTTTTGCAGATATTTGTGTGGTATTTGTTAAGCACTTAATATGTGTCGAGCACTCTACTAAGCCCTAGGGCAGATGCAAGATCATTAGGTCAGCACAGTCCCTATCCCATATAAGGCTCATAGTCTTTTGGGGAGGGAGAACAGGTGTTCAATCCCCATTTTACAGATGTGGAAACTGAGGCACATAGAAATGAAGTGATCTACCCAAAGTCACACACTAACCTGACCAACTCAACCAATCAGTGGTTTTTATTGAATGCCTGCTATGTGTAGGGCATTTTAGTAAGCACTTGAGAAGCGACAACAGAAGGAAGACATGGGTTCCCTGTTACAGTCTGGGGTTACGTACTAGGATTCTGTGGGGGCAAGAAGGAATTGGGGGGAATTTTGACTATTGGGTTCTCCCCTCACATAGAAATTTCCACTAGGAAGAAACAAAGCAAGGGAGATTTTTGGTCTTTTTTCGGAGATTACCAACAGGGATCTTTCTAAGAAATTCTAATTGTTTTACCGGTTATCATAAATGCTGATTATTGGCTGATGCCTGCTTTTGGTTACCATCTATCATGCACAGCCTTTGGGCTCTTTGAAATCCCTGGGCTTTGACAGAAAAGGTATGCCACTCAGGTTAAACATTACACTCCCAAGATTTTCCAGATGACAAACAAATCACACAGTTTAGTTCTAACTCATGTAAAATTGATTATTTCCGTTTGAGGTTGAAATCACCAATTTAGAATGTATTCATTCCTCTGGTTTCATCAGGGACATTGGGGGTGAACAAACTTACTACAGTGCTCATGTAACACAGTGAGAAGCCTAAGATGATATCAACTCAGGCCACATGGGAAGTGAATAGAATGGACAAAACGTGGTCGATTTTGGAACTAGTGCTGGCCTTGGCCCAAATAGGGGCAATTATTTTATATTTGACCTTCCTATGATTATCCTGAAAGATGTGGTAGGTGCTATGAGGGCACTGAGGTTTCAATGTGTTCAAGGCTTTTCTTCTTAAATCTACTTGTTTATTCAAGCCTGCAAGATAAGAGGCTTAGAAACAGTGAAGTAGAAGTCACGTGAGAGACAACCTTGTGATACTATCCATTAGTTATACAATTGTATTGAGAGTCAACACTGCTGTGACTGAACAATGCTCTGTTGTTCTTAGAAAACAACTCTGCCAAAACCTCTTTCACTTCCCAGAGAAAATATCTGTAGTTGGCCATCCAATTGTGGGTTTAGCAAAAATGTTTTCTGGGGACAGGGAAGAAGTATTCAGTTCTGTGGTTTTGCAGCAAAATCCAAAACTGTGTCTTTCCTGGGTGGGGGTTCCAAGAGGGCAACCTCGGGGTAGATCTTGTCTCAACACTTCCCTGTACCCTTTTCAAGAACAGAGGGGCAGCAGGGTGTGTGTGTGGAGAAGAGGACTAATGAGAAAGGAAGGTGTGAAGGCAGTGTTAGTGTCACAGACTGATCGTTTCTCTCCATTTTTATTACGATTCTCTGGGGAGCAATATTCTCCCCAGACCATCGATGACATGAAAGTTTCTAGTTCCGTGAGCCTTGCATCCTCCTCTGTACCAGTCTGTACATGCTTTGAGGGTGGAGCGCTCCTGGTGATAGTGGGGGTTGAGAGAGAACACATTCCGGCCTAATGGCATTTGTGGCAGGTGACCGTGCCTTGAATTGCCTGGCAGGAAGCTCAAGGTGAGGAGCTCCAACTCCCAAGGTAGCTGGGGAGCAGACCAAGAGGGGAATGACACAGTTGGTCAGCACAGGATGCTGATTCTGGGTTTCCAGGACCCATCTGTTCCTCATCCACAGAGTGACACTAATGTAGCTTGTGAAGAAGACTAATGTGACCTTCATTGACAGGCCAGGGTGAGAGAGGGAGAGTTCCAGAAAGAGAAATCAAAGCCAAGGCGTGGAAAAAAGAAACCATTGAATTCCCTGCAAAATTACCTTCCCCCAGAGGTGATAGTATATGGAATTCATTACTACAGGAAGTTGTGCAGGCCAAAAACAGCAGCAGGTCAAGGGTGTGGATTAACTCATGGATGTGCATGCCATGGTAGATTTTTAGTGGGGGGAAGTCAGAGATGTTAGATGATATATTCCTCAACAGGTTTGATATTAGGTGGGGCAAACTCTCTCTTTTGTTCCAACCACCATGAGGTTTGTGTTGGAGACAGAATACCAGATGGACCATTCGTTGTTCAGAAAAAACTATGGGTAAAGATTTGATAGAGAATTTTTTTCCCTCTGGCATATTGTTGTTTCCATTGCCACACACCTTTCACAGTTATCTTTGATTCTGTAGATTCTCCATGTCCCCCGCCAGCCTGTTCTGTGCCCCCTTTAACCTCTAGAGCTGCCACTAAGTAGGAATCCTACACATTTAAAAATGACGTTGGTGCCTTTCTTGGGCCTCATCCCATTCACTGGAATTCACTCACCCTGCTTTGTGGCTCTCTGTTGGTAGCATTGGATACTCTTTCTTCCATCTCTCCTTTTCTGAGTTTGAGCAGGCTTAACCTGTGTTGAATTGAAACCTGAACAGCCTGCTATACCTGCCATCAGAATTCAGACAAGAAGCATCACCAGGTTGCCCTTAATCTCCCCCAGTCACCACTAGACACTCTAAAATTAGTAACGAGGAAGTGTAGTATGGGGGATAAAAAAGGGTGGAATTGGTCAACTGTTTTTCCCAGGCCCCTGAGCAAACTCGAATGTAACATAGACTGCTGTCTTTAATGAAATCTGAGATAGCAGCTAAACAAATGTCAAGTTTAACATTGTGTTTAGAAAACTCACCAGGATTATTTCTTTTAAATCTGTTTTGTAAACTGCCAGCGACATGGCCTCCCAGAGTTGTCCTTAATTCTTTCTGTATTGCTGATGATGATTATTTCCCGGAGATAACAAAACATCCTCTTACTGATAAGCCAGAAGGACAGGTCATGAAAATGGACATTTAGAGGAAGACTAGAATTAAGGGTAAACTAAAATTAAAAGAGGGTCTTGAGAAACATATGGGAAGGACCTGACAATTAAACCCTTGATAAGTGAAATTTTCCTTTTTCATTACACTATCCCCTTACTGTCTCCTTTGTGAAGCAGGGCAGAGGATCATTGAGGCAGCCCTGGGCAATCGTAGGAATCAATTGCCTTCTTGTTGGCTGTTAGCCATTATTTACAGTTTCCTCTCCAAAGAGTAAAGGAGTTGTGGTCCAACCCAATTATCTTATATCAACTCCAGCACTTAATACGGTACCTGGCACATAGTAAGGGCTTAACAAATACTATTATTATTAATATTGTTCATGTTGCAGGGTGTATTTTTTGCACAATTCAATCACATAGCTGTTGAACCAAAACTACTTTACTTTTTTGAGAGCCCTAAAAGATCTTGGACTTTTGTTACCCCAATATCAAGCCCCTGGGTTTGAAGGGAAGAAGCGTGGCATAGTGGAAAGAGCACAGATCTGGGTTCTAATGTTGGCTCAGCATCTCTGCTTCAGTTTTCTCATCTGTAAAATGGGTAGTCACTGTTTGTCCTCCCTCCTACGTAGACTGTGAGTTCCATTTGGGACAGGGACTGTATCCCACCTGGTTAACTTGTAATTATCCCAGTTCTTAGTTTGTTTGGCACATAATAGTGACTTAATAAATATTTTTTAATTATTATTATATTTAAGTGTTGACTATGTGTCAAGCACTGTTCTGAGGGTTAGGATATATGGAAGTTAATCAAATTGGACACTACTCCTGTCCTACATGGGGCTCACAGTCTGAGGGAGAAATAACAGGTTTTTTTTAAATTAACATTAAAGGACGTGTTGTGGATCTGAGGAGAGAATGACAATCTTCATGCTAAAGCTTTCTTCTCCTGGAAGGTCCTAAATTCCAAGGATAAAATGTGGAATTAGATCAAGGTTTTCCCAGACACTTTGCATTGCATTTGACTTTAATTAAAGTCACATGGTTAAAACTCTCAACTACTCCTGGGAAACCTGGGGGCTAATGTTCTTTTCACATAGCTTTCTTTTTATGAAGTAATTTCCTGTTTCCCCCTTTAAAAAATGATAATAAGGCTGAAGGCACCCTTGACCTTGGGTGCCTGACAGAATATCACCCACTTACTAAATTAGGGTCACTTGACATCTTTAACTTGACATATGAATTATGTAGTGGGTCAAGAATTTCCTCTTCCTTTTTCCCACCAGCGAACATTCCCTGGATCCCAGGGACCACCTGCAGAATGTCTCCAGGGAGGGGAAAATGCAGTATCTACCCTGAGAGCCAGGAGATGGTCATACATACTATTTCTGCCTGGGCTTGCATGGACTCAGTCTGCTGAATATCAGTGTTACCAAGAGGTGTCATGAAAGTCACAGACTTGTCCAGTTAAGTTTTTCTTCTCTACTCCAAGATGCGAAGTTCAGTATGAGGTGACTGTCACCTGGCTAAAACCCTTTTGGCTCACACTTCATAATATAAGCATATTTTTTAAAAATGAATTTTCTAATAGTAATAATTGTGGTATTTAAGTGCTTATTCTGAGCCAAGTATTGTATGAAGTAAAATTATTCAGATAAAAATTATTCAGGTCAGACACAGTCCTTGCCCTACCTGGGGCTTCACACTCTGAGTCTATCGATCATGTAGGTTGTTTGGACTGTCAGGATGCACCCTGAAGATGCAGTTAACCAGGAAAAGAAATCCTGTCAGTTGGACCCTAAGCCAATGCTTGTCAATCTCTCTGGGTTCATTTGTAACTGAGAGAATGCTTTCATGTAGGTTGAAAATGAAGCTTTTTTTTAACAGTATTTGTTCCATGCACTGTTCTTAGCTCTGAGGTAGATACAAACTAATCAGTTTGGATGTAGTCTATGTCCCACATGGGGCTCACAGTCTAAATCACTTTTACTTTACTGTACTGTATCAGCCTCCTCTCCGATCTCCCATCCTCTTGTCTCTCCCCACTTCAATCCATACTTCACGGCGCTGCCCGGATTGTCTTTGTCCAGAAACGCTTTGGGCATGTTACTCCCCTCCTCAAAAATCTCCAGTGGCTACCAATCAACCTACGCATCAGGCAGAACCTCCTCACCCTCGGCTTCAAGGCTCTCCATCACCTTGCCCCCTCCTACCTCACCTCCCTTCTCTCCTTCTACAGCCCAGCCCGCACCCTCCGCTCCTCTGCAGCTAATCTCCTCATCATGCCTCGTTCTCACCTGTCCCGCCGTCAAACCCCGGCCCACATCATCCCCCGGCCTGGAATGCCCTCCCTCCCCACATCCGCCAAGCTAGCTCTCTTCCTCCTTTTAAGGCCCTACTGAGAGCTCACCTCCTCCAGGAGACCTTCCCAGACTGAGCCTGCTCCTTCCTCTCCCCCTCCTCCCCCTCTCCATTGCCCCCACCTTACCTCCTTCCCTTCCCCACAGCACCTGTATATATGTATATATGTTTGTACATATTTATTACTCTATTTATTTTACTTGTACATATCTATTCTATTTTATTTTGTTAATATATTTTGTTTTGTTCTCTGTCTCCCCCTTCTAGACTGTAAGCCCACTGTTGGGTAGGGACCGTCTCTATTTGTTGCCAACTTGTACTTTCCAAGTGCTTAGTACAGTGCTCTGCACCCAGTAAGCGCTCAATAAATATGATTGATTGATTAAATCCCCATTTTACAGATGAGGTAATGGAAGCACAGAGGAGCTGAGTGACTTGTCCAAGGTCACACAGCAGGCAAGAGGCAAAGTCAGGATTAAAACCCATGTCCTTTTGACTCCTAGGCCTGGGCTCTATCAATTAGTCCACACTGCTTTCTAATGTTTGACGTCTAATATTTAGCTCTGGCTCTTAAATATGTGGATTATGCAGTTTTTTTTCCTCACAAGAAACCCTTTTGCCCTCTCCTCCTGGGCAGACTTGCCCCAAATTCATTGAGCTACTTTCCATTGTTTGATCAAAATCAAGCTACTCCAATAGGTCATTTGAGGAAAGGTGTCAGAGCCACTCACACCTGGTTTGACATAAAATGAGTATTTGAACTTAGCCTGCTTCTTCCTGGCTGGTGACTTGGTTGTAGCATCTGTGCCTTCCTTCAGGAGATTCTGATTCCGTGACGTTCAACCCATGAAGCAGAGTTTATTTATTAGAATGCGGTTGCAAGAAGCCACAATTCAAGGGCTGTTGAAATCTATTTCCTTGCCCATGGCACTAGCAGAAATATTATCCTGGTCTTCATTTTCTACACCATGCTAAAAATCACAGTCTGCTCCATATCACTCCATTACATGGGCTGCTGAAGGACTGTATGTCACAACCAATGATTTTTCCTTATGGTGTTTAAATGCTTACTATAATAATAATAATAATGGCATTTATTAAGCACTTACTATGTGCAAAGCACTGTTCTAAGTGCTGGGGAGGTTACAAGGTGATCAGGTTGTCCCACGGGGGGCTCACAGTCTTAATCCCCATTTTACAGATGAGGTAACTGAGGCACAGAGAAGTTAAGTGACTTGCCCAAAGTCGCACAGCTGACAATTGGCGGACCTGGGATTTGAACCCATGACCTCTGACTCCAAAGCCCATGCTTTTTCCACTGAGCTGGCACTAAGTGCTGGGTAGATACAAACTTTTTAGATGTCCCACATAGGGCTCACAGTCTTAATCTCCATTTTACAGATGAGGTAACAGAGACACAGAGAAGTTCAGTGACTTGCCCAAGGTCACGTAGCAGAAAAGTGGTTGAGTCAGGATTCGAATCCAGGCCCTTCTGACTCCCAGGCTTGGGCTATATCCACTGAGCCACACTGTTTCTCAATGTTTTATCTCAGTGATGATGTTTCAAAGACCCATTTAGGAACTTTACAAAGGTTGGAAGAGCTGCTGGAGGATTTGCAAGTCCATTTCCAGTGTGGCTTTGATCATCTTGCAGTTGGTCATTGGAAGTTCTCACTGGTAACAACCTATAACTCGCTTTCATCATGTATTTGATGCTACATTCCAGTCTCTCCTCACTGATCCACAGTGAAGCCAATTTAGGACAATGGGGAAAACCTGAGTAAGGATAATCCACACCTTAGACAATTGATAACATATGCAGATAGATGTTGATTTTCTTTTTTTAGCTTCCATTTAAACAGCTAGCTGAAACCACACCCTCTCTTACATTCTTTCCAAAAGCAGTGTGGTAGGGGACAACCCCGAAATGATTGTACTGGGGTGTGGGGACATGTCCTGAACAACTTATCGCTTTAAGAAGTTCAGAAAATAAGCTAAATCGTTTAGTCTGGCATGAGACTAAAGTTAGGGGCTTCAGCTTTTGTTATGATCGTGGGAGAGGACAGGGGTCAAGGCTTTTGAGTTGGAGTGGGGAATGCAGACTAGTAAAATGAGCCATAATCACATCCAGGGACAGAGAGGTGTGGACACAGAGAGGTGGAGAACAGATACATACACAACTCTGGTATTTAAGCACTTACTATGGGCTAAGCACTGGGCTAAATATGTTAGCCAGATTGAGGGCAAGCAGAGGAATTGTTTGAGATTTTGTGGGAGTCCTGGCTGGGCCAGGTCAGAAGTGCACACTGAGGCAGCTGGGAACAGGGGAAAGGGGCAGGTCTGGGAATTTGGGGCCCTGGAGTTCCTAGATTTATTATTATTATTTATTAATACCAGAATTAATAATAATAATTCTGGTATTGCTAAGCATTTATGTGCTAAGCACTGTAATAAGTTCTGGGGTAAGTACAAGATAATTAGGTTGGACACAGTCCCTGTCTCACACAAAACTCATAGCCTTAATCCCCAGGTGAGGTAACTGAGGCACACAGAAGTTAAATGACTTGCCCAAGGTCACACAGCACACAAGTGGCAAAGTCAGGATTAGAAGCCAGGTCCTTCTGAATCCCAGGCTCAGGCTCTATCCACTAGACCATGCTGCTTCTTTATGCCACTTGCCTGCTGTGTGACCTTGGGGGAATCATTTACCCTCTTTGTACTTTAGTTACTCCATATGCAAAATGGGGATAACTGCCTTTCCTTGCCTTCTAGGGATGTTGTGAAGGCAAAAATGACTGAAGTAATGTGTCAGTGTTTGGGAAATAAAAACACTGCCTAAAATCAAAGGTTTTGTGAGAAGCAGCATGGCCTTGTGGAAAGAACCCAGGGCTGGATGGTTGGACACCAGGGTTCTAATCCCAGCCCTATCACTTGCATGTTGTGTGACCTTGGGCAAGTGACTTGCCATCTCTGTATCTGTTTCCTAATCTGTAAAATGGGAATTGATATCTGTCTTCCCGCACCCTGAGAATGTGAACCCCATGTGGGACAGAGACTGTTTGACCTGATTATCCTGTGTCTTCTTACTATATATAATTAAAATACATATACTATATGATAATTATTATAGCTGGGTTTCTGTTGAAATCCAGCACCTTCCTTTCTGGACACCTGTCTACCAACTCTATTATATTGTTATATTATACTCTTCCAAGCACTTAGTGCAGTGCTCTGTACACAGAACACACTAAATAAAAATAATTGTTTGAAAGGAGTAGCGTAGAGAGACCAAAAAGCTGTTGAGATGAAGCTCATGGCTTTGTTTCCTCAGTTCCAATTTCATAAGGGTGAAGTGCTGTTTTCTCTTCCCACCCCACCAAAGTGGTTCTCTCTGCCTGGAATGAATATTCGTCTTTCCTTTCTTCTTTCTCACCTTCTAACTTTTGCAAGAGAAACTTGTGAAAAATGAAATTGCCATAAAATGAACAAAACAGTGGAGAAGGATACCCAAGGGACATAAGTAACGGATAACAGGAGAGACAAGGGCTAATTTTTTTTTTCCTCCTCAACAGAGGAAATTAGAGGTTGAAATTCTCAGAGAGGTTTAAATATCTGAACCGTGTGTGTTTGGTTCTGTTCCCTTAGCTGATCAAGTTAAACAATGTGGGATGTTTGCATTTTTGTTGAAATATCTGCCAATCTAAGGTTCTTCTGCCTCTTAAGCTTCCAACACCAGTGCTAACCAACTTCCTAATAACCTCCAGACCTGGGGGTGGAAGTGCAACTGTTATATTTTCTGGGAAAGGCAAGCTTTAAAACAATTGTGTTAAAACCTAAATTCTCCCTCATATCTAGTTTAGGAAAACAGGAATCCTTGGAGTGTGATTTTAAGAACCAAACCTAGAAAAAGTCAACATTCCTTTCTAAGATTAAAAGAGTGCAGCTTCCCTTTGGAGTAGAGCTGATCTAATGAATAATTAAAATTAATCTGTAGAAAACCACAGGGCAGCAGATACCCCTCAAGACACCTCTCTTGTTTGCCCTGGCCTAGTCCCTTTGTTCCATTGGCAGACCTTCGGCATCAGAGTTCCATTTGTGCTCCCTCGCCTTGAAAATTCCAGCCCTGTGGGAAACTAGGGAAGCAGTGTTGCCTAGTGGATAGAGCATGGGCCTGGGATTCAGAAGGACCTAGGTTCTAATCCCATCTCCACCACTTGCTTTCTGTGTGACTCTGAGCAAGTTACTTAACTTCTCTGTACCTCATCTGTAAAATAGGGATTAAGACTGTGAGCCCCATGTGGGACATGGACTGTCCACAGCCTGATTATCTTGTATCTATCCCAGTGCTTAGAACAGTGCCTAGCACATAAGTGCTTCTAGACTGTGAGCCCACTGTTGGGTAGGGACCGTCTCTATATGTTGCCAACTTGTACTTCCCAAGCGCTTAGTACAGTGCTCTGCACACAGTAAGCGCTCAATAAATACAATTGATTGATTGATTAATGAATGCCATAAAAAGCAAAACAAAAAACAAAAGCTTTGCATTTTTTACAACTAATATTTAGCAGGCACCTAAACTGCTAGAAGCAAAAAGTGGCCCCACTCAAATAATAAAGCCCCAGGAATTACAGAACCCCAGCAATATAAAGGCAAATTTATTTCAGTTAACTGCACTAGGGAGATGGCCAGAGAGAGCAATGCTATTGAAGTGGGACACAGGCATGGCTGTGCAGCTCAACTAGGTGATTAGCAAGAGTGCAATAAAGCGTGATGTGCTGCCGGATTTGGCTAAGGGTGAAGCTGGCTACTTCTGACCCCAGTGATCTGTTGAATTTTTTTTATGGTATTTGTTAGGCACTTACTATGTGCCAGGTACTGTACTAAACCCTGGGGTACATATAAGCTAATCAATCAATCGTATTTATTGAGCACTTACTGTGTGCAGAGCACTGTACTAATCAGGGTGGACACAGTCCATATCCCACTTGGGGCTCACAGTTTAAATCCCCATATCACAGATGAGGTAACTGAGGCACAGAGAAGTAAAGTGACTTGCACAAGGTCATACAGCAGACAAGTGGCGGAGTTGGGATTAGAACTCAGTTCCTTCTGACTCCCAAGCCCGGGTCTTTTCACTAGGCCACACCGCTTCCCAAGTTGCTTCTCTGTTGATTGTGCTGGGTCCAACAGGTCAGTGGGTTCCATTGGGGTGGAATGAAGAGCCCTCCCAGCAATGGCACTCCAGACGTCCCTGACTATCAGGAAGGTCAGGAAGGTTGCAATTTGCATCATGATTTCCCATGCCCTGACCATAGGAGAAGAGTCAAAATCTGAAGAAAATAAACCTGAATGAAGCAGTTTGGCCTAGTGGAAAGAATACAGGACTGAGAGTCTGGAGAGCTGGGTTCTATTCCTGGATAATAACAATAATAATAATAATAATAGCAATTATTAAGCACTTACTACGTGCAAAGTACTATTCTAAGCTCTGGGGAGGTTACAAGGTAACCAGGTTGTCCCACAGGGGGCTCACAGTCTTCATCCCCATTTTACAGATGAGGTAACTGAGGCACAGAGAAGTTAAGTGACTTGCTCAAAGTCACACAGCTGACAGTTGGCAGAGCCAAAATTTGAACCCATGACCTCTGACTCCAAAGCCTGTGCTCTTTCCACTGAGCTACGCTGCTTCTCTACCACTTGCCTGCTGTAACCTTGGATGAGTCTCTTTAAGTCACTGTGCCTCAGTTTCCTCATCTGTTAAATGGGGATTCAGTATTTATCCTTTTGATTGTGAGCCCTATGTGGGACTCGGACCATTTCCAATCTGATTATCTTATATCCCCCCACAGTGCTTAGTTGAGTGCTCATCACATAGTAAGTACTTAACAAATACCTCATTATTATTGTTGTTATCACTGCTGTTATTATCTTGCAAGGTCTTATAGCATAACTACATAGGGATGTGGTGGGCAATGGTGAAGGAATGGATAAATAAGAGGAATAGGAATATATTATTTGATCAAGCACTGATGAATAAAGTTCTGTTGTCTTGGGAATCTGATACACCTTCTGGTGAACCCAAGAGTATTGATATGGACTATTCATTTAAATTGTATGCTCACAAAAGCTTAGTATAATAATCTGAGTATAGTGGGTACTCAATAATAATAATAATAATGGCATTTGCTAAGTGCTTACCATGTGCGAAGCACTGTTCTGAGCGCTGGGGAGGATACAAGGTGATCAGGTTGTCCCAAGTGGGGCTCACAGTCTTAATCCCCATTTTACAGATGAGGTAACTGAGGCTCAGAGAAGTTGAGTGACTTGCCCAAGGTCACAGAGCAGACATTTGGGGGAGCCGGGATTAGAACCCATGACCTCTGACTCCCAAGCCCGTGCTTTTTCCACTGAGCCACGCTCAATAAATACCATTGATGATTAATCTATTTCTCAGATGGCTATGCTCTGATATTTTTATTCACTGAGTCTTTGTTCAGCATTGAAGAGACCATCACCTGAAGCTATCCAGGGAAACCTGTGTAACAGCCATAAAAAAACAACAGTGACCTTCACATTATATTAACAATATGAAATGGCCACACTGTTTTCTAGCCAGACAATACTACACTGAACGTCCATGTATAAATATCTAACAATGAATATGAAGCACAAAATTTGTTTCTTACCCTACAAAAATAAATTTTGAAAATAACCGACCACATCAGTAGATGGGGTGCTATGCTATCTTTCTTCAGGCTCTTGCCTTGAATTACCACTAGGTGACAGTCAAAGCAAAACTATCTTACAATATGCCATCTCTCAATATTTATTAAGTAAAAGCAGTTTAATGTAGTGGTTGTCAAGCAAATTTTGTACCTAAATTTTTAGTACCCTAAATACTGCTGTTCACCCAATAAACTTGAAGACTCCCTTCTGTATGTATCCATAGTGTATTTATATTAATGCCTGTCTCCCCCACCAGACTGTATGCTCCTTGTGGGCAGGAAACATTCCTACCAACTATATTGTAGTGTACCTTCCTAAGTGCTTAGTACAGAGCTCTGCTTAAAGTAAGTGCTCAAATACCACTGATTGATTAATTTTAAATAGTCTTCCTTAAGAGAAATGGATCTCGCTTGCCGTGTGTGTGTGTGTGTGTGTGTGTGTGTGTGTGTGTGTGTGTGTTTGTGCACGCGCATGGATGCATGCAGTGAGGGTGATGAAAAGGAATCTGCAGGTGTTCATGTAGCATCTCAAAATTCCTGATTTTTTTCACCTAGATGCATAATGAGATCTTTCAATAGTCAGATTGGACTGATTTAGAACTTCCCCTTAATTGTACAATTGGTGGGCAGCAAAGAGGGGATTTAAGGACATATCCAGGAAAGACATGAGTGAAAAATGGTGCTAGCCATTGCAGAACAACTAGAATAATGTAACAAGATAACCCCTTTATTCTGCTGCTAATTCAGAATACAGACATTTCTGCTAAACCGGGGCAGTTGTATTCCTGAAGAATGTACTGTTCCTGGAAAATTGTGTTACATGAACCATTGCTTCAGTTGGAATTAGTGAGTTACATGGTATGTGGTTTGAAGATTCTACCATGATACATCCTAGGTTATAACCACCTCATGATACAGCAAAAGAACAGTGCTTTGCACATAGTAAGCGCTTAACAAATACCATTATTATTATTATTATTTGATGCCTTACCCCATGCTATCTCCCAACCAGCCCCAGTGACTGGATGAGCACTTCAGGTAAGAAAATCCCTCCCCACCTCCTCCCTACCTGGTCTGAGATAAATCAATCAATTGTATTTATTGAGCACTTACCATGTGCAGAACATTGTACTAAGCACTTGGAGGAGTACAATATAACAGAGTTAATAGACAAGCTCCCTGCCCACAACTAGCTTACGGTCTAGATCAAGTCACATGACAGGATCTTTGAGGAAACGGCACTACAGTGTGTGCCAAATTTTCTAAGTGTTGGAGAGACTTCCTGAACAGATAGCCAAAGAAGTGGTTGAACTTACTACAGAAATGGAAAATTCAGCTGTCAATAAATTAGTTGGGCTCCATACTGAGAAATTGCCCAAGGATGACCTCATCAAATGTCGGCAATTGAATGCATTATTATGAGATGTCAAAACAGGTGAAGATATAATTATGGTTTCTCCACCACCAGCTAAATTATTGGGATTTAAAGAGTCTTGCATAATTTTTCAAGAAAGCAGACGAAATTATAAAAAGATCAAAGAGACAGAGGAGTTCAAAGTTCCCCAGAGGTGATCAGGAGTTTTTCTGCTCTGTGATGATGCTTTAAGAAGCACTGTTTGATGTTCAGTATACTTTTGGTATGTATTAAGCACCTACTAGGTGCCAAGTGCTGAGCTAGGTAGATGATAATCAGATCAAACAATGTCCCGGCCCACACAGAATTTACAATTTAAGAGGTAGGGAGGGCAGGTATTTATATTATCCCCATTTTACAGATAAGGAAATGGAGGCCCAGAAAGGGGAAGGTGAAGTCTCCTGCGTTTTTTCAGTGAGACATGCTGATAACCTAAAATTGGGCAGATTCTTCACTAAAGCTGAAAAACCACTACCACATCCAGCAGAATAAGCTCTTATTTCTGCAGCAGCAGCAGTAGTACAAGAGCATTTATTAGTCACTCATTGCAATGCACCATACTAAGTCCTTGAAAAACAGCAGTCTAGTTCATTCATTCATTCAATCATATTTATTGAGCGCTTACTGTGTGCAGAGCACTGTACTAATCGCTTGGGAAGTACAAGTTGGCAACATACTTAGTGGAATGAACATAGTGGAAAGAGCTCCGGCCTGCGAGTCAGAATACCTGGGATCTAATCCTAGGTGTCCCATTCACCTGCTATGTGATCTTGGGCAAAACACTTCTATGCACCTTAGTTTCCTCCTCTGTGAAATAGAGACTAAATCCTATTCCCTCCTAAAGAGACTGAGTCCCATGAGGGATAGGGACTATGTCCAACCTGATGACTTTGTATCTATCTACCCCAGTGCTTAGAACAGTGTTTGGCACATAGTAAGCACTTAACAAAAACCATAAGAAAGAAGAAGATTTTCTATCCCCAAGAATCTTATGGCCTAAAATGAGGGGACCAAAAGTATTTTCAGAGTAATCAAAATATATAATTAAATATACAATTGAATAAATCCATGTATGTGTTTATATACAGTTTGTAATAAATATGTACATATATGCACTAGGCTGTAAGCTCCTTCTGGATGGGGATAATGTCTATCAACTGTATCCCAGCTCTGCCACGTATCTGCTGTGTGATCTCGGGCAAGTTACTTAACTTTTCTGTTCCTCAGTTTCCTCACCTACAAAATGGGGATTCAGTGCATGTTCTCTCCAATTTAGTCCATGAGCCCCATATTGGGCTGGATTATCATGTATCTACCTCAGGACTTAATACAGTGCTTGGTACATAGTAAGCACTTAACAAATACTAAGGGTCTTAAGGATTGGAGAGATATATACTAAGCAACACTTCCAGTGGGTGATTTGAGCAATGGTGTGTCATGTATATTGGAGAATGGGGAGTCTGGAGAGGGGATGAACATTGAGGAGGTTAATAGAAAAGCCTTACCAAGATTTGAAGGATCTTACAGTCTGAGATTTGACTAGAGGGATAACTATTTAGGTGGAGAGAAACTTCCTGAAGAGACTCGATCACAATTTCAAGTCATTGAGCAGTTAATTATTGTGGTATTTAAGCACTTACACCATGCCAAGCACTGTACTGGTGTTGGGGTAGATGCAAGATAATCAGGTTCCATGTGGGGATCCCAGTTTCATTCATTCATTCAATCGTATTTATTGAGTGCTTACTGTGTGCAGAGCACTGTACTAAGCGCTTGGGAAGTACAAGTCGGCAACATATAGAGATGGTCCCTACTCAACAATGGGAGACAGACATGACAACAAATCAAAATGTTTAGACAGGTGTCAAAACCGTTAGAATAAATAGAATTATAGCTATATGCATATCATTAATAAACTAAATAGAGTAATAATAATAATGGCATTTGTTAAGCACTTACTATGTGTGAAGCACTGTTCTAAGCACTGGGGAGGGTACAAGGTGATTGGGTTGTCCCACTTGGGGCTCACAGTCTTCATCCCCATTCTACAGATGAGGGAACTGAGGCCCAGAGAAGTGATATGGCTTGCCCAAAGTCACACAACTGAAAAGTGTTGGAGCCAGGATTTTAACCCATGACCTCTGACTCCCAAGACTGTGCTCTTTCCACTGAGCCCCACTGCTTCTGTACAAGTAAAATAGAGTAATAAATATGTACAAATATTTACAAGTGCTGTGGTGGGGGGAAGGAGGTAGGGCGGGGGGGGGGGGAGGAGGAGAGGAAAAGGGGGGCTCAGTCTGGGAAGAACTCCTGGAGGTGGTGAGCTCTCAGTAGAGCTTTGAAGGGAGGAAGAGAGCTAGTTTGGTGGATGTGTGGAGGGAGGCCAATCCAGGCCAGAGGTAGGATGTGGGCCAAGGGTAAACAGTGGGACAGGTGAGAATGAGGCACAGTGAGGAGGTTAGCGGCAGAGGAGCGGAGGGTGCGGGCTAGACTGTAGAAGGAGAGAAGGGAGGTGAGGTAGGAGGGGGCAAGGTGATGGAGAGCCTTGAAGCTGACCCTGCCCTCTCCCTGACTTTCCCATCTCTGTTGACGGCACTATCATCCTTCCCGTCTCACAAGCCCGCAACCTTGGTGTCATCCTCGACTCCGCTCTCTCATTCACCCCTCACATCCAAGCCATCACCAAAACCTGCCGGTCTCAGCTCCGCAACATTGCCAAGATCCGCCCTTTCCACTCCATCCAAACCACTACCCTGCTCATTCAAGCTCTCATCCTATCCCGTCTGGACTATTGCATCAGTCTTCTCTCTGATCTCCCATCCTCGTGTCTCTCCCCACTTCAATCCATACTTCATGCTGCTGCCCGGATTGTCTTTGTCCAGAAACGCTCTGGGCATGTTACTCCCCTCCTCAAAAATCTCCAGTGGCTACCAATCAATCTGCGCATCAGGCAGAAACTCCTCACCCTGGGCTTCAAGGCTCTCCATCACCTCGCCCCCTCCTACCTCACCTCCCTTCTCTCCTTCTACAGCCCAGCCCACACCCTCCGCTCCTCTGCCACTAATCTCCTCACCGTGCCTCATTCTCGCCTGTCCCGCCATCGGCCCCCGGCCCACGTCATCCCCCGGGCCTGGAATGCCCTCCCTCTGCCCATCTGCCAAGCTAGCTCTCTTCTTCCCTTCATGCCCTACTGAGAGCTCACCTTCTCCAGGAGGCCTTCCCAGACTGAGCCCCTTCCTTCCTCTCCTCCTCATCCGCCTCTCCATCCCCCCCATCTTACCTCCTTCCCTTCCCCACAGCACCTGTATATATGTTTGTACATATTTATTACTCTATTTATTTATTTTACTTGTACATATCTATTCTATTTTATTTTGTTAGTACGTTTGGTTTTGTTCTCTGTGTCCCCCTTCTAGTCTGTGAGCCCACTGTTGGGTAGGGACTGTCTCTATATGTTGCCAACTTGTACTTCCCAAGCGCTTAGTACAGTGCTCTGCACACAGTAAGCACTCAATAAATACGATTGATTGAGAGTGAGGAGTTTTTGCTTGATTTGTAGGTTTACAGGCAACCACTGGAGATTTTTAAGGAGGGGAGTGACATGCCCAGAGTGTTTCTATACAAAGATAATCTGGGCAGCAGAGTGAAGTATAGACTGAAGCGGGAAGAGACAGGAGGATGGGAGATCAGAGAGGAGGCTGACGCAGTAATTCAGTCAGGTTAGGATGAGAGATTGAACCAGCAAGGTAACGGTTTGGATGGAGAGGAAAGGACATATCTTGGCAACGTTGTGGAGGTGAGACTGGCAGGTTTTGGTGACGGATTGGATGTGTGGTGTGAATGAGAGAGCGGAGTCGAGGACGGCACCAAGATTGCGGGCTTGTGAGACGGGAAGGATGGTAGTGCCATCTACAGTGATGGGAAAGTCAGGGAGAGGACAGGGTTTGGGAGGGAAGATAAGGAGCTCAGTCTTGAACATATTGAGTTTTAGATGGCGGGCAGACATTCATATGGAGATGTCCTGAAGGCAGGAGGAGATACGAGCCTGGAGGGAGAGAGAGCAGGGGCAGAGATGTAGATTTGGGTGTCATCAGTGTAGAGATGATAGTTGAAGCCATGGGAGCTAATGAGCTTACCAAGGGAGTGAGTATAGATAGAGAACAGAAGGGGACCACGATGGGAGGGGGAGGAGGAACCCACGAAGGAGACTGCGAACGAATGGCCGGAGAGATAAGAGGAGAACCAGGAGAGGACGGAGTCTGTGAAGCCAAGGTTGGATAGCGTGTTGAGGAGAAGGGGGTGGTCCACAGTGTTGAAGGCAGCTGAGAGGTCGAGGACGATTAGGATAGAGTAGGAGCCATTGGATTTGGCAAGAAGAAGGCCATTGGTGACCTTTGAGAAGGCAGTTTCGATGGAGTGTAGGGGATGGAAGCCAGATTGGAGGGGGTCTAGGAGAGAGTTGGAGTTGAAGCATTTGAGGCAGCGAGTGTAGATGACTCGTTCTAGGAGTTTGGAAAGGAAAGGTAGGAGGGAGATAGGGCAATAACTAGAAGGGGCAGTGGGGTCAAGAGAGGGTTTTTTTAGGATGGGGGAGACTTGGGCATGTTTGAAGGCAGTGGGGAAGGAACCAGTGGAGAGTGAGTGGTTGAAGATGGAAGTTAAGGAGGGGAGGAGGAAAGGGGTGAGAGTTTTCATAAGATGAGAGGGAATGAGGTCTGAAGCACAGGTGGATGGAGTAGCACTTGAGAGGAGGGAGGAGATCCCATCTGAAGATACTGCTGGGAAGGATGGGAGAGTAGAAGAGAGGGTTGAGAGTAGGGGGATGCAGAAGGGGGAGGGGTGACTTTGGGGATCTCAGTTTGTCAGAGGGAGTACAGGTATTGAATTCCCATTTTGCAGGTGAGGGAATAGAGGCACAGAGAAGTTAGTGACTTGCCCAAGGTTACAGAGCAGACAAACAGCCGAGCTGGGATGAGAACCCAGTTCCTCTGACTCCCAGGCCCAGGCTTTTCACTAGTCCACATTGCTTGTATGTTATGATTCAAAATAGTCTAGTAAAGATTGAACAACAGTTTAATGATCCTTGCAGTACACAGAGTTTTGGGATTCCCATATTACTTTTCCAGGGGTTTTGGAATGGACAGTGATTAATAAGATGGTAGTCTATGGGAAAGATAACCGAAAAAGGGAATTATTCACAATCCGACCACATTCTCAAGGACTGTAATCCAGTTATATCAAGGGGCATAGCTGTATTGTTATTATGTCCACCATTAACTGAATGCTTTGCATCCTTGCCACTCACGGTTGTTTTGCTGTATTAACTCCTGAAAACACAAAGACCTCTGTGGTGCAATGAAGTACAGAAGAGTGATTGATTGAAGACTAGGTGGCACAACAGCATTATTGCCTTGACTAATGCCATATGCATTTGCACAACTGTTTCTCCCGTCACAGAATCTTTTTACACGAATTTGTGGATGGTGCTTAATCAATCAGTAGCATTTATTGAGCCCCCTACTATGTGCAGAGCACTGTACTAAGCTCTCGGGAGAGTACAATGTAATAGAGTGGGTGGAAATGTTCCTTGCCGTGAAGGAACTTACTGTCTGCTGGCTCGTGCTGTGGAAAGAACTTTCTTTAATTCTTCCATTGTGTTGTATTCAAATTGTGTAATGAAATCATGTCTCATTGATGAGCTGACTATTTGTTGCCATAAAAAAGCTGGCTCTTCAAGAAGAAAAACTTTGAGGAGGTCATCGCTTGATTGTGATGATTTTAGTAATTCAGACCACTTTCACTCCCTGCCCACCTCCGTAATTCCTCTCTCTGTGCCATTTAATGAGTAAAAAGTAATACAGGCAAACCTCTTGGAGTCCAAGAAAGATTTAGGTCAGACATATGATGGCTTTAATTATCAACTGTGCACATTTTTGGCTCTTAAAATCTTTTGTGAAATCCGCAGACTGCCTGCCTCAGGTAACTACTTTATTATTGAACTGACTTGGAGAGGACCTCTACAGGGAGAAATTATAATTGGAAGTGTCATCCTAAACTTTTATCCTAAAAGACATGATCCTGGGCATGAAGCCAAGATCCCCATATATTTAGTATATTTTAAAATATTTGAACAAGGAAGGAGGCTGTGATGTCAAGTTTAATGTGCAGTGCACTCTTGAGACAACATTTTTAAAGGTAAGGCACATACTAGGTAATAAGGATTGTTTTAATGATATTTTGGAAAAAGTCTTATGAAAAAGTGCCCACTCGGAATGTCAGTGCAAGAAGAGGTGGCATTTAATGAACCACTGGTCAGAATTGTTCGGCATTATGTAAGGGATGGATAGGTGGAACCGTGGCCTGTTTTTAGAAGGGGTACTAAGCATGGATTTTACAGCCTGGTCTCACAGAAAGAGTATTGGTCTAGAAATCGGAAGACCTGGCTACTGCTGTCACCTTGAGCGAGTTGCATCATCACTCTGGGCCTCAGTTTCCTCAACTGTATAATACAAGCAGTGATCCCTGCCTTTTCCTACCTCATAGAAATGTTGGGCAAATCAAATGGAGATAAAAGCACTTTGGGAATGAAGCTATACTAATTCAAAGCATTAATAAAGTTATCTCACAGATGCTTTTTTACTCAGATAATTGGGTTATATAGTTGAGTTCATTTGGCAATTTTGGTCTAGCTAAATGAAAATGTTTCCAAATAAGCCGATGACTTTATGGTGTTTTGAAGAGAGTTGGAACACAAGGCATCTGGCCTGCAATCCCAAGCCACCATAATCCATCCAAGTTCTCTGTAGGTTGAAATCCTGGGAGACTGAGCCAGAGGGCAGGAATGGGGTTAGAGATGAACCATGAATTTATTGTGAATTTTCTTTACTGAAGCAGTTGACCTGACCCAACACAGGGGCAAAGGGGCCCAGGGAGAAGTGAAGGAAGTCCTCTGAGTGCGGAGTCCCAGGCTTAAGTGGGTATGGGTCTTACACACACATACGTGCTGCTGGGTAGGTTTGGACAGCTGGCAAAAGAAGCAGAGGATTCCTATTTTTCGTGAGTGCTGTATGTAGTGCTGCCCAAAGCGTGAATCCATTCTGGTGATTGGCCTGGCTGACCCAAACAGGGAAGGAAATAACAGAACCATGGATGGAGGACCACCTCATAACTGGATTTTCCTTTCCTTTGTGTAGTTCTGTTCCTTTCGGAGCCATCAGACAGGTGATTTTTTTAATACTTGTTAAGTACTTTTATTCAGTTGTATTTATTAAGCACTTACTGTGTGCAGAGCACTGTACTAAGCACTTGGAATAGTACAATACAGCAATAAACAGTGACATTCCCTGTCCACAATGAGTTCACAGTCTTGGGTTGGGGGGTGGGAAACGGACACTTACTATATGCCACCACTGTATTAGTTGACTGGTACCTTACACAGATAGTTATTTGTCTCTATGTTAATGTATAAATAAGGGGCTTCCTGTCAAACAATAATATTTTTTAAGAACTTACTCTGAGGAGTACTGTATTAAGCAGCATGGCTCAGTGGAAAGAACCCGGGCTTGGGAATTAGAGGTCATGGGTTCTAATCCCGGTTCCACCACTTGTCAGCTGTGAGACTTTAGGCAAGTCACTTAACTTCTCTGTGCCTGTTACCTCATCTGTAAAATGGGGATTAAGACTGTGAGCCCCACGTGGGACAACCTGATTACCTTGTATATCCCCCAGCGCTTATAACAGTGCTTGGCCCATAGTAAGTGCTTAACCAATGCCATTATTATTATTATTATTATTATTATTATCGTTATTATTAAGCATTTGGGTGAAAGCTATATCATTAATAGACCCATTTCCTGCCTCCAAAGAGCTTATGAACTAATGGTATTCCTGTTTATTATTATATTTGGGTGATGACCGGCTTAGTCCCTAGCTTTGGAGTTTCTCCTCTTGCCTCTGAATGTAGGGCTCTAATAATGATAACAATAGTTGTGCTAAGTATTCTGTGTGGAACACTGTGCTAAGCATTAGGGTAGATAAAAGATAGTCAGCTCTCACACAGTCCTTGTCCCACATGGGGTTCACAGTCTAATGGGGAGGGAGAGCAGGCATTTTATTCCCAATTTATAGATTAAGGAAGCTGAGGCACATAAAATTAAATGACTTGCTCAATCACCCAGCAGACAAGTGACTGAAAGGGATTAGGAACCAGACTATCTGGCCACAGTGACCATTAAAGAGGGGCTACCACTAAGAGATTAAAAGTTACAACTTGAATAGATATGGCTGCACTGCTGATAGAGAAACAACAGTGAAACCATGAAGCTAAACTACAGATGGAGAGGCTCGATAAAAGTGATTCCTGGGGTGGGAGAAATTGGAGAATGACAGAGCGAGGATGATGAAGGTGGAGAGGCACCAGGACTCTGGCTGTGCCCAGCTAAGGGCAAGGCTGTTATCATCCCACAGGGCAACCTGATATTAAAGTGCCAGAAGGAAGCACAGATTTAGAGACTTCCCATGGAGTCTTTCCTACTCTCCTGGTTCAATCAATCATCAATAGTATTTATTGAGCACTTACTGTGTGGAGACTTCTGTACTAGGCACTTGGAAGAATAGGCAAGTTGCCTGACCTCAAGGAGTTTTCAGTCCATCAGGGAAGACAACTACTAAAACAAATTAATGGTAGGAGGAAGCAACAGAGTTCAAAGAAGTGTACTTTAGTGCTTTTGAGGGATGAGTAGCCAAGTGCTTAAGGAATGAAGATTCAATTTCATTGGTGACACAGTGGGGAGATGAAAGATTAGTCAGGGAAGACTTCCTGGAGGAGATGTGATTTTATTAGGGCTTTTGAAGAGAAGTAATACAGACTGGTGAAAAGAGCATAGGCCTGGGAGTTGGCCGGTTGGCGGGGGGTGGGGCATGAAGGTCTGTGTTCTAATTCCGGTTTTGCCACTTGCCTGTTGCGTGACCTTGGGCAAGTCACTTAATTCCTCTACACCTAAGTTTCCTTTTCTGTAAAATGAGGAAGCAATATCTGTTTTCTCTCAATCAATTGGTCAATCACTCACTCAATGGTATTTATTGAGCACTTCCTATGTGCAGAGCACTGTACTAAGTGCTTGGGAGAGTACAGTACAGAAGAGTTAGCAGACACATTCCCCACCCATAATGAGCTTACAGCCTAGAGGAGAAGACAAACATTGATATAAATAAATAATTTATAATATATAGTCTATATTATAAATTCATGTGAATAAGGAATGTGTCTACCAACTTTTTTGCATTTTTCTCTCCCAAACGCTTAGGACAGTGCTCTGCACACATTAAGCACTCCAATATGTTCCATATATTGGTTTATCTACCACAGTGCTTAGTACAACGTTTGGCACATCGTGACCACTTAACAAATAACATTATTAGTTGTAGCAACAGTAGTAGTAATAGCAGTAGTAAAATAGGGAGAGTAAAGCACCCCTTTAGTAGCATGTGAGTTGTTCCTTGTTGAACTGCTTCAGACAGGTTTCAGGAGACATATTCACCATATTTCTCTGGGCATAGATACTTTCTACCTGGCTCATCATCTGGTTCCATAGCTTGGTGGTGTTGTCCTGTAATTGTACACAGCCTGGGAATTCTTTGCGCTCACATAGTGATGTGGTGAGAATCTGTGGCTAATGGGCCCATTATTGTATTGTGCCCCTTGGAATGTGGTGTAAACCACATAATTCAGCCATGTCTGTTGGGTAGCAGTAATGGTTGTAATAATTACGGTATTTTTAAGCATTTACTATGCACTTACCAGGCACTGTTCTAAGTTCTGGGGTGTTTGCAAGTTAATCATGTACAACACAGTCCCTGTCCCACATGGAATAACAGGTCTTCAACCCCCATTTTACAGATGAGGAGACCGAGGCACAGGGGAGTGAAGTGACTTGCCCATGGTCACCCAGTAGACTAGTGGTGGAGCTGGGATTAGAACCCAGATCCTCTGACTCCCAGGCCTGGGCTCTTCCCACTAGGGCATGCTGCACCTCGATAGTATTTTTAAGTGTCCACTGTATGCAGAGCACTGTACTACACACTGGGAAAGAGTTTACAAGTAGGAGTAAGACATATTCCTCGAGATACTCATAACTACATGGTTTTGGAGTTCCATTAATCTCCTCCTGGATTATCAAGATGTTTTAAAGGTAGGACAGAACCCCAAATTTCATGCCCATCCTATGCATTTCCAACTTTCTCATCACCTGAGCCCTAAACACGATGGGATAAATTATTTATACTAATGTCTGCCTCCTTCTTCTAGACTGTAAACTCATTATGGTCAGGGAACTTTTCTGCTAATTCTGTTGTATTGTGCTCTCCCGAGTGCTTAGTACAGTGCTCTGCACCTAGTAAGCACTCAATAAACACCAATGATTGATTGTTTCCTGGAGGTGATGGTTCATGTTCTTTTCAGCCATCTCTCTCATCTTTCTTCATGAAGATGTGTGTTGCTGGTGGCATCTCTGTAATCCTGTAACTTTCCTCCGTGTTCTGTATGATGAGGAAAAATCCACTCAGTTGTCTGAACAAAGCACCATTAAACTCAGCAAGAATGCCTTCAGGTCCAGGGACTATTGTCTTCCTCATGACTCTAACTGTGGTAGTAACTTTCTTGAAAATTGGGAGAGAGGCTGTTTCTCCTGTAGAAGGAGGTGAAACAGGAGGAGACAAAGACCTGGAATGCTAGTAGTTGTCCTGCCAAATCCTATTTGGCTCTTCTACTCTGGGGACTTGTTTTCATTCATTCATTCAATCGTATTTATTGAGTGCTTACTGAGTGCAGAGTGGGAAGTACAAGTTGGCGACATATAGAGATGGTCCCTACCCAACAATGGGCTCACAGTCTAGAAGGGGGAGACAAACAACAAAACAAAACATGTGGACAGGTGTCAAGTCATCAGAATAAATAGAATTAAAGCTAAATGCACATCATTAACAAAATAAATAGAATAGTAAATATGTACAAGTAAAATAGAGTAATAAAACCATACAAACATATATACAGGTGCTGTGGGGAGGAGATGGAGGTTGGGCAGGGGGGATGGGGAGGAGTAGAGGAAAAAGGGGACTCAGTCTGGGAAGGCCTCTTGGAGGAGGTGAGCTCTCAGTAGGGCTTTGAAGGGAGGAAGAGAGCTAGCTTGGTGGATGTGCGGAGGGAGGGCATTCCAGGCCAGGGGTCGATGGTGGGACAGGTGAGAACGAGGTACAGTGAGGAGGTTAGTGACAGAGGAACGGAGGGTGCAGGCTGGGCTGTAGAAGGCGAGAAGGGAGGTGAGGTAGGAAGGGGCGAGGTGATGGAGAGCCTTGAAGCCGAGAGTGAGGAGTTTTTGCCTGATGCATAGGTGGACAGGCAGCCACTGGAGAATTTTGGGGAGGGGAGTAGCATGCCCAGAGTGTTTCTGCACAAAGATGATCTGGGCAGCAGCGTGAAGTATAGACTGAAGTGGGGAGAGACAGGAGGATGGGAGATCAGAGAGGAGGCTGATGCAGTAATCCAGTCGGGATAGGATGAGAGATTGAACCAACAAGGTAGCGGTTTGGATGGAGAGGAAAGGGTGGATCTTGGTGATGTTGCGGAGGTGAGACCGGGAGGTTTTGGTGACAGATTGGATGTGAGGGGTGAACAAGAGAGCGGAGTCGAGGATGACACCAAGTTTGCGGGCTTGTGAGACGGGAAGGATGGTAGTGCCGTCTACAGTGACGGGAAAGTCAGGGAGAGGGCAGGGTTTGGGAGGGAAGGTAAGGAGTTCGGTCTTGGACATATTGAGTTTTAGATGGTGGGCAGACATCCAGATGGAGATGTCCTGAAGGCAGGAGGAGACATGAGACTGAAGGGAGGGAGAGAGAGCAGGGGCAGAGATGTAGATTTGGGTGTCATCAGCGTAGAGATGATAGTTGATATCATATCTTTCATATCTGACCACAGTGGATGTCTTGGATCTTATTGACTCCCCAATTGAACCCCCTTGAATCAAGAAGGTCCCAATCCCATCGCAAGCAAAGGGCCATGGAATCTTCACCAGCTGGTCACTTAGTGTTTGACCGAACCCATATCTCATAATGACTCCATAACTAGGTAGACGGGACTCCAGACAGCACTTGGTAATTCTGAATGTCACATATGAACTTGAAAAAATGCACACACTGTTTTTCATTCTGATCACACCAGGTGTAATCAGCGGTAGACACTAATTCATGTTAAAGGATTTTCCTTTTTTAGAAATTATTCCATGAGGTATACTTAGTACCTGTATCCCTTAATCATAAAATTATGTAAATGCAAGAGATACTTCCCTGCCCATCATCTGTCTTTGAAGCTCAAGACCTGAAGCTTAGGTCTATTTCCCCCCTAAGCACTTTGATGCTCACTCCATCCCCCATCCCCAAGGTGCTTACGTACCTAGTCTTATACTTTGCTGCTTCCCCTATCCGTAATTTATTTTAATGTCTGTCTCCCCCTACTAGATTGTAAACTCCTAGAGGGTAGGGTCTGGATTGTCCCTACTGACGTTATTTACTTTTCCAAGCATTTAGTACTCTGCTCACAGTAAGCACCCAATAAAAACCATTAATTGACTGATGCTTGAGCAATGCCTTTCATTCAACCTCAAACAAATGGAAAACTGTGGGTTTGAGGAGTTGATTATTAGGGTAGCATCATAAAAGAAGGTTTCTCCGAACCAAATAGAAAGAAAAAAGTAAATACTTTTTAATCTTTGAACCATCCTCAGAGACAGTTTTCTATTTTAATCCAACTGATTTTGAACTAATTGGCTTCTTTTGAATTAATATGATGAATTAACCGCTGTTAACATTATAGATCTCTGCTGCATTGGGATTATGCAAATGTAATTACAGGATATGTCATTTCTAAATTTTTGGCTACTCTGACCTCTAAAATTCATTTATATTTACCAGACAGGGTCTCCAGGGACCACTACTCAACCTCTCTCTTGCCTGGGTGGGAGGAGGAGGAGGAGGAGGGTCACTTTGCCAACCCCGGGAAGGGGACTCAGCGCCTTTCTTGATTCCATTAGAGCCTTTCAGGTTACTATTCTATCAAATTTAAGCCAGTTCATTCTCGCTGCTGCAATTCTTTTAACTTTGATTTTTGAGCTCACTTCAGAACATTATATTCTCTGAAAGTTAAATAATGTATCAGCAAAGCTCCATGGAATGGATCACTCAGCCATGTGTAGAGAGATTTTATTCAGTCTTATTAAATCAAGCAGTCAGAATGCCAGGTGTTCCTCAGTGTTGTTTTCTGCATGGATCGGATCTCCCGTATACTTACGGTTGAGTGCAGGGAGGCTACCTCCAAACAGGCTTGAATAACTCAGAACACAGTTATATTCACTTGCAGGACTCCATTCCAGCCCTCTCCATCCCTTAGCTCTGTCGCTCCTAGTCCTGCCTACCTTACATACATATATAGAAAATTGAATCTCACCTCCACCAACTCTACCTCTACCCTGATTAGGGCAGACACTGGATCATAGGGGCCTGCCCACAAGGCTTAATCAATCAATCAAAGGTATTTATTGAGGGCTTATGTTGGACAGAGCATTGTGCTCAGGGCTTGGGAGAGTACAGTGCCACCAAATTGGTAGATGTGTTCCTGGGCCACAAGAGCTTATAGTCTATATCCTTTTGCACCTAAATTTAGAGGTTTTCTGAACATCTAGCCTAAAGGAACGGTAACAGTCATTGTTAGAACCACTAAAATCCTAATTTATTGTCTGAAGTGAGAGGATGCAGAATTTGGGGCAGGCATTGAGTTTGGACGGGCTTTTATGCCTCAAAATGTTTTTGAAAGTAAGAGTCCCAGGAATACTATGTGAAGATTGGGTAGAATTTCTAAAATAATAATAATAATAATAATGGCATTTGTTAAGCACTTACTATGTGCAAAACACTGTTCTAAGCACTGGGGAGGATACAAGGTGGTCAGTTGTCCCATGGGGGGCTCACAGTCTTAATCCCCATTTTATAGATGAGGTAACTAGGCACAGAAAAGTCAAGTGACTTGCTCAAAGTCACACAGCTGACAACTGGCAGAGCCAGGATTTGAACCCATGCCTGTGCTCTTTCCACTGATACATGCTGCTTCTCCAACTACGTGTCTCATAAATGCTCAGGGACAATGTCTGATTTGCTTATAGTGTATCTACTCTATTGACTCAGTGCTTAGCTCATTATGCTTAATAAATACCACAATTATTACTATGAACAATAAATAGTATTTTTCAAGCACCCTTGGGTGTGTAGAGCACTGTACTTAACTCTTTAGAGAATACAAAGGTGGTAAATACAAAATCCCTGTCCACAATGATCTTAAAACTAAATGGGAAGACAGAAGGAAATGTTAATGAAGATAATGCATTGAAGAAATATCACTGGAGAAAACATTTTCTCAGGTCTTCTTTCAAGCACTCACTTTGTCATTTTTATACTTCCCATTAATGACAATGGTATTTGCTAAGCACTTACTATATGCCAAGCACTGTAATAAGCACTGGAAAGTGCTTCGTGCACACAGTGGGGCAATAAATGCCATGACAACTATACAAAAGTATTTATAATAAAGAGGAAAAAGAGAAGGGAAAGATAGGTAAGTAACTACATGAGTGAGGATCCAGGCTGTGTTGTATAGACAGAAGAGGAGGAAAGTTGAAGGCAAGAAAATCAGTGAGGTGAATGATAGTTATTTAATCAATTGTAAGGATGAGGGCTCTTTGGGTGGTGAAGGAAGGGACAGACCTGAGAAATATTCTAAGGGACCCAGAGCAAATCCAAGGGTGACTGGTGGAAGAAGAGCTAGTGCATGGAACTCATATGGAATGGTCCGGAGGTGTTAGAAGAGAACCAGGTAAATCCAGGTCAGTGAAACCAAGGCAGAATTGAGTTTCAACCGAACAGTAGTATTTTTAGAGGGTCTTTGTTTGCAGAGTATTGCACTAAATGCTTGGGAGAGTATAGTGAGAGAAGGTATGATCCCTTTTCTTAATACTCTTATAATCCAGTAGGGAAGAAAGACCTAAAATAACTTACAAACAGGAGCAAGAAATACTCAATTGGTAGAGTATGTGAAATGAATATGTACAAAAGTGCCACGGGAACAAGTAAGAGCCAAAGTGCTCAGAAGGACCCAAAGTGCTGAGATTCATTCATTCATTCATTCAATCATACTTATTGAGCACTTAATGTGTGCACAGCATTGTACTAAGCCATTGGGAGAGTACAATATAACAATAAACAGAGCCATTCCCTGCCCACAATGAGCTTACGGTCTAGAGGAGGAGACAGACATGAATATAAATAAATAAACTACAGATATGTACATAAATGCCTTCGACGCTGTGGACCAGCCCCTTCTCCTCAACACGCTATCCAACCTTGGCTTCACAGACTTCGTCCTCTCCTGGTTCTCCTCTTATCTCTCCAGTCATTCATTCTCAGTCTCTTTTGCAGGCTCCTCCTCCCCCTCCCATCCCCTTACTGTAGGGGTTCCTCAAGGTTCAGTTCTTAGTCCCCTTCTGTTCTCGATCTACACTCACTCCCTTGGTGACCTCATTCGCTCCCATGGCTTCAACTATCATCTCTACGCTGATGACACCCAAATCTACATCTCTGCCCCTGCTCTCTCTCCCTCCCTCCAGGCTCACATCGCCTCCTGCCTTCAGGACATCTCCATCTGGATGTCTGCCCGCCACCTAAAACTCAACATGTCCAAGACTGAACTCCTTGTCTTCCCTCCCAAACCCTGCCCTCTCCCTGACTTTCCCATCACTGTTGACAGCACTACCATCCTTCCCGTCTCACAAGCCTGCAACCTTGGTGTCATCCTCGATTCCGCTCTCTCGTTCACCCCTCACATCGAAATCCAACACCAAAACCTGCCGGGCTCACCTCCGCAACGTCGCCAAGATCCGCCCTTTCCTCTCCATCCAAACCGCTACCCTGCTCGTTCAAGCTCTCATCCTATCCCGTTTGGATTACTGTATCAGCCTCCTCTCCAATCTCCCATCCTCCTGTCTCTCCCCTCTTCAATCCATACTTCACGCCGCTGCCCAGATTGTCCAGAAATGCTCTGGGCATGTTACTCCCCTCCTCAAAAATCTCCAGTGGCTACCAATCAACCTACGCATCAGGCAAAAACTCCTCACCCTCGGCTTCAAGGCTCTCCATCACCTCGCCCCCTCCTACCTCACCTCCCTTCTCTCCTTCTACAGCCCAGCCCGCACCCTCTGCTCCTCTGCCACTAATCTCCTCATCGTGCCTCGTTCTCACCTGTCCCGCCGTCGACCCCTGGCCCACGTCATCCACCTGGCCTGGAATGCCCTCCCTCCGCACATCCACCAAGCTAGCTCTCTTCCTCCCTTCAAGGCCCTACTGAGAGCTCACCTCCTCCAAGAGGCCTTCCCAGATTGAGCCCCCTCCTTCCTCTCCCCCTTCCCCCTCTCCATCGCCTCTGCCTTACCTCCTTCCCCTCCCCACAGCACCTGTATATATGTGTATATCATCAATCGTATTTATTGAGCGCTTACTGTGTGCAGAGCAGTGTACTAAGCGCTTGGGAAGTACAAGTTGGCAACATATAGAGACAGTCCCTACCCAGCAGTGGGCTCACAGTGTATACATTTGTATGTGTTTATTACTCTATTTATTCTATTTGTACATATTTATTCTATTTATTTTATTTTGTTTATATGTTTTGTTTTGTTCTCTGTCTGCCCCTTCTAGACTGTGAGCCCACTGTTGGGTAGGACCATCTCTATATGTTGCCAACTTGTACTAATCGCTTGGGAAGTACAGTGCTCTGCACACAGTAAGCGCTCAATAAATACGATTGAATGAATGAATGAATGAATAAATACTCTGGGCCTGGGATGGGGGCAATGAATGAAGGGAGCAAGTCAGAGTGATGCAGAATGGAGAGGGAGAAGAGGAAAGGAGGCCTTAGTCAGGGAAGGCCTCTTGGAGGAGAGGTGATTTTAATAAGGTTTTGAAGGGGGAAAGAGTAATTGTCTGTCAGATTTGAAGAGGGAGGGCATTCCAGGCAGACATAGGATGTGGGTGAGAGGTTGGCACCAAGATAGATGAGATAGAGGTACATTGAGGAGGTTAGCATTAGGTAAGTGAAGTATGCGGGCTGGGCTGAGTAGGAGAGTAGCAAGCTGAGAGGAGGGGGCAAGGTGATTGAATGCTTTAAAGCCAATGGTGAGAAGATGATAATTAGGGAGATGATATTTAGGAAGGATGTTTCTGAAAGTGAGGAGTGATAGAAAGTATTCTGAGCATCTGAAAAATCAAGTGGATCTGGGTGCATCATTCTGGTTGGGTTGGTCCTCTTATGACTTTAACTTCGTATTTAGTTTACTGCCCCATGCGTTAAATCAAAGCATAAAGTGGTTGCTTTTACTGAATAATGTAGAGGAGTTCTCTGGGTTTTTGATCTATGTTCTCTCTTTTCTAGCATGTTCTTTTCTTCTGGGTTTCAGTACCCACGTTGGTCAATTTTCTTTTCAGCAGCAATGTTATGTTCTACAAAAATATATTTATTTCTTACTGATTTGTTTTTTTTTTTGGTGGTCTCAGCTAAATTTTTTTTGTAGCTTATCTCCCCCCTCCATCTGGATTTGGTTGAATGCTGGAAACTATTAGTCTTAAATGGGTGACACCCTGTAAAACAGCAGTGAGCTTCACAAACACCATTTGCTGTTCCATGCGAGCATTGTCGACATGCAGAGAAAATATCAAGACACATGGCAAAATACATGATTAGAAATATAAAGGTTGACTGAAGCAACATTACATAGCTGTGGAACAAATGTCTGAAATTAGCCTCTGAGATCAACAGGATATAAATACTGTAAGTGCTTTGCAAGCTGGCAAAGTCTAGAAATTTATAATGAAAAGCGTTTAGCTGTTCATGCAGCAGATTTTTTTTTCTGAGGAATACTGTAAAGCACCAAAAAGGAAATACACAATCAACCAGTTTGGATGTGCCATCATTTGAAACTCTCTTGATCTGGTTTGATTGCAGTTTTTTGGAAGCCTCTTCTCCCTGGGCCAGGAAGAGTCCTTAATATAGTAGTACCATAGTAAATATCAGCTCACCTCCTCTTTGCAAATTGGAGGCTTTGCATTTGGTAAAGGTTTTGCCCCTAGCATTTGTTCACAAAGATTTTCTCTGCAACCCTCTAGTTCATTTGATGGTGATTGTTTTACATTCCTAGAAGTGTTTCATGCTCAAGATGGCAAGAACTCAGAGGTTGTTTTTGTTTTTTGTTTTTAATCAGGAGAGCTGCAGAACTATTTCTGATTTTTTCTTAACCAAATCTTTGTGCAGCCCATAATAACATGGATGTAGACAGCAATCACATTTATCAACTGTTATGCTTTCCCAAGTGTTTAGTTCAGTACTCTGTCCACAGTATGTGCTCAATAAATACTGTTGATTGATTGATTGACTGGAGTGCTGGATTTCCTACCATAATAATAATAATAATAATTGTGGTACTTGTTAACTGCTTACTAGGTGCCAACCACTTTTCTATGTGCTGGGGTAGATACAAGGTATCAGGTTGGATACAGTCCTTGTACCACATGGGGCTCATACTCTCAATCCCCATTTTACAGATGAGGTAACTGAAGCCCAGCGAAGTTAAGTGACTTGCCCAAGGTCACACAGCAGACATGTGGCAGATCTGGGATTAGAACTCAGGCCCCAAACTCCAAGTCTTTTGTGTTTCTTGCATCACAAGCTACTTTAGGTATCCTACTGTCTTCCATTCATTCATTCATTCAATCAATTGTATTTATTGAGTGCTTACTGTGTGCAGAGCACTGTACTAAGCGCTTGGGAAGTACAAGTTGGCAACATATAGAGATGGTCCCTACCCAACAGTGGGCTCACAGTCTAGAAGGGTGAGACAGAGAACAAAACAAAACATATTGACAAAATAAAATAAATAGAATAAATATGTACAAATAAAATAAATAGAGTAATAAATATGTAGAAACATATATACATATATGCAGGTGCTGTGGGGAGGGGAAGAAGGTAAGGTGGGTGGGATGGGGAGGGGAGCGAGGGGGAGAGGAAGGAGGGGGCTCAGTCTGGGAAGGCCTCCTGGAGGAGGTGAGCTCTCAGTAGGGCCTTGAAGGGAGGAAGAGAACTAGCTTGGCGGAAGTGTGGAGGGAGGGCATTCCAGGCCAGGGGGATGACGTGGGCTTGGGGTCAACGGCGGGACAGGCGAGAACAAGGCACGGTGAGGAGATTAGCAGCAGAGGAGTGGAGGGTGCGGGCTGGGCTGTAGAAGGAGAGAAGGGAGGTGAGGCAGGTGGGGGCGAGGTGATGGAGAGCTTTTCCATTCTTTTCACATGAGTTGCCCAGCAGGATGGTGTGCATTGCTGATGAGCTGACTGTTTCAGGACTTCATGGTTGGTAATTTGTCTTGTTATTTAATTTTTGGTACAATTCGTAGATGTTGCTGGTGAAGCTGCTCCAGAAGCTGGATGTGTCTTCTGTACTGTATGTCTTACCACCATTATAGGATATTGGAAACAGCTTTATAGACTTCCAACTTAATAACTGCTGTATTTAAATGCTTACTGGGGAAGCAGCATGGCTCAATGGAAAGAGCATGGGCTTTGGAGTCAGAAGGTCATGGGTTCAAATCCTGGCTTTGCCACTTTTCAGCTGTGTGACTTTGGGCAAGTCACTTAACTTCTCTGTTCCTCAGTTACCTCATCTGTAAAATGGGGATGAAGACTGTGAGCCCCAAGTGAGACAACTTGATCACCTTGTATCCTCCCCAGCGCTTAGAACAGTATTTTGCACATAGTAAGCACTTGACAAATGCCATCATTATTATTACTATTACTGTGTGCCAAGCATTGAGGTAGGTAAAACTAATCAGGTCAGACACATTTTATTAATATTTTTTTAGAGTCCCAGCCTGTTAAATGCTTTGTTTAAGTGAATGAACCCAGTATAGAAATTTGTGTTGCTCTCTGCCCTTTTTCTGAATTAGTCATCCTGCAAAAAGCATATCTGAGAGTTCACACCTAGGTCTGATGTCACATTAGGATTCAGGTAGACACAGCTGACTGTGTTCTTGAGTATCCTGTTCAGAAGAATTCTGGCTAGAATCTCACCTGCAGTGATAATAATAATTGTAATAATGGTATTCTTAGGTGCATACTGTGTGTCAAACACTGTACTAAGTGCTGGGGTAGATACAAGATAATCAGGTCAGACCCAGTCCCTGTCCCACACAGGACTCACAGTCAAAGTAGAAGGAGGAACAGGAATTTCATCCCCATTTTACAGATGAAGAAGCTGAGGTACAGAGAAGTGAAGTATCTTGTCCAAGGTTACCACAGACACAGTGGTGGAACTGGAATTAGAACCCAGATTCTCTAACTCCCAGGTCCGGGCTCTTTCCACTAGGCCATGCTGCTTCCCTGGAAATGGAAAATGGAAAGCACATTCTCCTTTAGTTTCCAGTCAGCTCTCTTCCTTTTATTCTTGAAAATGGTGATTAAGGTGGCATCTTTGAAGTCTAGTAGCATCACCACAGTGTTTTATATGTTGAGGAAAAGTTCGTGCAAGTGCTCCCGGAAAACAGAAAGCCATGTGGTGCTCCGAGACAGCCCTAATTGGAACAAGGAACCTCAGCTACAGGTATCACCTTGCTCAGCACGTGGGCATCTGTCAGACTGTGGGTACGACGAAGAGCCACATCAAGACTGGTCTGATAAAAGTGGAAAAAAAAACAACTAATGAAAATAGAGGCCAACCAGACCCACAACAAGATACGCAATTTGGGCTAAGAAACATCTAAAGTTAATGGCAGGATGCCAAAACTGAAGAAATCCAAGTACAATGCAGATGGCCACCCAAATAAGGACTATTCATCGCTAAATGGCCCCATGCACACTACTAAAGACCACTGAAGGGTGCAGATTGAACCACTGTCATCCTGGATGAAGAGGGGACCCTACACAGAATGACAAGGGTGCTAATATGAACTCTTGCCCACGCCTTCCATCACTCAGATGGAGATACTTCTAGACATAGAAAACTGGCCAAAAGTGAAGGTATGACCTTAGCCCCAACTTGTGAGGAAGTAACCCCTGCAGTTAAAGTCATGGAAAACTGCGTAGCATCCAGAGTGATTGCGTTCCTGTAAAAGTCTTCAAACATGGGATCCCAGGTAGATCCTACAGCCTATTTTAAAGGGTGCATGGGCCACGGTGGGGAGTGGTGTAGTGGAAGAGCTCTCATTGGAGGATAGTTGCCTGAGCAGGTGAGGCTCTTAAGCTTCTGGAAAACAGTACCTGAAAAAGAAACCTCAGCTAACCTGGAGGACAAAATGAAAGCAATACAGATCCATCCTGACAAGTTGGAAAGGAACACTGGGAAGAGAGAAGAGGGGCAACTAGGGAGGGGGTGAGAGGAGAGAAAAACTAAAGATTATTATAAATTCAAGTAATATGAGGCACTTTCATACCCCTTTGTTAGGATGGAGAATATTGTCTTTTTCCCCCCAGGTTTCCTCATATAATTGTGTTTACCATGCCAACATCCTTCAGTTTCCCCTTCAGAAAGAAAAGTGGTGGATGATGTTAGAGAGGCAAAATTAAGTCTCCTATATTGTGTTCTTCCTCTTGGGCTTATCTATTTTAAAATTACATGATGGGGAGAGAAAGGGACTTTTTGTTTCTGAATTTTGAGCTGTGATTTGGGACATTGGAGATGTTTTCAATTATTATTACATTTTTTTTTTTAATTTAAGAAACTCCTGAGGGAAAGTCTGGAGAGGATGAGATGAAGACTGGCTGCCGGCCATTCTCTGGAAGGGAGATGGGCTGCTGGAGCCTAACCAATAAAAATGACCATAAAGAACTTTATAAAGTTAAAGGGTTATAGGAATACCAAAGCAGAACACTAAGAATACTTGAGCTACCCAAGTTCCGGGAATTAGCAAGCAATTCTTAAGGCTGCCTGGGACAGTAAACTTTATTCATACCTCCTGAAGCTACACAGTCAAATGTGGAAGGCCATAGAAGAAATTCTTTTACTTTGGCAACTTGGAATTCAACATTTGGGATTTTTTTTTTTTCTGAATGACATGGTCAAGAAAAATTTTCCAGATAGCTTGGTCCCATTCTAAGCAGTTCCTATTGTAAAACCAGTCCCTGGTTGTTGATGAGGATAAAAAAAATAGGAACTTGGTTGTTTGTAAAACCATCATTAGGTCAGGCTCTTGTCTCTCTCCTCCTGTGGACAATCCTGATGAGGTTTTTGGAGTCATACCATGATAGAGGTTGCCTCAGTTGCCCTTCCAGTGGCACATTGAATATTTCTTCTTCTGGGTTGGAGTGTGTTGGAAGGGGTGGGAGAGAAATAGGTCAGTTTGGAGACCAGTGTGGAAAGTCTTCCTTCTCTTTCATCCTCGTCCTGGTGCTCTTTGTTGAAAACTGCTCCTTAGCCTACCTTACCACAGCATCTGGGTGGCGGGTTGTGAAATGAACATCAGAGGATTCCAGTGGCTCTCAGGTAGTCTTGCACCCAGAAGTTGCTTTTGTGTTTTTTTTGCTTTGCTTTGTTTAGCAGAACAGAAATTCATTTTTTGACATCCCATCTTGGAGCATATATTTACCTTTCCATTGGGGAGGGAGGGCAAGATGTACCCTAAGCACTTAATTTAGGATTCTTTCAGAAATGAGTCATTATTTTGTGTTTACCCTGTCCAATGAAGACCTGCACTGCCATGCTGCTTCCCCAACACACATGGGCTTCCTGGGAGAAGCAGCGTGGCCTAGTGGCAAGGGCACAGGCCTGCAAGTCAGAGGACCTGGGTTCTAATCCTGGCTCTGCTACTTGCCTCCTGTGGGACTTTGGGCAAGCCATTTAATGTCTCTGTGCCTCAGTTTCCTCACCTGTAAAACAGGGGCAAAATCCCTTTTCTACTACGCCCAGTTAGGCTGTGAGCCCCATGTGTCCCAGACTGAGCCCCCTTTTTCCTCTCCTCCTCTCCATCCCCCCTGCCCTACCTCCTTCCCCTCCCTACAGCACTTGTATATATTTGTACAGATTTATTACTCTATTTATTTTACTTGTGCATATTTACTATTGTATTTATTTTGTTAATGATGTGCATACAGCCTTAATTCTATTTGTTCTGATGATTTTGACACCTGTCTACATGTTTTGTTTTGTTGTCTGTATCCCCCTTCTAGACTGTGAACCCTTTGTTGGGTAGGGACCGTCTCTATATGTTGCCAACTTGTACTTCCAAGCGCTTAGTACAGTGCTCTGCACACAGTAAGCGGTCAGTAAATACAATTGAATGAATGAATGTGCATCAAGGAATGTGTCTACCCCAGTAAGCACTTAAGAAATATAATTATTATTATTGGGTAGGGGCAGGAATGCTCAGACATCCACTTTCCCTGATCTTAAAGAAATACTCTAATAATAAAACTCTTCCTTCCTGTGTGCTGCCTGCTGCCCTTCCTGTGTGTCTGCTTCAGAGCCTTAAAAAAGAAAAAGCAGCATGAAGTATCAGGCCTAAAAGTGGAATATAGCAAGATCCTCAGAAGAAGCGGTTTGTGTGAGCTTAAAGTGCTGTAAATGATCACCAACTCTGATACCATCTGAACAACTCACCCACCAAGTGCAACCCTCTTCAAATTTAACAGATTAATTATAGCAGCTCTCCTGGAATAGCAAATCTGAGAACTGCTGCAGACTCTTGAGTGATTTGAGGGGTTTTTTTTTAGAAAGTTTCAGCTCAGAAGAAAATAGCGTGTCCTCAAGTTACCCATGGAGCAAGCTAGAATTAATTCCAGCCTGTTCTGGAAAATTCTTCAGCTGATTGGTCTCCCAGCCTATAAGCAGGTGTCCAGTTCAGTTCTGCAGGGAGTAGTCAACTCTGAAGGGGGTGGCAAAAAACATCACCTGCTCCTCTTCCCCCTGCCAAGAGCAAAGAGGACACCCCATTAAGCCAAGGTCTAGCTGACACTTTCTTCTCTCTCTTCTGTGGATGAGAGAACATGGTCCTATGGGCTAAAGGGACTTTCTGGCTCTTTATTATCTTCCCAGCAAGCCCTGGTTTCTTGTCATTGAGGGAGGAAGAGTACCAGGTTAACCTCTTTCTCTCCAGAATAAATATTCTGGACCAGCGGCCTACTTTGTCCTACCTTGAAAGCTTGCATTTTAGGATTTCATGGTATGAAATCAAAGCTTTTATGGAGAGAAATAAAAATTATGTTTTTAATGATCACCTTGGTGAGATTTAAAGTCTAATCAAATGCCCCGGCATGCCCTCTGTTTGTGAGACCAGCAGATCTCTCTGCACCCAAGCTTGGCTGCAGAAGCAGGCGAGGATGGACCAGGGCATGCCTGCTGATGCCTAGGTGGGGGACCCAAAGAGGCCTTGGGTCAGGTGAGCTAGTGGGAAGTCTGCTCAGAATGCACCACTAAAAAGAGGACAGTTAGGTGAGATCATCATCATCATCATCAATTGTATTTATTGAGCGCTTACTATGTGCAGAGCACTGTACTAAGTGCTTGGGAAGTACAAATTGGCAACATATAGAGACAGATGGTGACATGGCAGTGTGGACCTCTCTTTCCCTCTCTTCCTCCATCTATCCCTCTTTCCTTTCTTCCCTTTCTCCCTTCCTTTCTCTCCCTTTCTTTTTCCCTTCCTTCCTCCCTCCCCCCGACCCACATCCGACAGACCACAGCTCTTCCCACGTCCTCCAACAAGTCTTCCCTGATTAATGTCCCAGCACCCCAAGCCATATCATCTCTTCAGTCAATTCTAGCCCTACAAATTTATTTATACTCTCCCTTGCCCTCCTGTATAAATGTTAATAGAGGTGGTACTCTAGTCTGTAAGCTTGCTGTGGACCAGGAATCTGCCACTATCATGGTCACACAACCGACAAGTGACAGAGCTGGTATGAGAACCCAGATACTCCCCCTCCTAGGTCTGGGGTCTTTCCACTAGGCCATGGTTATCACAGGCTCCTCTAGGTGCATCTATAGTAAGAAAATGAGACTCCTTAATAAATAATAGTTGTCATTTTTTGGCTTTTAATGCTGATTTTTTTAGACTCATGATAACTGGGAAAATGCTGATGCAATACAGTGTTTTATGAACTAAAATTAACATAGGGTTCTTAAAATTGAATTCTTCCTTCCCTCTTGTTTTAAGTAGTTATTGATGGGGATTCTAACCATCTCCTTATCACAATCTATCTGTTTATACCCAAGCAGGATTTTTCATGAAGACTGCTGAGATAAAAGTCTGTGTCCTAAATGAGTTCTGGTAACTGGCGTTTTCTCTACTGAAATGAAATTTGGATACTGAAAGGGAGGACAGAATGTCCACTGGATAGATTATTTGCCGTGTATCACTAGGTTGATTGGTGCAATTGCCCAGGACGTGGAGTTCTGGCAATGCACTAAAAGTCTTTGCTTTGGACTTGATGATAATGCAGCTTTGCAAACAGTACTGAAAAGTAACCAGCCAGTTTTCTGCTAGGAGATATGTTGATAGAAAAATGAAGGACATTAACATGTTTTCCATATGGCCAGTGAAACTTGTGTTCCTCTGACAAGTAGGCTATTTCTAGGGCTCAAATATTGGCATCCAGTGTGATGTGGGTAAAATCAGAAGGTTAAGAACAGAGCAAAGCTGAAAAGTCTTGATTTTTTTAAAAAAGACATTTAGAAATATATTAAAGATCTATCCATAAAATACTTGTAAATAGTGTAATATTCTTATCGGGAAATTATTCATTGGTCATTTTTAACTTTAAAGATCAATGACAAGGATATATTTAAGAAAATCAACTCTTGGAAAATGCATATTAGGAACACATGGAGTTTTTACTCACCTTGAGGTTATTTCTTTGCCAACTTCTGTTAAATAGAAATATATTTTTGTCTGGGTGAAGAAAATCCATTCTCTATTCTGTGTGTTTTGTTTTTTGTGGTTTTTTGGTTTTGTTTTATTTTTGCTTTGTTCCCCTCCCACCTTTCCCTCAACAACAGCTAAAGAAATCCACAGTCCTGCTTTCAGACTTACTTTGTGTAGGGTCTCCCCACCCCAGCAGCAGAGATCATAAATGTGAGTGAATAAGGGACTGTCAGGAGACCAGATCTGTAGCCTGGAAGGAATGGATTGTGTTGAGAACAAATCTCTCACTGTGCACCACAAAATGAGTGAATCTCTTCTCCGGTGCTCCAGGGCATCTGTGTGTAAACGACTAGTAACATCACTAGATAGCAGAAAAATTTGGCATCTCTTTTTTTGGTAGAAAGAAACACAAAGCTTCCTTCCAATTTAAATCATCTGAGTGAATTTGCAGCTGAGCTGACACTGTCCATGAGGTGTTCTTCAACTTGGCAAGTTAAAGCAAAACCTATCTACTATTACATTACTTGTGTAAGCTCAAGATGAAAAAACATCAGGTTTCTGCCAATTCTATGAATGTTGTGCTGTAACATCTCCCAGTCTACTTAAATATATATCTGCCACCAAGGATCATGCCAGAAAAGGGAAGAAAAAGTTACTGGATGTCCCATTAAAAGTAATACTTTGTTGCTTCCCCTACCTGCAATTTATTTTAGTGTCTGTCTACCCCATTTGATTGTAAACCCCTTGGGCATACTCTTAGTACAGTATGCTGCACATGGAAATTGCTCAAATACCATTGGTTGAGTGGAAACCAAAAAAAGTCCAACACTGTATCCCCTCCCCTCCAACTTAGGATGTTAATTGAAGTCCAATAATGAAGGTTCCTGATTTGGGTGCCCCAAGAATTATAATTTACTGAATCAATCCATTAGTGTTATGTTTTGTACACATACTGTGTGCAGAACCTTGTTCTAAGCACTTGGGAAAGTACAATACAACAGAGTTGGCAGATGTAATTTCTGTCCGCAAGAACCTTACAGTCTATGGGGTGAGAGAAAATAGTAAATGGCAGATGTATAATTAGTACACTGAATTTGGAGGAAACAGCCCTCAAAATGAAAATAAATGAAAGTACACATCTACTAGAAATGGGTCCACATGTTACACTGCTTCTTATTTCTATATGCTTCTCTGACCCAAGTCCTTTCCCTTCAAAGGACATTTTCCCCAAATGATAATGTTCAGCTAATAGTGAATTCCTATGTTTGAAGGACAGTCTCTGATGCAGTCCATTGACTCCTGATTTCATTTAAAGTGCAATTCATTATTTTCTTCCTGTGCTCATTCAAGAACTCATTGTTCGTTACTTTTTTATCTCTGTATGATTGGAACAATTTGTATCTGTCACTTGCACATTGGCCAGATAATGAAACGATCATTTGTGCATCTACACGGTATTTTACATGTACTTTTCACAGTGGTAATTCTCTTTGTGGGGGTCATTTTTAGCCTCAGGGAACAAACGGTGATCTCATTCCAGCATTTAGTAGTGGGTGATATTTTCAATGCCAAAGCCACTTGTTTCATTCCTGCCACCTGCACATGAACAAGACAATGAAATCACTTGGTTCCTCTGTAAACCAAACAAAAACCTCTCAAGAAAACACTTTTCTGTTACAGAGCGAGGGAAAGGAAGGAAGGAAAAGGAAGTATATGTTTCTAGTTATGGTGAAGGAGAGCACAGCACCCAGCAGAAAAATATTCAAGTGAATGTGAGCTCTGAGGAGGCTGACAAGGTTATGATTTCCTTGAAAAGTCAAGAGCTGAGGAGAATAAACTAATTATTATGACATCAAATAGACAGGAACAAGGCTGCTGGTTGGCAAATTCATTTTTTAAAAATCTTTTTCTATTCAATTAAAAAGACATATATTTATGCTCTCAAAATATCACATATTATTATGTAAAGGTTGACTTGGCCATTATGTTAGAAAAGGTCAGAGCCTGATTTTTTTTTAAATGCTGAAGTAACATACTGTCTTTCCTGGAATCTTCAAAATTATAATTTGATTTGAGCTCTGTATCTTACCTGCACCCCAGATCAAAGGAGTATGTTCTGTACTTTTCAAAGGACATTTCCATAGGTGACAGTTGCAATTTACTCTTGTTCTGTGGCCAGTTGTGCTGTGCATAATTTAGGTAAAGCAGATGATTTAGGACACTTACCTCAGAAGAATAAATTTATTTTGCAAGGCCACTAAAGAAATTTTCCATAACCATTTGTGAATAACTGGGGGAATCCTCTCAGGCCCACATGAGGGGATGTCATTTGGCAAAGCTGCAATGAGTTTTACAGTTCAAAAATAGAGGTCGGCCAAGTTCCAAGTAAAGCTTTTTCAAGTGAATGGCAGAATTTGGCTAGTGAGGGAACTTTAGGGTTGGTACAGAGAAGCAGAGTGGCCTAGTGGATAGATCATGGGCCTGGAAGTCAGAAGGACCTGGGTTCTAATCCCATCTCCCCCACTTGTCAGCTCTGTGACCTTGAGCAAATCGCTTCTCTGTGCCTCAGTTCCCTCATCTGTAAAATGGGGACTAAGACTGTGAGCTCTATGTAGGACAGGGATTGTGTCCAACCCGATTAGCTTGTATCTACCCTAGTGCTTAGTTCAGTGCTTTGCATATAGTAACAAATACCATGGTTATTATTATTATTACTTTGAGTACCTGTTGTATTAGCTGAGACCACAAAGAATCCAGATAGGAATATTGGTGAGGCTTCGCTCCTTTGACCTACCTTTGTTCCAGTCTGCCCAGTTCCAATCTCTCTTCTTGCCCACTTGCTATTGCTCTTCTCTTCCAGGTGAAGCACTAAAATGAAGGTTGCAAACAGAATAATTTCTTTTCTGTTGTTATGGTATTTGCTATGTGCTTTCTATGCGATAAGCACCTTTCTAAATGCTGGGATAGATCAAAATCAATCAGGTTGGGCACAGTCCCTAACCCACTCACTGGAGCTCACAGTCTAAAAATCTTTCTTTTCTTAAGAATTGAAGATTAAACAGGGGCTGTGGGTGGGAAACAACTCAATTTTACAACAGAAAAAAATTGACTAGAAATAAATCACTATTACCTGTGGATTAGAGATATGCTTGGGACAAATTATTTTTGAAAGCAGTGCTGAGCAGGATGAATGGAATACAGTTTTCAGTGGATGCAAACATTAGGAATTTAGGCAGTCTTTATCCATTCAACTGATGACTACAATATCAATCAATCAATCAATCAGTTGTATTTATTGAGTGCTTACTGTGTGCAGAGCACTGTACTAAGTGCTTGGGAAGTACAAGTTGGCAACATATAGAGACAGTCCCTACCCAACAGTGGGCTCACAGTCTAAATAAATAAATAGAGTAATAAATATGTACAAACATATATACATATATACAGGTGCTGTGGGGAAGGGAAGGAGGTAAGACGGGAGGATGGAGAGGGAGATGAGGGGGAGAGGAAGGAGGGGGCTCAGTCTGGGAAGGCCTCCTGGAGGAGGTGAGCTCTCAGTAGGGCCTTGAAGGGAGGAAGAGAGCTAGCTTGGCGGATGGGCAGAGGGAGGGCATTCCAGGCCAGGGGGATGACGTGGGCCAGGGGTCAACGGCAGGACAGGCGAGAACGAGACACGGTGAGGAGATTAGCGGCAGAGGAGCGGAGGGTGCGGGCTGGGCTGTAGAAGGAGAGAAGGGAGGTGAGGTAGGAGGGGGTGAGGTGATGGAGAGCCTTGAAGCCGAGGGTGAGGAGTTTCTGCCTGATGCGCAGATTGATTGGTAGCCACTGGAGATTTTTGAGGAGGGGAGTAACATGCCCAGAGCATTTCTGGACAAAGACAATAGTAGGGAAGCAGCGTGGCCTATGAAAAGAGCAAGAGCCTGGGAGTCAAAGGACCTGGGTTCTAATTCCAACTCTACCATTTATCTGATGAGTGGCATTGGGCAAGTCACTTAACTTCTCTGGGCCTCAGTTTCCCCATCTGTCAAATAGGTATTAAATCCTACTCCCTCCTACTTAGACCATGAGCTCCGTGTGAGACAAGAACTGTGTCCAACCTGAATATCTTCTATGTACTGTGTGCTTAGTACAGTGCGTAGCACACAGTGAGCACTTAATACCATTAAAATAAAAAGTCACTGAGATTTATTTGCTGTTAATGTATATCAAAAAGATGTTTACATTCCAGGTGCCATCTCACTGTTTAGGAGGATAGGACTAGTTTTTAGACCTTTCTACTACATAAAATGAAAAGGACAACTTGACAGTTATCTGCATAATTCAGGATTTTCAGAGAAAAAGATCTGTTTTTCCTTCATCAGTAGCCACAGTAATTCCAACTAATGTTTTGGAGAAAACCTGATTTTCATAGATCAATACAAGTCACATCTGATTGCAAAGTGCCTATGTTTTGAGAGAAGCTGTGAAGGTATTTTTGGTTTATTTTTAGACCTTGTTCACTTTTTCATGGTATTTGTAAAGCACTTACTATGTGCCAGGGACTGTACTAGGTGCTGGGGTTTATCAAGCAAATCAGGGTGGACATAGTCCCTGTCCCTCATGGGGCTCACAGCCTTAATCCCCAGTTTACAGATGAGGGAACTGAGGTACAGAGTAGTAAAGTGAATTTGCCCAAGGTCACCCAGCAGACAAGTGACAGAGCTGGGATTGGAACCCAAGTCCTCTGCCTCCCCAGCACATGCTCCTTCCACTAGGCCACGTTGTATCTCACATGTTAGGAGAAATTGTTTGCATCCCAAGGAAGAGGTGGCCCATGATTTGGTAAGGGACCTGGGAGCAAAAGGTAAGACTGTCTTCTGATGTTAAAGACAAGGTTCTGGGACATTTACAAATCAAAGCAAAGCCAAAATTTTTCAATCCCAGGGGATAAGGGCATTTAAATAACTTAAATTTCTCCTGCTCACATCCTTCCCACCACCTGTAACTCCATCCCCTTTCATATCTGCCAGACCCCAGTTCTCCTCATCTTCAAAGCCCTTCTGAAATCACATCTTCTCAGTTAATCTCTAGTCACCCATTTTATTCCTCCCAACTGTCATTTCAGCATTTCTGTGACACCTAAATACTTTAGGAAATGAGGGATTATGGGCAGAACAAATAGAGAATATAAAATAAGTACCCATAATCCCTCATTTCCTAAAGTATTTAGGTGTCACAGAAATGCTGAAATGACCGTTGGGAGGAATAAAATGGGTGACTAGAGATTAACTGAGAAGATGTGATTTTAGAAGGGCTTTGAAGATGAGGAGAACTGGGGTCTGGCAGATATGAAAGGGGATGGAGTTACAGGTGGTGGGAAGGATGTGAGCAGGAGGTCAATGATATAAGAGTCAAGGAGACACGATGAGCAGGTTAACTTGAGAGGAATGCTAGGATATAGTGGAAAAAGAGAACTGATTAAGTGCCTTAAACCTGACAGAAGTCTTTGATGAAAAGAGGAATGGCCAACCATTGGCACATTGGAGGCTTTTGAGGAGTGGGGTGATTTGTGCTAAACAGTGTTTCAGAAAAATTATCCTGACAGTAGAATGAAATAACCCTTTGTGTTATTCCAGGCTTTTATTGATGTGATATTGGAGATCATGAGATTCTAAGGCATTTTTTTTTTGTTGTTGATGGTGGTAGGACAAGGAATTAAGTATGGTGAACTTACCAGTGAATGGGAGGTTTAGATGACCATAGAAATAAATGAAGGAACTGGAATTCACCACTCTGCAAATCCTATCATCATATTGGTCTATTTCCTCCAGAGCCAGGTGAACTCATCTGTGGGCTTCAGGCTATGCATTTCTGTGGGGTCCGCTGAGCCATGTGATGCCATTTCATCATTTAGATGTCATGATGTCTCACTTGATAGAATGCCATTGGATTGGCTAGTCCTTGAACTCTTTCTCAGATCCTCATGAGGGTGAGGAGAGGTGCTGGACCCCTCTTCCCACATCCAGCACTCCTGAAGGAAACCCTCTGAAGGCCCAATTGCAGAGATGCACAGGAACACATCCCTACTTCAGCAACAGCCAGGGACCCACTGGCAGCGCTAGCTCCTGTGCTGTCAGCTCTGCACAAACTGTGGTTTCTTCATCACAGATCTTCCTGCCCTCCTTCCCTCCCTCCTGGAAGAATTCATTACCCTTTCAACAGGAGAATTAATTATTTTTTAAAAAATTCTCTCCAATTTTTAAAAAAATGTAATTGAGAATTTGAGCTTGCATTCTTTTTATTTGGATGTATTACATGATGTTTTTCACTAGTTGGAAGGGCTTTTCCCCAACTATTCCTCAAAGATGTGTTCATTCTTCTCAGCTGTGCTCCATTAGGCAATAGTAAGTTACCTTTGACACACATACAGATCATATTTATAAAACCGGAGACAGAGTGCTACAACAGACACATCAGTATTAGAGACACAAAAGCAGAATCTGCAGAAACATGCTGCTTCTGTAAATTAAAAAATCACCTGCCTCTTAGTAACAATCATCTGCAGCTGAGTAACAATCCATGAAAGCATACCATGAGAAAGTTTGTATCGGCTCTTCAAATGTACAAGCAGCTGTCAGGGACCCCCTTCTCTGTCCTCTCCCAGGGGTTGTGCTCTTGGCTATATGGAAGAACATGGTTTAGAAAAAGTACAGAACTCTTCAAGAAATTGTACTGTGTCATGTTAGCTTCTTTCTAATATTAGCAATTTTCTAACATACTCCATTACCAATTACTGTCACTAATACCATGAAATTCAGTTGTATAATGTAGGGTACAACTCAACCCCCATTACAGGGATTTGTTACCTATAATCCTGCATGAGCCATTAGCAGTGTCACTGAACAGAATAAAACTCATTCACTTCTTGCAGGATTTCCCCCTAACCCTCTGGCAGTAAATGACCTATCACTCTGGGGCCCAGGTTGAATTCCCCAGATATGTCTGGTTACAGGTGTGTGAAATGTGGCTTCCTTTTAATGTACAATATCAGGTCTCTATGGAGTCTCACCCACACCACCTCATCTGTTTTTTCAATTTACATTTCAGACTCCCTGCAGTTTCTCCCTCTTTGGCATGTCAGACACTAGCTGAAAAATCACTTGCCCAAGCTCCAGGATCTATTTTCTAAAGCCCCTCCATAGTAAAGGAGAAAGCAATCGACACAGTCTCCTTTCTTGGAGGCTCACTCTCTTGACCCCACAAGGTGACATCTCTTGTGACTTGTTTCTAAGGGACAGCTGAAACTCACATAAGTGTTCACTATGTTATTTTGTGACTGAGGTGAGGGAGATGGAAGGCTTTCCCATCATAGGCAATCTGGCTTTATTTGCATGTCTGATGGCCCTTTCACTGATGCCCAAGGTTTGCCCTCTAAACAACCTGAGGTAGGATAAATGATACAATCTCAGGCAGACACCCATTTAACCTGCTTTGGAAGCAAGTTCATGTTTATGTGCCGACACAGGCAAGGTTCCTGTTTTATTGCTGACCTGTCCAGAGGTCTAGCATATGAGAATTGCTGGACCGTTTCTTCCCCATCATCCAAGCCACTGCTCCAGAGTTGTACAGTCTCTGTCTCCTGGTGTATCTGCCAGTGAAATAGAGAGAAGGATGAACTAGGAGAATGTTTGGGACCAGAAGGCAGCAGTATTGGAACCAACGTGGGGTTTGGAATCACAGGATGACCTGGTCTTGAACAGACTTGTACTTCAGATAGGAAGCAGCGAGACATAGAGGAAAGAACACAGGCCTGGGAGTCATTAATAATAATAATAATGGCATTTATTAAGCGCTTTCTATGTGCAAAGCACTGTTCTAAGCGCTGGGGAGGTTACAAGGTGATCAGGTTGTCCCACGGGGGGCTCACGGTCTTAATCCCCATTTTACAGATGAGGTCACTGAGGCACAGAGAAGTTAAGTGACAAGCCCAAAGTCACACAGCTGACAGTTGGCGGAGCAGGGATTTGAACCCATGACCTCTGACTCCAAAACCCGTGCTCTTACCACTGAGGATCTGGGTTTCCTTGGGGCTGACAGGGGGCCAGGATGGGGTTGTTTTGTCTTCCCAAAACAGAGCCTCTCTTGCATCTCCAGGCCTTCAGGGGGAAGACGTCACACCTATCCAAGGAAGGGTGCAGCTTGCTAGGAGACCATGGTTGGCACAAGGACTGATGAGATCCTGGGGAAGGCTTGCCTGGGCCTCCTGCATGTGGCACCGGGCTCTCTGGAAAGCTTCCAGCACGTTGTGAATTGAGCTTTGCTGGCTGAAGCCACCCAGGTGGTCCAGGACGCTTTGCATCCTCTTCTGCAACGAACTGGATTCCATGAAGGCCCTGGATTGCTGGAGACAGTGAAGCCGGAAGGTGATGCTGCCAGTCGTCTCTGTTTGGAAGCCAAAGCGGCTCAGATGGTTCCCCTTGAAGGTCCCAGGCACCCGTACATATGTGAGGTCCTCCAGTTCTAAGGAGCCACCGATGGAAAAACCTCCTCAGCTCAGCAGTCACCCCCAGCTCCACAGGCCTCCACATTGGGGCTGTTAGGGTGTGGAATCCTGGAGTGGAGGGAAGCACCACAGCCCCGTAGCCTTCCACCCGATACCTCTGCCAGAAGTCCAAAGAGAGAACCTCAAAGAAGAGCACGGGCCACTGTGGCAGAGAATTGGCAGACTCGTCCTCATGGAGGAAGGATGCTTCGAAGGTGAATGGGTAGGAGAAATACGCCACGTTGTCCCTTCCCAGGGTCTTGGTGCCACAGGTCTGTGTGATTCTTGAAAGCTGCTGGAATTCTGGACTTGACCAGTTGGAAGGCAGATCCAGGAAGAAGTGGAAGTAGAGGTTGTTGTATTCATATCCCTGGGCTGAAACCACTTCCCCATTCACAGAGAGCTGCAGGGCGCCTGGAAGAGTCATCTAGAAGTCTGAGCCTACAAGGCTGCTCCCGGCTCTGCCATTTGCCTGCAGTGTGACCTTGGCTAAGTAACTTCCCTGTGCTTTACTTTCCTCATCTATAAGATGCGGATTTAATACCTGGGTTCCTCATGGAGATCAATTCTGGCACCTTGAGGAGTTCCATATGCATCCTGGACAGGCTAGGCTCAAACCAAAATGGCAAGACAGGATCACAGACCACAAAGTCAGTCCCCTAGCATTGAAATCCTTCCAACTCCAGCACAATTCACTGTGTGGGAGATAAGAGAATGGACACCAGTAGGCTATCCAAAAGCTTGCTTTATTGTGAGCTGAAATTGGGATACTGAAAGCAAGGAGGAAAGAGGGAATGTTTTAAGAAAACAGTAAAACATACCTCAGTCAGTATTGCAACTCAGCTGCAAACTGAAAGTCATTTGCTGCAGATCAACAAGGTGGGGCACTGCAACTAAAGAAGGAGTAGCTCTTTTTGAGCAGAAACTTCTTAAGGATCATGGGGTACTGAGGTCAAAACGAAAACAACAAAATCCATCTTTGAGGACTGTGGGTACCACGTTGGCCTTTCCAGGCATACACATATGCTTGTAGGTGAATTTCACTATGAGTGGCTTCACCTTCAAGCATGAAGAATGACTACATATAATTGTATGGTTTTAAATGAGTACCAAGAACCAGCTACCGTCATGGAGCAGACTACAATAATTTTCTCTTCTATTCTGTGAGAAACAGTGCTTGCACAAAGTGTATGTTTAATGAATCCTACCATCTTGCCTTGGATATGAGCTGTCCTATGATGATGAGACCCTATCCATGAGTGGGGGTGTGGCTGAAAAGATTGATGTGGGACAGACAGTTCTGTCCACATTGTGGGCTAATGTTTGGGTGCCACATAGGGCCAGTATCTGTTTTTGAGCTTGCCTTTTGGCATCCAATCTTTGAGAAAGGCTTTACGCAAGGAAAGAGACCTTTATCCTGATTGGTGTCCACCAGGCTGTTTTTCTTACAGCAGCAGTCTCCCAACAACACACTGCTATGTCACGTGTTATCAGTCAACCAGTGGTATTTATTGAGTGCTTTCTGTTTGTAGAGCACTGTACTAAGTACTTGGAAGAATACAGTTCAAGAGAGTTGGTAGACATAATTCTTGCCCACAACGAGCTTACAGTCTAGAGGAGTAGCTCAAACAAAGAGCCAGCAGCTACTAACTTTCTTTCATAGGTGTTTAGAGAGTTGCTCTGGTGAGGCTGGAGGTGGTCCTCCAGTTAAAAATAGTTTGAAGCTGGTTGTATCACCTGTCTACTTGTTTTGTTTTGTTGTCTGTCTCCCTATTCTAGACTGTGAGCCCGTTGTTGGGTAGGGACCATCTCTATATGTTGCCAAGTTGTACTTCCCAAGCGCTTAGTACAATGCTCTGCACACAGTAAACATTCAATAAATATGATTGAATGAATGAATGATATGGGATGAGATATTATCATTAGTTATTATTATTGTTGTATTTGTTAAGCATTTACTATGTGTCAAGCACTGTTCTAAGCCCTGGGGTAAATACAAGTTAATCATCATCATTATCATCAATCGTATTTATTGAGCGCTTACTGTGTGCAGAGCACTGTACTAAGCGCTTGGGAAGTACAAGTTGGCAACATATAGAGACAGTCCCTACCCAACAGTGGGCTCACAGTCTAAAAGGGGGAGATAGAGAACAAAACCAAACTTACTAACAAAATGAAATAAATAGAATAGATATGTACAAGTAAAATAAATAAATAAATAGAGTAACAAATATGTACAAACATATATACATATAAACAGGTGCTGTGGGGAAGGGAAGGAGGTAAGATGGGGGGATGGAGAGGGGTACGAGGGGGAGAGGAAGGAGGGGGCTCAGTCTGGGAAGGCCTCCTGGAGGAGGTGAGCTCTCAGTAGGGCCTTGAAGGGAGGAAGAGAGCTAGCTTGGCGGATGGGCAGACGGAGGGCATTCCAGGCCCGGGGGATGACGTGGGCCGGGGGTCGATGGCGGGACAGGCGAGAACGAGGTACGGTGAGGAGATTAGCAGCAGAGGAGCGGAGGGTGCGGGCTGGGCTGTAGAAGGAGAGAAGGGAGGTGAGGTAGGAGGGGGCGAGGTGATGGAGAGCCTTGAAGCCGAGGGTGAGGAGTTTCTGCCTGATGCGCAGATTGAAATCAAGTTGTGCACAGTCCCTGTTTCACATGGGGCTCACCATCTAAGTAGAAGGGAGATTAAATATTTAATCCCCAATTTACTATTGGGGAAACTGAAGCCCAGAGAAATTAAATTACTTACCCAAGGGCACACAGCAAGCAATTAGAGTTAGAGCAAGATTAGAACCCAGGTCCTCTGACTCCCAGGCCAGTGCCCTATCTAGTAGGAATATTTTGGTTATATTGTTGTGTTGTCTTCTCCCAAGTACTTAGTACAGTAATCTGCACACAATAGGCTCTCAATAAATACACACACACATAGGCCATGGTGTTTCTGCAAGAGGAAATTTTAGGCAGGTCCAGTATCAATTAGTAATTCCCAATCCTTGTTTCTGTAGCTTCCAAGACTCATTTGTGCATCCTCTGGGCCATAAGAGGTAAATTTAGAGTGGTATTTTTGAAAAATTATTTGCATTGCTTCTGAAATGGCAGTGTTTGTTCATCAGCTTGTAGGGCAATTTTTAATAATTACTCTACCCTTCTTCATTTAAATATTGGTGAGTATTAGGAATCTCTCTCAGAATCCCTGAAATCCACACCAGAGGTTTGATTCTTTGGACTTAATACAATTTTGTTGTCTTTGGGAGAGATCTTCATTTCATTCAGTCACCAATCTAGGCTGCTGAGCCAGCAGGAACACTTCTCAAATAAACTTGGTAAGGAGTATAGAGGAAAGGATTAGGAAGAAGCTTTTGTATTAGCTGCAGTCTTCTTGTGGGCAGGAAACATGACTGCCAACTGTATTGTATTGTACTCTCTCAAGCAGCTAGTACAGTACCATTGATGGATTACAGCTCCCAAATCCAACAACATCCAACCTTACTGAGAATAAGTCATGGAAATACCAGCCTGCAATGTATCAGGGTTAGCTGGTAAGAGGAAACTCAATGATGGGAAGAAGTGGTTGTTGGTGATGGGATTCATTATTGGGAGGAACTTCCCCCAAACTTCAGTGGGCTTCAGACATTCAGCCACACTCACGAGGGAAAATTGGCCACCCCACCCCTGCTGTATGGTCTCCTAATTTTACATTGCAAATACAAAAGGTGAAACTTAGTCACCATATGCAAAATTTTGTGGAAGAGCATTTTTGTACAGCTGCCACTGTCTTACTGTCAGCACCTTGGGCAACTTAGTCCAAAACTCCAACTTAAACCATACTAGCAAATAACTTGTTTCCTTCCACTATACTGTGGATGGCAGAGGTGTTTTCCTCTTTGAGAGGAGTCATGCAGTATCATGTTTGGGAGGGCCGTGCCAACAGCCATGAGGTGCCCTTAGGCAGTTGCTTACCTTGCTAATTGTCTGAAGCTGGTTTTGGTGTAGTTCTGCAAGGTGATCTAGTGGAAAGAGCACAGCCAAGGGAGTCAGAGGATCTGGGTTCCAAACCACATGTTGGCTGTGACACCTTAGGTACTTCCTTTAACTTCCTTGTGCCTCAGTTACCTCATCCGTAAAATGGGGATTAAGACTGTGAGCCCCATGTGGAACATTGACTACGTCAATGAAGTAGATATTTTGTATCTACTCCAGTGCTTAGTTCAGTGGGTGGTACAAAGTAAGCACTTAACCAATACTGTTTAGAAAAAACAAGGTGAGAAGACTACACTCTTAAGGCCATGTCAGGGGCTCGGGAAGCAGGTAGTCATTGCCATTATGAAAATAAGATATTATTTTCTGTGATCTAAAACCATTTGCTTATGGGCATGAAAGAGGGCTTTTATTGCTAAAAGCATCTTTTTTAGTCTGGAAACTCCTAGTTGGGTTAGAATCTAGCCATATGATGACAGAGAGTCCAGGGCAGAATTCCTGGGGTTTAACACTGCCAACAGATAACTCTACGCAATACTGACTTAAGATATACTGGGAAGCTCTATTCTAGGACCTAGTCTTTTAATCATACATTAATGTCTTCCTTATGTTCTTTAAGTTCTTAAATATACTTTGTGTAGATGTCACTTCTACCAAGACAAATTCCCACACTGACCATTATTCAGTTTTGTTGGAAATTAAGCTTGAGGTTAACTTTTTATAACTTTTTATACCCCAGGGGCCCTTCTTTCTCACAGCAGCTATTTAATTCTTTCAAGTCCAATATCCATTCTAAAAATATGATTCCAGCTTGACCCAAGATGGCTCTGAAACCAGCTCATTAAGTACTTGGAGATTTCATTGATGATTATCACTTTAAAATCATGTAAGGCCTTGTCTGGGAAATCTGAAAGCAATTCATTTACAGATTCCAAATTCCACTGTCCCCGACCTACTTGATCACCCTGCAGCCATGAATCTAGAAAGAAGCTGGATTTGTTGTGGGCAGGGAATCTGTAGTGCTTCTGTTATACTTTCCCAAGTGTTTAGTACAGAGCATTGTACACAGTAGGTGATCAATAATAATAATAATAATGATAGCATTTATTAAGCACTTACTATGTGCAAAGCACTGTTCTAAGTGCTAGGGAGTTTACAAGGTGATCAGGTTGTCCCACGGGGGGCTCACAGTCTTCAGACCCATTTTACAGATGAGGTCACTGAGGCCCAGAGAATAATAATAATAATAATAATAGCATTTATTAAGTGCTTACTATGTGCAAAGAACTGTTCTAAGCACTGGGGAGATTACAAGGTGATCAGGTTGTCCCGCGGGGGGCTCACAGTCTTCAGCCCCATTTTCCAGATGAGGTAACTGAGGCCCAGAGAAGTGAAGTGCCTTGCCCAAAGTCACACAGCTGACAACTGGCAGAGCCGGGATTCGAGCCCATGACCTCTGACTCCAAAGCCTGGGCTCTGGATTTAATTTCCACTTTACAGAAGAGACTGAGGCCTAGAGAAGTGAAGTGACTTGCCCAAGATCACCCAGCAGCCAAGTGGCGGAGTCGGGATTAGAACCCAGGACTCCTGACTCAGAGTGCTCTGCTCTTGCCATTAGGTCACACTAATATGTTTTGTTTTGTTGTCTGTTTCCCCCTTCTAGACTGTGAGCCCGCTGTTGGGTAGGGACCGTCTCTATATGTTGCCAACTTGTGCTTCCCAAGCGCTTAGCACAGTGCCATTACTGCTGCTGTGGCCCGCAGCCATAGGAAAGCTTTGGAATAGACTAGACTTTATGCTCCTTGTAAGCAGGGAACAAGTTTACCAACTGTGGTTTTGTGCCCTCCCAAGTGCTTAGTACAGTGCTGTGAACACAATAGACACTCAAATACCACTGATTGAACAACTCAGCTGACCTCCATGAAGACATATCTATCCTTATATCGCCATTGCCAGTTTGTCACAAAATACCCTCCAACAGAGCAATTGTCAGAATGATGATATACATTCACTCATTCAATCGTATTTATTGAGTGCTTACTGTGTGCGGAGCACTGTACTAAGCGCTTGGGAAGTGCAAGTCGGCAACATATAGAGACGGTCCCTACCCAACAACAGGCTCACAGTCTAGAAATATATACTTATTTCTCCCCAAATATCACAGCCAGGTAGTAAACTAGAGGATACTTCATCTGACAGAAAACCCAGTCAGCCTTAACTTTCAAAACATCATTGCTTTAAAAAACAAGACTTGGCTAAAAATTCAAATTCAGTTCGGAGACTTAGAATAATGCATCCAGGAAGAATTTTTTACCTCACATATGTGTGGTACTCTGCCTAGGTGCCATTTTATTTTGAATGTGGGAATGAATGGGAGCAGAGTTGGCAGGAGGCAGCCAGAAACGGCGCTGAGACTGAAATGAGACAGACCCAAATGGCTGAGACAGCACATGCCCTTCACAAAAATAATAATAATTATTATAAATAATAATAATAAAATAGTAATTATTTTGATACTTGTTAAGTGCTTACTATATGCCAAGAACTGTTCTAAGCTCAGGGGCAGATACAAGTTAATCAGGTCAGGCACAGTCCCTGATCTGACCTGTGTGGGCACAGTCTCACATGGGGCTCACAGTCTCAATCCCCATTTTACAGATGAGGTAACTGGGGTCCAGAGAAGTGAAGTGACATGCCCAAGGTCACACAGAAGACATGTGGCAGAACTGGGATTAGAACCCAGGTCCTTCTGACTCCCAGGCCCGTGCTCTATCCACTAAGCCACACCACAGTGTGGTGGGTCCCTGCCTATTTTATTACCAGCAGGAAATTATTTTCATGTCCATCTCCCCCAACTAAATCATAAACTCTCTGTGGTCAGGGATTGTCTACCAACTCTTTGGTATTGTGCTCTCACAAGCATTTAGTACAGTGCTCTGTATTGTCAGATTGATTGGCAGGGATAAGTGTGATGTGCAAATCATTAGCACAGTAATCAGTCAGACAGTCTATCATATTTTTTGAGCCCTTATTGTGTGCAAAGCACTGTGCTAAGTGCTTGGAAGAGTACAATCTAATAACATAACAGAAACATTCTCTCAGGATAGGTTCTCGGTCCTGTATTCTCACTCATTCCTCTAGAGGAGATTCTTAACATTTCCTCTACCATTAGTGGTATTTAATAATAGTTATGGTACTCATTAAGCACTGTCAGGCACTGTACTAAGTGCTGTGGTAGACACAAGGTAATTGGTCTGGGCGCAGTCCCTGTCCCTCATTGGGCTCACACTCTTAATCCCCATTTTACAGATGAGATAACTGAGTCATAGAGAAGTTAAGTGACTTGCCCAAGATCTCACAGCTGACAACTTGGTAAAGCCAAGATTAGCACCCCGGCCCTTCTTACTCTCAGGCCTGTGCTCTAATCCATGAGGCCACACTGCTTCTCTACCATTTAAATACTTACCCTCAAAGCTGTCTTTCTAGTCTCTTTTTCCTCCTATTTGTAAATGTTTTTTATCTTTCTCCCCAGACTAGAGGGTAAGCTTCCTTTCTCATATTCACCTTAGCATTCAGCACAGGGCTCTGCACCCTGTCAGTGCTGAAGAAATACTATTGATTATTAATTGATCCGTGTGTGGCTGCCCCTGTTGTACACCAGTAATGAAATGCTCTTCCTTTTCTGACCCTCCCCTTTCCTTTTCCAGTGTCCAGGATACAACAGCAAGTGGCGTAAATCACCTCTTTCTAATGTAGACTGGACAACGAGTAGCACCTTCCAAATCATGAGTCCCATACTGAGTGTTTCATCACTTTTAATATTTGCTTTTTCCGCATTCCCATCTGCTCAGTCTCTCCCAAACATTTGGTGATCTTGCAGCCCATTTTATTTCTGTTTTGCTATCCACCCGGTCCCTGGCCAAGTGTCTGATATAAAGTGCCAAAATCTTGCTTTGATGAGGGCTAACACATTTGCACATCAATTTTTGATTCACTTTTGATTTCATCACAACACATTAACAAAACCCGCATTTTGACTTGTAAAAAGAGGCAGGAAAAGCTTTGGGGAGAAGAGCCTTTCTAGCACTTAAAAGAGTCATAGGGCATTTTGAGAGTGGCCCCTTTTAGTCTCTGTGGATGGTGATGTCAGAGTCTTGGGATGGGGGCTTCCTATTGCCCACTTTTCTCCCAATAGAGCCCAAAAATTGTGAAAGGAAGACTGGTGATGACCATTAGATTTGTCCCATTTGGAATCATGGCTAAAATGGAAATTTCTCCTGGAAAATCCCATTGGACATTATGTCACCTCCTGAATAGGCGAAAATCCCATTGGACATTATGTCACTTCCTGAATAGGCATGTCTGGTGACTCTTGAAGTGGTCTGCCACAACACTGTTGCTTAGCTCCGTAGGCATTTGCTCCCCAGTTTTAAAAAATCTTCTTCATAATTACCATCTCTTCCTCCTCTTCTCTATTGATTTTCTCTAGCCAGTGATGAGTAATACCAGAAGGGGGCATTAGTTGGAGCAAATACCCTTGGAAAGATTTGTGACTCCACATTTCAGCATCCTTCAGGGCCGACTCCATTGGCAATGTAGCCTCTTGCTTTCAATGCTTTGGTTAGCATGAGGCCTTTTGGTGTTTCAGAGCACTCCATGCTGTGTCTGCGAGGCCATCATTCCCTGGTGACACCCAAGTACTCCCGAGGCTAGAGATAAAGATGATAAACATTGTTCATCAGAATCTTTCTTGCATCAGATTCCTGTGAACAACGCTTTATTTATTTGGCCCCAATGCAGAAGGATATGTTGGCTTCCTGATGTGATTTTCATGTGTCTTAAATCCTCATTCACTGTTGACAGTTTCTAGGACTAGAAAAATGACCAGCTCATATCCGCAAGCATAAAAGCAGTATGAATCATCAAGAAGCGACAACACTGTAGAGCAGGAATTCAGTCAGAGCATCGTGCTGATGGGGCCAACACTGAGCTGCTGGGTTTATTGAGTGACAGCACCAGGGGGAGGTGATGAGAAGAGCTGAAACCAGGGGTAATGTTTTCAGCAGTTGGGAGATAAGCACAATCTAGGAGAATAACATTCAGACCATTTTGGTTTGCAGAATATTTTGCAGGGTATATTTGTGATTCATTTCTTGCCAAGGAAGTAATGATAGTTTCATGTCTGTCTAAGTGATCTTTGAAAGAGACCTGACTTGACCTGCAAGAGTCCCCTTAGGAAGAGGGGAGGCTGTCCCACAGAGTCACTCCCTTTGCATTGGCAGGTGAGAAAGAGAGTCATTATTGAGAGCCAATTGCAGACAGCAGAGAGAAACACTCTTTGTTTCTGATCCTGTGGCTTTTTCCTTGATCCTCTAAGATGGATGTCAATTACACAGTAAGGAGGTATGAGTGGCACTTCATAGGTCAAGTGTTTCATCTTGTGGGATTTTTAAGAGGATTAAATACCTCTGAATTGACATAGCCAAGGCAAATCAGTCAGCTGTATTATTGAGCGCCTACCCTGTGCAGAGCACCGTACTAAGCACTTGGGAGAGTACAATACAACAGAGTTGGTAGGCATGTTCCCCGCCCAAAATGAGTTTACAGTCCAAATGACCAAGTATCTTGACTTACCACACACTGTTGTGTACATGAAGCTCCATTTATTTATTTGTAAATAATGTGTAATTTAATGCAATGTAATGTGAATAAGCAAGTGGAGTTTTTGTAACTGATCTAGAGGCTAAAGAAGCATGAGATAGGGAGAAATTATAACTCTGCCCCAAGATAATGGGTCCCTGAGGGGCTGATTCAGTAGAAATCGAACAGGTTTCTACACTTTCAATGCCACTGATCAATCAGTCAGTGGTATTTATTAAGTGCTTTCTATGTGCAAAGCACTGTATCAAACAGAGAAGCAGTGTGGCTTAGTGGAAAGAGCACGGGCTTGGGAGTCAGAGGTTGTGCGTTCTAATCCTGACTCTGACATTTATCAGTTGTGTAACTGGGCAAATCACTTAACTTCTCTGTGCCTCAGTTACCTCATCTGTAAAATGGGGATTAAGACTGTAAACCCCATGTAGGCGCAACCTGATTACCTTGTCTCTACCCCCAGTGCTTAGCACAGTGCTTGGCACATAGTAAGTGATTAACAAATACCATTATTATTATATTATTATTATCAAACACGTGAGAGTACAATTCAGTAGAGTAGGTAGAAATATTCCCTGCCCACAAGGAAATTACAGACTAGAAGAGACAGACAGTAAAATAAATTACAGATGCATATGTTCATAAGTGCTGTAAGCTTGGGGTGAAAATAGGAGTGCTTCTGTGTTACAGATCCAAATGCATAAGGTGATGCAGAAAAGAGGGTAAATGGGGGAATTGAATATTTACTCAGGGAAAGCTTCTTGGAGGAGATGTAATTTTTAAGATGGCTTTAAAGGTGGGGAGAGTAGTGGCCTTTCAGACATGAAAGAAGGAAAGAGTTCCAGTCCAGAGATACGTTTTGGGCAAGGGTTCAGCCTTAAGAAAAAACATGATCATTCATTCCTTCAGTCAATCATATTTATTAAGCGCTCACTGTGTGCAGAGCACTGTACTAAGCGCTTGGGAAGTACAAATTGGCAACATATAGAGACGGTCCCTACCCAACAATGGACTCACAGTCTAGAAGGGGGAGACAGACAACAAAACAAAACATGTGGACAGGTGTTAAGTTGTCAGAACAAATAGAATTAAAGCTAAATGCACATCATTAACAAAATAAATAGAATAGTTAATATGTGCAAATAAAATAAATAGAGTAAAAAATCTGTACAAACATATATACAGGTGCTGTGGGGAGGGGAAGGAGGTAGGGCGGGGGGATGGGGAGAAGGAGAGGAAAAAGGGGGTCCATCTGGGAAGGCCTCTTGGAGGAGGTGAGCTCTTAGTAGGGCTTTGAAGGGAGGAAGAGAGCTAGTTTGGCAGATGTGTGGAGGGAGGGCATTCCAGGCCTGGGGAGGGACGTGGGCTGGAGGTCGACAGCGGGACAGGTGAGAACGAGGTACAGTGAAGAGGTTAGTGTCAGAGGAGCAGAGGGTGCGGGCTGGGCTGTAGAAGGAGAGAAGGGAGGTGAGGTAGGAGGGGGCGAGGTGATGGAGAGCCTTGAAGCTGAGATTGAGGAGTTTTTGCTTGATGTGAAGATTGACAGGCAGCCAATGGAGATTTTTGAGGAGTGGAGTAACATGCCCAGAGTGTTTCTGCACAAAGATTATTTGGGCAGCAGCATGAAGTATAGACTGAAGTGGGGAGAGACAGGAGGATGGGAGATCAGAGACGAGGCTGATGCAGTAATCCAGTCGGGATACGATGAGAGACTGAACCAGCAAGGAGCGGTGATCACTACCTTGTGATCGAGGTGATCAAGGTATGGTGAGTGGGTTTGTGTTAGGGGAGTGAAGTGTGTGGGTTGGATTGTAATAGGGGATCATGGAGGCAAGACAGGAGGGGAAGAACTGACCAAGTTCCCTACCATTGGACAAGTTGGATTTTTTAATTTTTTTTTCCAATTGGGAACTAGGTACCATTTCGACACATTCCAAAGCACAATACTAAAAAAAAATGCATCAATAATAATTCCAGTCCTACTGATGGGGTCTATACTATAATGAACTTTAGGAAATCCACATAATAATGATGGTATTTGTTAGGTGCTTACTATGTGCCAAGCACTGTTCTAAGTGCTGGGGTAGATACAAGGTAATCAGGTTGTCCCACGTGGGGCTCACAGTCTTAATCCCCATTTTACAGATGAGGGAACTGAGGCACAGAGAAGTTAAGTGACTTTCCCAAGATCACACAGCAGACAAGTGGCAGAGCAGGGATTAGCACCCATGAACTCTGACTCCCAAGCCTGTGCTCTTTCCACTAAGCCATGCTGCTTCATCTGTCTGCTGTTTCCACCACATCTTCAGTCATTTGTAGTAGCCTCACATTGAAACTCTGCTTCTCTTATCAAGATGTGAGGTTTCCCAAATCTTAACCATAGCTGGAACTTCCTTTATGTATTTCCCCTTGTAAACATTGTAATTATTCAGCTCTCTCTTATTGGAATCACCAAGATCCTTTCAAGGTTCATTAAATTGTAATACCCAAATGTGGTCTGATAGAATAGCCACATCATATATCAAAGGATATGCAAGTTCCTCTGCTTTAGTTTATTTTTTCACAAAGTCACCAGAACCATTAAGAAGAAAAAGTACCTGACTGTTAAATTAAAAGAGGATTAATCAATAATATCAACTTGATCTGCGTGCATCTTACTCTGGAGATAATGGGCTTTAGAGTAATTATTTTGTTTGTTGGGAGCCAAATTTTAATTGTTGCCTCTATTTTTGAAATAATCTCCTACTGTATGATTTTACTTACATCAATCGATTCTTTGGTTTGCCGTGAAATGACATCCCATTCTCAGGACTAGGACGTGGTTAATTAAATTGTTTTCCATTAGATATAAATGGAGCTGATTGATGAAGCCGGAAATGAGGCAGGATTTGGAGCTGGAAAGGAGAGGCTTGAAGACCTGTTCATTTCAGAGAATAAAATGGGCATTTTGCTAGGGGAAAATGTTGTTATTTTTTTCCCTAAATAATGATAACAATGACATTTATTAAGGACTTACTATGTGCAAAGCACTGTTCTAAGCACTGGGGAGGTTACAAGGTGATGAGGTTGTCCCACGGGGGCCTCACAGTTTTAATTCCCATTTTACAGATGAGGTAACAGGCACAGAGAAGTTAAGTGACTTGCCCAAAGTCACACAGCTGACAATTGGTGGAGCTGGGATTTGAACCCATGACCTCTCACTCCAAAGCCCTTGCTCTTTCCACTGAGCCATGCTGCTTCTCTAAATACTTTTAGGCCCAATCTGGTGGGGGGTGGGCGAGGGGGCAGTTTTTGGTTCTTTTAAAACGATTAGGCCACATGAAAATAAAAACCTTATCTGGTTTTTCCTGATTAGTTATAGCAGTGGTGAGACAAGAATAACATTTTTAGAGGCTGGGCCCAGCTCAAGTGCCACATCCAGCTTCCTGACCCATCCTGGCAGCATATTGTCTGTGTCATTCTCTCTGTCAAGTGGCAGACCGGAGCATAAACAACCAAGTTTTGGAGTGCAATCCGTTGTCTTGCATCGAAGCCCTGCTCACTTCAACACAGCTGGCTCCTACGTGAGGAGCATGGAGGACTGAAGCCTGTCCAGACAGCTGCTGCATGGTGAGCTGAAATAGTCCAAGCTTACAGAGAAGGGATAGGGGAGATGCCTTATGTTTGATGTAGTAGAAAAACCAGTTTGGTATGCTGCACTTTTCGAGCAGCACTTTCCACTTTTGAGTTGGAAGAGTATTGTGAGAGACTAAGGCAAAGTGAAAATAGCCTCAGGTGCTGCAAAAACAGGCCTGTCATTACCACAAAGGAGAATTCTGTTCGTGTGCATGGGCAGGGGGGAGACATGGATGGGACTGTCAAAACTGCATCTGCTGCTGTAGCGCTTCTGCACATATGGATGAATTTCACCACTAACGGCACCGTCTTTAAACTTTATCTTTTTTTCTCTCTCGATGACTTTTTCTCTTTTTTTCTCAATCAGTCAATACTGCACATTGAGCATCAGTGTTTGTAAGTGCTTGAGAGAATATAATTGAAGAAGGAATTTACCATATAGTTCCCACAATGAATTTACCATGTAGTGGAGAAGACAGAAATAAAATCACGAAAAACCAGGAAGAAAACATGGCCAAATAGTAGATTATTAAAATATGTACAAAAATGCTGTGAGAAGTGAGTCCAAAAGTGCTAAGATGATGCAGAGAGGCAGAGGTGATAATAGAGAGGATGTGACCTGGGCAGAAGAAAAAAAATCAGGAAAAGTCTCCTGTAGGAGGTGGGATCTCAGAAGGATTTTGAAGATGGGATGAGCTGTAAACTGGTGGATTTTTAAAGTGTGTGTGTATGTGTTTGTGTGTGGGGGATGGTACAGGAGCTCCAGACAGGAAGTAAGACATGAGCTAGGGGTTACATGTGGGACAGCAAGTGAGAAAGTGAGTTTGGGAGAAAGAGAGTGTTTGAGTTGGAGGTGTAGAAAGAGAAAAGAATGGTTAAGTGAGAGAGAGTAGGGAATGGGGTGAGCTTATGGTGTGCCTTAGAGCTGGTTGTAAAGGGCACAGTGAGCTAGAGGGCCATTGATTGCTTGGGAAGTGATGCTATCATTGGTTACTACTGGCTCAAACAATTCTCTAAACGAATCAGATTAGGTTTGCTGCATCTGGATTGACCTGGGCAAGAGGCACTCCCATTTCTCTGCAACAGCACTGGTGACCAGCTAGTCTACTAAAAGGATGCATTTTTTTAGCCACTGTGGGGGTAGTCATTTGAATTTACATCCAAATCTACTAAAACCAACCCCTAAATTCCAGATGCAGGCAAATTACAACTGTTGTGATCTTTAAAAATTGAAACAACCCTTGGCTGTCTCAACTGTCAAAACCCTCATTAGGGCATGAGTGATAGTTGATTGGACCAATCCCATCAGAGCAGAGATGATTTGTCGATGACTGACTCGCAGGCATTTGTTGAGAAGCAGCATGGCTCAGTGGAAAGAGGTCAGATGTCAGGGGTTCAAATCCCAGCTCCACCAGTTGTCAGCTGTGTGACTTTGGACAAGTCACTTAACTTCTCTGGGCCTCAGTTACCTCATCTGTAAAATGGGGATGAAGACTGTGAGCCCCCCATGGGACAACCTGATCACCTTGTAACCTCCCCAGCACTTAGAACAGTGCTTGGCACATAGTAAGCACTTAATAAATGCCATTATTATTAGTATTATAGATAGTTCCTGTCCTCATGGATCTTATAATCCCATTGGCAAAACAAGATGAAAGCAAGTATACAATATACAAGCTAGCAAAATAACAGTCCAGATCTGAGAGTGATCCCTAAAGCTGGAGCTGCTGATTTTCATCTGTGGCTGCAGCTAGGTTTAAATATTTTCTGCATCCAGTGAGTCTCAGCACTGAGCATGCAGAGGCATTATTGGATTATTAAATCAATGACATTGAGGCTATTTGTCACACTTATCCACATTACCTGACACTGTAATGATGTTCTATTTTTACTTTCCTCCTGATAACATCCCAGAGGAACTGAAATTATGACCAGAAAATTAATTTATTTGCATCTGGACAAGGAGTTGGAGAGCAGGCAATCATCCTACACTGGACACTGTAAATCTCCAGTGATGATTGGAAAAACTATGAGGTAAAAGTTCGGAAAAGCTTTACATTTCACTCACTCACTCTTTCTCTGCATTGTCAAGCCTCCTCACCAGACTCCTAGGAAATTCAGTGAGGTTTCTCCAGTGGGGCAAGGCTGAGAAACAAAAATACTAACAGCCAAAGGACTCTGATCTACAAAATCCAAAGAAGTATAGCAGAGTGGCACTGGGGAAGATAAAGAAGTGCTAACAATTGGGATAAATTACCAGTGGGTCTGTGAATCTCATCAAAATGTCCTATACCGTTGCAAAATTTCACTTTGAAGATGTGTTTCCCTCTGGACCAGTACAGTTTAGGAACAAGGGAAAAGCCAAGGTAGCTGAAGATTCCCTTTGACAAGGAGTTTCTCTTTTGTGCAGGCAAATGAACACCTGGGAAGCTAGTGATTCACTTTTGAACACTGAAGCCCTGGTCACTGCAGAGCATCACTGAAGTCCAGGCCCTCCTGGTGAATGTCAAAGTTAGTCTCCAGACCTTGGTCATCTTTCTGTCTCAGCTTCCACCATGCAGGTCTGTGAATGGGAAGCCTAGGTCAGGGTAAACGAAATGCGAAATGAAAGTAGAAAATTATCCACTTCAGAGAGCTAACTGTATGGTTCAAATCCTGCCAGTTGCACTCACTTCCTCAGGATTAAAATGTATCTTATTCAGAAGCCATTCAACTCTCTGATAGAAAGCTAAGGTTGCAGGAGAGCAAAACCAAGAGCCTCTTAACAAAGACGTCAATTAGCAAAGTATTTTCCCCAACTGGAACAGTGGGGCTTAATGTTAGGCAAGCTTTCATCTAAAAGGCTACAATGAAACACATTCTCAGTTAAGAATGTTCACTTCAGAGTTAGGTACCCCCAAGTTCACCCAGTTGATTAGTATGTTTTTCTCCCGTCGCATAACTGCCTCTCCTACTTTGTTTTAAAAAATCCATCATGGGGTGTGTGTGTGTGTGTGGGCACAGAATCAGAAATTTCTTCAGATGCATCAACTTAGAACAGTGCTTTGCACATAGTAAGCACTTAATAAATGCCATTATTATTATTATTATTATTATTATTATCATCAACTGCCTGGCATAATGATGGCCACTCTTGTTAGTTTTTCCACAACCTGGAGTGAAAGGAGAACTATTTGCTCTTCAGAGGACACCTGCTTAGTGACCAACTCCTTGAACAGATTCTGTACAAAGTAGGAGCTAATGGGCCAGAATCAGACAAATCCCTTCAGATAGCTCAAGCGTGGGGCAATCTAAGACCTAAGTTAACATGGGCCTAATGACTCTAGCTTTTTTCCCTCAGTAATCCAGATTTTTGGCTTCCATTTCCTACATCCAGTTCTTAGCATGTTCCTTCCACTCCAAACATTTGCTCTACCTTGATGATGTCCACCTTGATGATGCGTGGATATTATGTTGCAGATGGATGAAAGCAATCCTGTTTCACCTCAGATCCTAAAGATGTTTACCCTCATTTTATATTGTAATAGAGTCATTATTATTATTATTATTATTATTATGGTATTTGTTAAGTTATTACTATGTGCCAAGCACTGTACTAAGCTCTGGAGTGGGTACGAGTAAATCAGGTTAGAAACAATCCCTGGCCCATGTGGGTATCACAGTCTCAATCCCCATTTTACAGATTAGGTAACTAAGGCCCAGATAAGTGAAGTGATTTGCCCAAGGTCACACAGCAGACAAGTGGTGGAGCTGGGATTAGAATTCATGACCTTCTGGCTCCCAGGACTGGGCTCTATCCACTATGCTATGCTGCATCTCATAACTACAAGCCGCCATAATCCACATGCCAGAGAACCAAGATCCACCAAGATGTTTGTGTAACAAGCCCCCTTCCTGTGTTAAAGGAGGATCTGGGTGAGTAGGAGAGCTTCATTCCTATGGCTCACCCAGCGAAAGCTTTCTGAACACAAATGGGAAGACATTTTTCTTCCAGCTGGGAAGGAACAGTGATTTGAGGAATCCCTAGCTGGAAGCACTCCATCACCTCGCCCCCTTCTACTTCACCTCCTTTCTCTCTTTCTACAACCCAGCCCTCACACTCTGCTCCTCTGCTGCTAACCTCCTCAATGTGCCTCGTTCTCACCTGACCCACCGTCGACACCTCTGGCCTGTTATGCCCTCCCTCCTCACATCCGCCAAACTAGCTCTCTTCCCCCCTTCAAAGCCCTCAGTAGAGAGCTCACCTCCTCCAGGAGGCCTTCCCAGACTGAGCCCCCCTTTTCCTCTGCTCCTCCTCCCTTCCCCATTGCCCCTACTCCTTCCCTCTGCTCTGCCCTCTTCCCCAACCCACAGCACTTGTGTATATTTGTACATATTTATTATTCTATTTATTTTATTAATGATGTGTATGTATCTATAATTCTATTTATTTTGATGCTTTTGATGCCTGTCTACTTGTTTTGTTTTGTTGTCTGTGTCCCCCTTCTAGACTGTGAGCCCATTGTTGGGTAGAGATTGTCTCTGTTGCCGAATTGTACTTTCCAAGCGCTTAGTACAGCGCTCTGCACACAGTAAACTCTCAATAAATACAATTGAATGAATGAATGAACATGATCCCATCAATTGGAAGGAGCTATAAGCACTGCATTTACAGTTTGCACTTTTAGTGGAGAAGCAGTGTGGTCTAGTGGAAAGAGAATAAACTCTAATCCTGGCTCCTCCCTTTTCCTGCCATGTAACCTTTTACACTTTGCTTCACTGTGCCTAATTTTATCATCTGTAAAATGGGGATTAACTACCTGTTTTTCCTCCGCTTTAGACTGTTAGCCTGTGTTAGACAAGCACTATATTCAATCTGACCATCTTGTATCTACCCCAGCACCTAGTACAGTGTTTGGCACATAGTAAGTTGTCAACAAATACTACAATTAGTATTATTATTGTCCTTATTATTAGTGGCCTTTGACCTTGGAGGCTGGGCCTAAAAATTGCTAGTATTTTCAAACTGTGCTGTTATTGTTTAATACAAAGCTGTTCCCACTTTGTACTGTTTTACCAAGACTGAGGTAAGGTATTAAGGACAAGGCAGAATGTAGGCCTGATCCACGATCAACCAACCAATCAGAAAACTTTTGACTAGTGATGACACTGGATCTGTATTTGTTGAAAGGAGTTTCTCATTTGATTCGCCTGGAGAAAGACCCAACTGTGCAAATTAATCAATGACATTTTTTGAGGGCATACTGTGTGCAGAATACTGCAGTGAGAGTTTGGAAAGAGTACCCTAGAGTTAGTAGCATGATTCCTGCCTTCAAGGAGCTTACAATCTAGCTGGGGATATGGAAATTAAAATAAATTGAAGGTATGGGAAGAAACAGAGTAGAAAATTGTGAACATGAGTGTTTTTGGGGTAGGGTGAGAATCCAAGTGCTCAGTGGGAATGGACTTTAGTGCATGTGTGACATAGAAGAAAGGGAGAGTAGGGTGGAGAGGTGAGGGAGGGAAGGCTTCCTGCAGAAGATAGGATTTTAGTTAGTAGGGTTGTGAAGGCGGGGAGAGTGGTGGTCTGTTGGATATAAAGGGAGAGTAAGTTCCAGGAAGGAGAGAGGACATGAGTAACGGATAGACAGTGAGAAAGATGAGATGGAGCGACTGTGAGTAAGTTGGGAATTTTCCCATGGAAGATAAAGATATTTTGAGGGGGAATCAGTCTCTCCAATTCTGCCTCCTAGCTAGTCCCAGAAACCAGGGCATCAGTGTATTATCTTTCTTGACAGATAATGTTTCTGGTTCCCTGGCCCATAGTCATATTGCCACAATATTTGCTACTGCTTAGGGCAGTTTCCAGATGCTAATCAAAACGTGGCAAGACGAGTAGCAGCAGCTACTCAACTAAACTCAGCTATAGGCATGCTGGAAGATCCAATCTCATGGCAAAAATGGTTCAGCAATCAACCAATCGATAATTATTCCTTCATTCATTCAAACGTATTTATTGAGTGCTTACTGTGTGCAGAGCACTGTACTAAACGCTTGGGAAGTACAAGTTGGCAAGATATAGAGACGGTCCCTACCCAACAGTGGGCTCACAGCCTAGAAGGGGGAGACAGAGAACAAAAGAAAACATATTAACAAAATAAAATAAATAGAATAAATATGTACAAATAAAATAAATAAATAGAGAATAAATAAATATTCAGCACCTTCTGTATACTGAGTACTGTACTAAGAGCTTGGGAGAGTACAATAAGTAGACCTGATAGACTCCACCACTGAGCACAAGGAGATTACTGTAATTTATTTTAGTGTTGCTCTTCCCACCTTAGATTGTAAGCTCACTGATGGTAGGGCTAATGTCTACTCTCCCCACTGTACTCTCCCAAATGCTTAAGGGAGTGCTCTTTGCACAGAGTAAGTGCTCAATAAATACTATTGACTGACCGACCATTCCCCCGCCCTTCTTCCCTGGGGGCTTGGATTGGTTAGGATTTACTGCTGCCTTTAACTGACCTTTGCCCACATTAAGGTTTTGCTCTAGATTTATCACCCATCAAAATGTATTATTTGCTCTCATTATAAGGCTTTCATGGGCCAGTTTGGGGAAATTGCAGAAAACCCTCAGCTTCACCTGTCATTCTCAAAGTCAGATTTGAAATCATGATAGCAAACAGGAAGACTTTTCTCATCATTATTCCAGCTGCTCAATTACTTTCCTCGACAGGCCACATGGAGAATAGAAATCTGAAATCTGCTCATAATCTTCTCTTTGCTGCAATGAATGGGTATGCTCATTTGAAAAAAGGCCTGAAAAAGAACAAATTTGGCAAAGAGAGAATAGGAAGGTACCAAGGATGAATGTTCCCCAAGGAGAGAGGTGTGCTACCCTTTCTGCTATTTGTAAGCACTTAGAATTCATCCATTACCTGTCCAAGTGAAAGCCAGTGTTGCCTACCGTGGGAAGGTGGCTGTTTCAGAAGACGCATATTTTAGCCATGTGATTTGTTTAAGGTTAGTATTTAATTTTAAAGTAGGAGCAAACATTCATGCTAAGTGTGCCAAAAACCCAGCAGGAAAGCAGAAAGACTCCAGGAGTCCAGCAGTTGAAAGACTTCCACTTAAAATAACATGTAACAATAATAGAGATCAAGCCCCAAGTTCTCACAAGGCATAAGGAATGCCAAGAGAATTCTAGGGATTGGCATTAAAATAGAATCCATTGTCATAAATGTAAAGCTAGCAATGCGAATTATGAAAGAGGTCTATTTTGACAGATCTGCTGGTAAAAATGGAATAACTGGTAGTTAATGAAAATGAAGAGCTTGTGGTGAAGGTGATTTAAGTGTACATTTAAAGAGTTATAATCTGTTGAGGGTTATCTTACCCCTCCATTTTGTCTCTTTAGCAATTTTTTAAAGTGGCTTTTACAACGCAATCTGATAGCCTTTTATTTTTTTCCAGTTAGACTCCAGAAGTGATAGTGTAGAAATCAACAGCAGCACAGTTAACTAATAAACTCTATTCCGGGCCCCATCCTGATATCATTAATGGCAACTTTGGTCCTGCTTTGAAAAACACAGAAGTCTATAATGGGTGTTTCATTCTGTGTAATGAGCAGAAAGAGAAGGGCACAGATGGAGCCTTGGGGGGCAGGAAGACGATAGGAGTGAGTCCAGGAAATTACTTTTTGATACCTAGGATAGGAAAAAAGCTGAATATTTGTAAATTGATTTCTTCTAGGCAGAAATTACTAAAATAAAAAGATGCATTTAAAAAAATTAAAACTCCAGCTTTAAAAGTTTCTTGTGTTCTTCCCCGGGTGGCCATGTGTCCGGTTTCATTCTTGACTAGCTTTCAAACAGTCTGTTTCCTAATTGGTGCTTTTTGTATCTCGATCTCATCTTTGTCTCTGCTGACCCCTTCCCCATGCCTCCCTCTGGCCTGGAACTTCCTCTCCCTTCACATCCAATAGCCCATCATTCTTCCCCACCTTCAAAACCTCCTAAAATAACATATCCTCCAAAAGGACTACCCTAATTCTGCCCTCATTTCCCCTATCTGCTCTCTCCTCTGTGTCTCCTATGCACTTGGCTGTGTACCTCTTAAACACTTGGGTACTCACCCCAGCCCCAAAGAACTTATGTAAATATTTTTATCTCTACTCTTTCCCCTATGCCTAGTCTATTTTAATATCTGCCTCTCCCTGTAGTCTGTAAGCTCCTTATGGGCAGGAATCAATTCTGCCAACTCTGCTGTGTTGTACTTTCCCAAGACCTTAGTGCAGTGCTCTGCACACAGTAAGTGCTCACTAAATAGCATTGATTGACTGGTATGAATACGGCACTGGGAATCTCTTTGCGGGTGGTATTTATAATTTCAGAGCCCAGGCTCCCTCTTTCTTGGGTCCTGTCCTTTGAGTCCCATGGTTCAGACGTGGCACCCTATGTGGCACCCTGGAGACCCAGAAGGTGGAGGCCATGGTTCTGGTGAGTTTCAAGGGTCCACACAACATCATGTTCTGTGGCAGGAAGAGGCAGGCAGGAGCAGAAAGGGGAAAGCTGAGATTCCTAGACAATTTCTAGTTGACCTCAAGGACCCCAGCACCCCTACCTCCCCTTCCTCACCCCTCTTCTCCTGGGTTTGCACACCCTTCAGTCATTGATCCTTCTGGCAGGGCCTAGCTATAGACCAAACAAATGCTGCAACTAATGTCCAATTATCTTACAGAAGGTAAAATTGTCAGTAAAAAGTTTGCAAGTTAATACATTTTTCATACTGTTCATAAAAATCATTCTTAGCAATTAGCCATGCCAGTGTCTTGTAATCCTATTGTACTCTCCCAAGTGTCAGGTATAGTGCTATGGACACTTAGATGCTGGATAAATGCCACTGATTGATTCCTAAGGGGTGTGGTTTGCAGGGCAGGTCTGAAATAGTGGAGGGGACAGAGATATTAGGGGGAGAGAGAGGAAGAGATTGAAAGGGAAAGAGAAATAAAGAGGAGGGAGGGAGGATTAAGGGGGGAGAGAGATGTGAAAAGTGTGGGGGTGTCTCACCAGGGCACTTGCTGTTCTGTTCACCTCCACCACCCTGCCACTGCCCTCTGGACCACCGGTTTCCATTACTATAAAAAGCAGTCGGCCCTAGGCCAAAATTTAATAATAACAATGGTATTTAAGTGCTTTCTATGTGCCAGGCACTGTACTAAGCACTGGGGTAGGAACAAGCTAATCACATTGGGCACAATCCACATCCCATGAGGGGCTCACAGTCTTAATCCCCATTTTACAGATGAGGTAACTGAGGTTCAGAGAAGTGCAGTGATTTGCCCAAGGTCACACAACAGACAAGTGGTAGAGCTGGGATTAGAACCCAGTTGGTCTTGACTCCCAGGCCAAGGCTCTCTCCCTTAGGTCACATTGCTTCCCATAGAACTTACTATATGCCAAGTATTATTCTAAACTCTAGGGTAGAGACAAGATAAACAGAGTGGGTAGAGTCCCTGTCCCACATGGGGCTCACAGTCTAAGAAGGAGGGAGAGCACCTATTTAATCCCCATTTTACAGATGAGGAAACTGGGTCACCAAGAAACTAAATGATTGTCCAAGGTCACACAGCAGGGAGATGGTGAGTCCCATGGGGACTGGGTCTAACCTGGCTATCTTGTAATTACCCCAGAGTTTAGGAGAGTGCTTGACACATAGTAAACACAACAAATATCATTATGATTATTATTATTAAGTAGTGAAATCAGAATTAAAACCCAAGCCCTCAGACTCCCAGGCCCTTGCTCTTTCCAGCAGGCCGCCCAGCTTCTCTACTTTCAGGAATGGGCTGGAAGGATCAATTCTGCTGGAGGATGAGTGGGGGTAAGTGGAGGGTGCTGCCAACCACCCCACCCCCATCACCTGAACTCGGTAGCTCCCATCACCTGAACTCGGTAGCTGGAGTCAGGGGCGGGGGTATCCAAGACTGCCCAGACACAACTGGTCAAAACTGATGTTTAGTTGAGAGAACTCCCCAAAATTGGCTCTCAAAGAAGAGCCAGTCCTGTTGATAGTGGCAGCTATGGCCACGACAGCTCGTGCCCCCTCCAGAGGGTGGGAAAGGTTGGGCGGCTTCCTTCCCCTCTGCTCCTCTTCCTGCTGCCTCGTGGTGGCTACTAGCCCGCTGCTTTGAGAGTTCCTCCATGCTATTCTAGCCAAAAGCAGGGTGTGTGTCGGCCCTGCCTTAAACCCTTCGAATTGCAGGGCAGAACCCCCAAAATCTGCCATCAGGTGACCCGACTCTAACATCCCAATATTAACTCGATCTTCTGAGCCTCAAACACTGATATGCAACAATGAAGCAATGTTATTCCCTGGTTGTAGCAAGTATTGTATTTATTAGTGCTTACTGTGTACACAGCACTGAATGAAGCACTGGGAGAGAATACCCAGGTGGAAGTTAGACATTCTACCTGTCCCTTGTGGGGCTCACAGTCTCAGACTCTATGTAAAACACCAGCATTGATGCAATATATTCAAGTTGCATCTTCCATGCTCCTCAAAAGGGAAACTTTACTCCTGCAATACCCAGTCCCTCAAAAATAGCCTCTAGTACACTTCTTTATGCAATATAACCTTGAGTTGTTTTGACTCCAACCTTAGGAAAAAGAAAAAATGTAGTAGGTTTGGATAGTCAAGCGCTTCTGATTCAAAAGAACTTTGGTTGATGGACAGTTTTCTTTATTAGAGTTTTCTATTCTCAAACACTTATCTGCTCTTCAGAAACATTTTGAACCTTCTTTCGAGAAGTGTTTGATCAGGCTGGGCCTGTACTGTGGGGAGATGAATGTTAATGTTTTTTCCTCTTCCCTCTAGCCCCTCCCCTCCTCTGTCCTCCTTCACACCCTCTTTTCACCTTCCCTTCCATTTCTTCTCCTCTTCTCCCTCCCTTCCCCTTCCTTCCGCTAGACTGTAAAATCCTTGTGGGCAGGTATTATGTCTACCAAATCTATTGTGCTATACTTTCCAAGTGCTTAGTGCAGTGCTGTGCACACAGTCAATGCTCAATAAAGAACATTGATTGATTGTTTCCTATCCCTTCCTTTTCCTTCCTTTACTCTTGCACCTCTTCCCCTTCCCTTCCCTCCCCTCCTTGACCCCATTCCTCACCTTTCCTTCTTTTCCTTACCCTCTCCTCCCTCTTTCCCTTTCCCTCTCCTCCCTCTTTCCCTTTCCCTCTCCTCCCTCTTTCCCTTTCCCTCTCCCACTGGCAGCAACAGGAAGCACAGTGTTATCTTATGCCTCCTTACATGACATAACACATTGAGGTCATCACATTATGCTTACCCAGTGTGATGTCATGGTTCCTAAGGAAATTCAATAAAATGGAGTAGCTCTCGTCCCATGGTGGAATGTGTGAGGGGAGTGGGGGTGTGGGGAGGAGTTAATTTGACCCTGGTGCTGCCAAGCAGGCACTATACCCAGGAGGAGTCCGTCAGTCAATTGTATTTACTGAGAGTTTACTGTGTGCAGAGCAATGTACTAGGCATTTGAGAGTGTACAGTATAACGGACACACTCCCTGCCCATCGCGAACTTACAGAGGAGAATGCAGTGTTTAAAGCCATTACCTTCACAATGAAATAAGCTCCGTGAAAATGTGTTGAAATAGTATGATTGACTCTGAGTATGAACTGCTCAAAGGATTCATTTCTTTCGGCTCTTCTTTCAGAAAAGATTTCAGACCCCATTCTGTACTATCACCAGTCAGGAGACTGGTCTTCTCCTTGATGCCTTATTCTCTTCTCCCCTGGAGGGAGCCCGGTCACATGACCCATGTTCAAGCAGATTATTCAAAATGGGCCCCTGCTTACTATGGGCATTACATGGTTATTTTAGTTTGAAGTCAATTGGAAGCCCCCTCTTGCCTTCTGAAATCCATGCCATGATAACAATCTTCAGGCTCCAGCCCAGATCTGTAATTTCAAAGTTTATTAAATGACTGCTACTGTGGAGACTTCTCATGGATACATTTCAGTGATGAGAGAGAGAGGGATTCAATCAACAGGGCTGTGGTTTTCCCACAGGTGAACTTGGAATGAAACTGCCTGAGGGGGACAAATGTTTTCTCAGATACAGCTGTTCCTCCCCTCAGGTAATTGCAGTTATGCCAGGAAGCACTCCTGTGTGACTCAAACATGCAAATTTATACATGTGGACATGCTTCCCAGGTGTGTGCAGTTAAAGAAAAACAGACTATTTGTATTTTTAAAATGTGTCCTCTGTTACAGGACTGTTTGGAGATTTGGCAGGTGAAATGGCTATAAGATACCTGTTGTTCTTACCTCTGAGACTGTGAGTTCAATGTGGGACTGAGTCTGATCTGATTATCTTGTGCTGCCCCAATGCTTCACATATAGTTAAGTGCTTAATAAACAGCATAACTAAATAAGAGGCAGTGTGGCCTAGCAGAAAGCACTATGATTGTGAAGGAAATTAACACTTTGATAAGCATATGAGCCTTTCTTCCTAGTATTTTTGAGAACATAAATTATTTTGTAAGTATTTTCGAAGTACACAACTCTCATTGATACAAAAGGTTGTTATGGTTTGGAGCAATACTGGTTCAATAGAAAGCTTGTCCCCTCTCAGGATCGCACCTGGAGAGTTTCCAGTACTTTACCACTCAGCTACAGGAAGGAGAGTCAAGCAGAGGCATACTCATTCCTCTCCTAGCTTGGGCAGTGGATAGCAAGTGGAAGGCAATCCACTATAAGTCAAAACTCACCTGTGTTGGGCAGCTGCAGCCCTTGAGTCAAGGGCAGAGACTCAAGTTTAATGCACGGAAGAAGGCAATGGCAACCCTCTTTGGTTTTTTTTTTTTACCAAGAAAACCCTATGGATACTCTACCAGAATGATTGCAGAAGAAGAGTGGGGCATTCTGGGAGAGATCTGTCCATGGAGTCGCTGTGGCTCGGAGACAATTTAACAGCATAAGACAAGACAAGAGGCAAGTTTGTTACTGTCTAGTAAGTAATCTGCTGATGAGAGCTTAATAAATAAAGTGATGATTTGGTAGATAACCAGGGAAGTCATTAAAGGGTCTCATGACATTATACAAGGATTAAAGTTCCCTAATAGTTCACAAAGGCACAAAACATCCTGGAGAGTTAATGCTTTCAGGGAATGGGTCTGTCTGTACTGAGAAGCTTGAGGAAATTATGAGCATATAAATGCCAAATTATGTTTATAAAACTCTTTACAAGGAGAAATCCTTCCTCAGCAATTCAGTGAAAGGGTTCAATAGCAGTTATTTCATTTTCTATTGAGGAGGATCCTTACATTACAGAATTTATCCACTCTTCAGGGTATTATTTGTTCCTCTCCCATTATATCTGGCTCACATATCTTACTCATTGTGTCTGGAGCTCACCTTTCTTACCGCTGACCTCTTGTCCACAGCGTCTCTTCTGCCTGGAACTCTCTTTCCCTTCAAATCCAGAAGACCACTGCTTTCCCTGTCTTCAAAGCCCTTTTGAAATCACATCTCTTCCAGGAGGCCTTCCCTGATTAATCTTTTAACTCCCCACTTGACATCATCTAAGCACTTTGGTATTCTCCCTCCTCTCATCGCACTTATGTGTACATTAAATTATATTGCTTTCTCCTACCTATGATTTATTTTGGTGTCTGTCACCTCCACTGGATTATAGGATCCTTGAGGGCAGATATCATGTTTCCTAACTCTATGGTTCTCTCCCAAGCACTTAGGACAGTGCTCTTGCACAGAGTAAGCATCAGTAAATACTATTGGCTTATCAATAGTATTATCATTATTTTGTTGGTAGCATGCTGTGGCAGTACTCCCTTCTTCTGAGGAACACATTCCCAAAATAGTTCAAGATTTTCATTGGCCATCATGAACATTTTGTGAATCACTCTAATTTACCCTTTTGCTCTACAGATGGCTAATGGGAGTAGAATAATGCTTGTTCTTTGGCAGAGGTGCCATAACCACAATCCTGTGTTCTTTTCATAAATCCATTTCTTTTCTTGGCCATGGGTAAGTATGGCCTCTGTGGCTATTTAACTGGCATTTGAAACAATAAATGGGAATAATATTTCTTCAGCATATTTGAGCCAGACTGCAGAATAAAGACTCAGGGTTAGACATCTTAATTAATTTCCTTCCTGGCTTCAATATAGGTTAGGCTGCCAGAGTGAAAACCTAGCTTATATCGATCTTGAATTTTCTGCCACCTCTGGTATTACAGCCAGGATCTTAAATCTGTATTATTGTGCTGTGTGCTGCACTGATGACTAATTATCTAGTTTAAAGATTTTGTCTAAAGGCATTTCCAACACAAGATAGAATGAAAGGGAAGCCTACAGAGTGACTCGCTTCCATTTTGAATACTCACTGAGGAAGCAACCCCCCAACAGAAGTTTCTTACCACTCATCCCCTAGAAATCTTGCTTTTCTGGGTCTGGAAAAGTCCACTTCCTCTTGTCTGTAGTGGAGATGGAGACAGCAGCCAATTCCTTAAGCACAGCTCCCCTAATACCAGCCCACTCACTGTCTCTTTCTCTGGTCTCACCCACCAACCCATTGCTCACACCCTTGCTCTTACGTGAAACTCCCTCCCCTTACATATTCAACAGACCACTTCTCTCCCCATCTTCAAAGCCCCATTGAAATCTTACCTCTTCCAGAAAGCCATCCCTACCTAAACTCTCACCCACCCCACCCTATTTTCCCTCCCTACCACCACACCTGTATACTTAGTCCTGCCCTCTGTGCATTTAGACATCTTCCCATCCCCACCCCCAAAACACTCATGTACATGTCAGTCTAACCTCTGTTAAATTATAAGCTCCTTGAGATAGAGTCTACCAACTGTATTGTTCTTTCCCAGGTGCTTAGTGCAATGTCCTGCCCATAGTAAGTCTCAATAAATACCACTGATTACCACTGAGGTCTCAGGAAGTACATCATCAAAGTTTGTGGATTTGACTGTAACATTTAATTAAATAATCATTCTCAAGTTCTTTCCTGAATACTTTATGATACACCGTTCTCCAGTTCCACATTTCTAACTCCTATTCTTTTTCCCAAATATATTTTCCATCTCCAGAAAGTAAGTTCAGCTTTATCATATCCTTTACCATAATAGCTCTATAGATATCTGGAATCTCTGTTCTGAAGTCTAAGCTCTCAGTTGTCAAAAAGGGCACATCTAATAAAATTCCTAACCATATAATGTTTAATTACTCTCATTTTCCAGCTGATCTGATGTGTTTAACGTGAGTTATGTAAATTTCTCATATAAATGACGGGATTTTGACAGTCTGATTTACCTTCCAGGCATACTAAAACCAAATCACTTTCTCTTATCTTGGGAAATTTTGACTTTTTGGGTGGCATTCGATTATTAATGGCTGACATATATTTAAGCTCCGGGGTGGGTGTAAAGATATTTTAAATTTCACCTATTTAAGATGTCACTGTTTCCATGTGGATGAATTTCTATTTGAAACCAGAAAAATTTACTGAATTAATGAACTATTTGTAGAGCCTGCACAAGTTTTAAACCCTAATATTGAGAATAAACAAATCCCAAACAAACCCTGGAATGGGTAAATGAATGCATTTCTGAAGATAAATCAAATACTGATATAAGGCACTTAGGGACTGATTTACTGAGAGTTTTTGCACTGTTTTCAATGGACCTTGTAATAGTGGAAAAGTATTAAATCTGATTTACTAGAGATGATTTGTGTGCCATTTCATCTCACAGCTTCTTCACATAGGGAACCACCTCCCCCACCTCTTTTGACCCAATAACAGTAATTCAGGACACAGTTTAATACATGGTTGAAGAGGCTGCAGCTTCACTGAGGTGTTTACAAGCAACCAAACAGTAAAATAATACAACCATGCAGCAGTCCAAAAGGATTAACACAAGAATCAATTATTATTCTAAGCAGGTCAATAGAGTACAGCCAAAGTGCCTGGGGTGAATTGAGGATTGATTCTGCAGTGCACCCAGCCCAGAGAGACAATTTTCTCCCTGTGTGGCTATGATTCGCAGCAACTCTGGTACAGTAGCTTGAATAAGCATTTCCCTTCCTTAGCCTCCTGTTCCTGAATCTACTTGCCATTGTTTTAAACATTGAATGGCACCTTAGCGGCATGATTATATGAGTATAGCTCTTTTCTCTTCAAAGGTGTACTAGTGAGTATGCATGTGTGTAGATAGCATAGAGTCTGAAATGAATCGATCGATTGCATCCTCTAATCTGTAAGGTCCTTGAGGAATAGGGATTGCATCTACCATCTCTGTTGTGTTGTACTCTCCCAAGTGATGATGATGATGATGATGGTATTTGTTAAGCGCTCAGGTTGCCCCACGTGGGGCTCACAGTCTTAATCCCCATTTTCCAGATGAGGTAACTGAGACACAGAGAAGTGAAGTGACTTGCCCCAAGTCACACAGCTGACAAGTGATGAAGCCAGAATTAGAACCCATGACCTCTGATTCCCAAGTCCATGCTCTTTCCACTAAGCCATGCTGCTTTAAGTGCTTAGTAATGAGTTCTGAACACAGTAAGCCCTAAATAAATACCATTGACTGATTAATTGTCTGTGTGCAGAGCATTGTTCTGAGCATTTGAGAGAGCACAAAAGAGTTAGAATACACAATCTGTGCCCTCAAGAGTTTACAGTCTAGCAAGGGAGATAAACTCCTAAATAAATGACAGGTACAGGGAGTAAAGGCACAAACCTTATATGCTCTAAGTTCTTACAGGGGCTGTGGAAACTGAAGTGCTTAGGTTTGGGGGGACTGACTGAAGAGGCAGGTGGGGAGATCAGAGATTTCTCAGAGAAGGTATCCAGAAGGACATGTGATCTCAGAAAGTCTTTGAAAATGGAAAGAGTCGTGACCTATCAGATATTACGGGGGGAAGTTCCATGAAGCTGCAGGTCAGGGATGGGAGAGATGAGAATGAAGCACAATGAGTAGGTTAGTTTGAGAGGAACCTAGGTTTTAAGCTGGGATGTAGTGAACAAAGAGAGTGGATAAATAGGAGGGAGAGAGCTGACTGAATAGTATTTGTCAAGCCCTTAATTATGTGCTAAGCACTATACTAAGCAGTATGGGCAGGGGGAAGTATGAACTGGAAAGGGCAAAGGCTGGATACAGGGAGATTAGTGAGGAGGCTGAAGCAGTAGTCAAGCCAGTGTATGAATAGTGCCTGGACCAGTGTGATGGCCATCTTGATGAAGTGAAAGGGTGGATTCTGAAAATGTTGATGAGGAAAAGGTGACAGGGTTTGGTGATAAACTGAATGTAAAGATTGAAAAAGAAGGAGTCGAGGACAAGGTAAAGGCGCTGCTTTTAAATATGGGGAGAATAGTCAACTCTAATGGGAAAATGAGGTGGAAGAGATGATTTGGTCAGAAAGATTGAGTTCCACTTTAAACATATTGAGCTTGAAACTGGAGTAGTGGACGAGCTCCCCAAGGAAGAGGGAGTAAATTCAGAAGAGAAGGAAACCCAGACCGGAATCTTGAGAGACACCCACAGTGAGGGGGTGGGAGGCAGAGGAAGAGCCTGTGAAACATGAAGGATAGGTCAGAGGTATAAGAGGAGTGTGAATCAGTAAAGGCAAGTTTAGAGACTGTTTCTGGAAGAAGTGAGTGGTCCACAGTGTCGAAGGGCAGCCAGGAGGTTGAGAAGGATGAGAATAGAGTAGAGTCCTTTGGATTTGGTAAGAAGGAGGTCATTGGTGAGCTTAGAGATTGGAATGGGAAGAAACCAGATGTACAGGAGCAAGAATGGAATTGGAGGAGTTAATTGGGAAGCAGCATGGTCTAGTAGAAAGACCACAGACCTTTCATTCATTCAGTCAATCATAGTTATTAAGTGCTTACTATGTGCAGAGCACTGTACTAAGTGCTCAGGACAGACCAATAAAACAATAAACAGTGACAATCCCTGTGCACAGTGAGCTCACAGGCCAGAGGTGGGGAGACAGACATCAGCACAAATGGATAGACCTGGAAATCAGAGGGCCTGGGTTCTAAACCCAGATCTACCACTTGCCTGCTGTGACCTTGGGCAAATCACTGAACTCCTCTGTGCTCAGTCTCCTCAACTGTAAATTGGGAATGCAATATCTGTCACCCTCCTATTTAGATGGTGAGCCCCATGTGAGCAGGGATGGCTTTCAACCTGATTACCTTTGTATCTACCCCAGGGCTTAGAACAGTGCCCAACACATAGTAAATGCTTAAAAAATACCATAATAATTAGAGAAAGTGAAGGCCTAATTCTGAACCTGCCACTGAGTTTGCAGTTATCTCAGTCTCTCTCTGTTTTCTCTGCTGAAAAATGATTTTAATGAAACACTCTGGGATATAGTTTGATTAAAAATATTACAGGTTCATACCATTATTTTGTTGTTTAGGCAGAACACATTAATAATTTGTCTGATTAATTCCTAAAGGATGTAAAGAAAACTGCAATTCTTGAACATGACATCACTTTGCAAAGGCATTCCTGGCTATGGTGTATAGCAACACTTTTGCTAATTGGATATATTAGTGGGAAATCTTAAATTAAAAAAAATTTAAAATTAAATTGCTATATCAGCCTCAGTCTTAATTCCCACTTCATATTTCACTTCCATTGTAACGGTTTAAATAAGAAAGCTAAATTATGAGTTATAAAATATTCCCATTTTCATTTATTATTATAAAATAAAAAGTTGTCTGGTCAGATTTATTTAACAGATTTGGAAGAAATAATATACTCCCCAAGTAACACTAACAAATCTACCAATTTCATACTTTGACCAGTTAATTTTTCCTCTCCTCAATTCATGGCAATCTTGGGACACAGAGAGGCATTTCTTTTTTTCAGTGTGTTATATTCATATTTAAGGATATAACCCATAGGAATCAATTCTGTCATTGTTCACCAAATTATGTAAATTATCCCTATTGAAGTGTAACATAATTACTTATAGAAATCCTACGCCAGTAAGATGGGGTAAAGAACACTTTACCAACAATACTGAAACTGCCATTAAGACTGACAGACTTGAACAGTTAATGCTGTTATTCATTAAATAGCTCAGTCAATCAATCAATCAATGGTATTTATTGAGCACTTAGTGTGTGCAGAGCACTGTACTAAGCTGTTGAGGAGAGTACAACACAATAGATGTTGGTAGAAATGATCCCTGCCCTCGAGGAGCTTACAATCTAGTGAAGAAATCAATCAATCAATCAATCAATCGTATTTATTGAGCGCTTACTATGTGCAGAGCACTGTACTAAGCGCTTGAAGAAACTTACAAGGCAGTTGTTTCATGATTTGTAAGACTGAGTTTAAGTGAGTCTGTTGGATTCTAGTCTTGACTTGATGATGATGATGACAATGAAATCTTGATCAGGGAGCTTCAGGGCAGGCTAAGAGCCTTTGTGAAATTATTGATTACTGTGATAGTACTTTGCACAGAGCCACTAATTCTCTCTTATCCCTGCCAGTCATTTTCTTTGTGGGGCACAGAGTGCAGCAAACGAGTAGGCAGAACGGGTGCAGCCCATTGTGAAGAATGTGTGAGGGTTGGCTCTTGGTCCCTGAATAAATCCCTGAACATCTGTAATGCAGCCCCAATTTCTCCATGTTCAATAACCATCCCTATTATTTGGTCACTTTGGAGCTAAGGTACTAAATAAATCCAATGTCACGCCTGATTTTTTCCTACTAGAAAGGGTCCCAGAATCAGTCAATCCATCGAGGGTACTTTTTGAGCACTTATTGTGTTGACAGTACAGCACATCAGAGTTGGTAGATATATTCCCTGCCTACAATGAGCTTACAGTCTAGAGGGGGAGACATATGTTAATACTCCAAAATTCCTGAGTTCTGTCCAAGACTACTGTGAGATGGAAGGATGGATTATGGCGAGAATGGCAGTAATGTTTCTCAATGATAATGAACCTGGAGAGAACTGGTGGCTTTTCCAAAATATTGGGTGGTGATAGGGGCAGGATGACTTTTTGGAACTTATTCCTTGCACTTTTCATTTCCTAACAAAGTGGTGGCTCTCCCGCTGATGATTGCTGAGCACACAATGAGGATGTATAAAAAGGCAGGTCCATCAACAATAGCTAGGAGTTTACCGCAGTAAAGAATGAGCTATCTGGCAGTAGGCACTCAAATATAACAATGACTTCCAGTGAAGCGGCTAGCCTGAAATAGGAAGGGTGAGAAATTGGAAAAATAAAAATATACTACATAAACAAGTCCTTATGTTGAAAGACGATGTAGTCTGACCTAACAGAGGGAATTGTGTCTTTCCAGTAAGAATGTGTCAAGCGGCAGGGATGCCTATGTGCTTGTTATCAGGACTGAGTAACCAGAGGCTGATCATCATGGTACAAGGGCTACCCCTCCAATAAGCCTCTTCCATATGTTTTCCACCTCACTGCCTCTAGACTGTAAGCTCATTGTGGACAGGAACTGTGTCTGTTTATTGTTGTATAGTACTCACCCAAGCGCTTAGTGCAGTGCTCTACATACAATAAGCAGTCAACAAATATGATTAACTGACCAGTGATCCCAATGTGCTCCTTTGCAAAAATACTTATTATGCACATAATTGTACAGATGCTAATAATAGTAATAATAATGGTATTTGTTAAGGGCTTACTATGTGCCAAGCACTGTTCTAAGCACTGGGGTAGATACAAGGTAATCAGGTTGTCCCATGTGGGGCTCACAGTCTTAATCCCCATTTTACAGATGAGGTAACTGAGGTACAGAGAAGTTAAGTGACTTGCCCAAAGTCACACAGCAGATAATAGGTGGAGCTGGGATTAGAACCCAGGACCTCTGACTCCCAAGCCCGTGCTCCTGCCACTAAGCCTAGCAATAGATGTAGAGGCATCTTGCTTCCAGTTGCCTCTAGAGATAAATCTTGGGGATTGTTGACCAGAACCACAAAGACCTCATAGGCTGTCCCCACTGAAAATACAAATCTTCTTTCTTCACACCTATATATCTGCCATTTCTTGGTCAAAGATCATCATCACTATCATCTTCTGTCTATTGCTGCCTACAGAATCTATAGCATTGTGCAAGATATTAGAAGAACTTCAAAGAAAAGACATGATGTCTGCCCTTTTAAGGAGCTTATGATCCAATAGAGGAAACTAGACTGCTGAACATAAAATCAACCTAGGTTTTATTTTCAGAATGATAATATGCTTTTCGGTGATTTCCTACTCTGGGTATAGGTTGTGACTGAAAAGACCAATGAGTCACCTGTGTACATTGCTCTTCTATGTCTTTTGGTTTGTCCCTGCATTCCATATTTGTAGGCTTTGGCATATATTGAAACTGTTTCACTGAAGCTTGGGTGAGTACAATACAAAAGAGTTGACAGACATAGTCCCTGCCCTTGAGGAGCCTACCATCTAATAAGGTAGATCCCTGATCCCTTTCTATCTGTGCATGCAAAATGAAAATTTGGCATGTGTGGAGACAACTTGTGCAGAGGTTTAGATCCAATGGTGAGGAGTTTTCGTCAGATGTAAAGAGAAATACATAACCATTGGAGGTTTTTGAAGAGGGGAGAAATGCATTTGGAATGGTGTTTTAAGATGATTGGAGCAGCTATAGGTAGAATAAGTTGAAGAGGAGAGAAGCTTGAGTAAATAACTAACTTTCTCTATGCACCTCTCACTCGTGAATTTATCCAAACTCTTCTTGAAGCTACTGATATTTTTGTCTTGCACAATACCCTAGGGAAATAAGTGCCATATTTTTGCCACCTGATATTTAAAGATGTCCTGTTTTTTTGTCTTTTTCGAGTGCTTGTACATCCTGCTGTGGGATTCAGTGAACAAAATCTATAACCTTCATTATATTGCAGACTTCACTCATGCCCTGCCCAGTCATTTTTCCAGCCTGAAGAAATTTAATGTTTTTACTCCAACCTCACATGGAAACTTCATCATTCGACATCACTTTGTCGCCTTTTGTGTTTTCTACAACTTTAAACTTTTCCAGTTCTCAAGATCACAGATTGTGCTGATAGTGTTTCTACTGATGATGATGATAATTATTATTAATAACTGTGGTATTTGTTAAGCACTTACTATGTTCCAGGGAGTGTACTGAATGCTGAGGTAAATAAAAGATAATCAGGTTGGACACCAGCCCTGTCACACAAATGCTCACACTCTTAATTCCCAGATGAGGTAACTGAGACACAAAGAAGTTAAGTGACTTGCTCAGGGTCACACAGCAGACAAGAGTCAGAGATGGGATTAGAACCATTAGAACTTCTGACTCCCGGGTCTGTGTTCTTTCCACTAGGCCATGCGGCTTCTGTGATTTTGATGATTATAAAGGCCCCTGCCAGGAATAATGAACAAGCTTTGGTCTTAGACTTCAAGGCCAAGAACCTGTGGGGAAGAATCAATTGGAATACTAATGGTTTGCATGGCACGAATTGCCTTCTCTGGTCTATGCAGGTCATATTCCCAAAGGCAGAAGGGGAACCAGAGAGCGGCACATTGGAAAGTATTTTTTGATCGGAGGGCCCAGTTACGGGCAAGACGACCAAAGCAAAGCACCAATGCTGTGCTGTGCACCAGAGCCCAGGAGGTTGTTGCTTGGTAGCTGCTGCAGTTTTTACTGCCCCTTTTAGCGAGAAAAAATTCACAATTTCTACTGAATCTGTCCAACTCATGGAATGCCATGGGTTGTTGTTTGGTCAGAAAGCTTCACCACTGATGGCCTAGCCCCATCAGACATAACCGGGAGTAGAACCCAGGTCTCCTGATTCCCAAAGCTCTGCTGTTTCCACTGGACTAACAGTAGAGTGAATTGTTTTTAGTAGGGACTCATGATACATGACTATCTCCCAGGACAGGACAAATTGATGGATACAAGGGAGCACTAAGCTATTTTATAGAACCTGGTAGACCATTGACTGTATTTAGCTTTACAGAGGTACTTGAGCTGTCTGTCATTAGTAACATCTAAAAATAACAGAGCAGGGAGCTGAATTCCCTACATCGCCATAGATGGTGGTGGTGATAATGAAATGCTGCCAAGGAGATTTAATAGAGTGATCTTGGGTAGTGGCAGATAAGTAAAGAATGGAGAAATGGTTGCCCATTTGGGTTTGGCATGCAATTTTTCATAATGCTGAGCTTTACACTTCCCCCAGACTCTGAACAGTTTGGGATTGAGAAGCACTTATAAAGACTGCAGTAGAACACACAACCTATTAAAGTAGTTGCTACCAGTGGTTTGTTCTCTTGTCTAAATACTTCTAACTTCTGGTTGCTAGAGATGCTTTATTTAATTCAACCATGTAAATTAGCAAGAGCCCAGAGCCAGGAAGAAATGAGGCCGAACCTAAAGGAAATCAAGAGTTGAGTAAGGACATGATTAGAGGTTCTGCAGTTAAAAAGCTCAATAAAAAAAATGGAACTAAAGTCAACCAGTAGTGCTGCTGCTTCTCATTACTCTCACATTCATCTTTTCTTTGTTATTGGCTGGGTAAGCGTGGAAAAAATCTGAGATGCAGAAAAATCTCTCTGCAAAGCTGTTTTTAGTTTGCATGAAGTAGCTTCTGATGATTTTCTCTCCTCCACTTTCATTCTGGGGGTCCCTGTTGTCTTTAATATCAGATTACTGTATAGTGCCTTAAAGAAAACATTGAATTGCAGTGTAAGCATAAACGCCCTCATTAACACCATCCTCATCTTCGAAAATGTTTAGTCCCAAGGATAAAGTTAGTGATAGTCTGTTTTCAGATCTATGTGCTATTAGACTAATCTACCGTACAGAATTAAATTTCACAGGGAAGAAAAATGTATGATTGCAAGTCCTGAGCCACCTATGTACTACCTGCCTTCTGCCCAGGATTCTAGGTCACTATTTTCTTTTTCATAATGACATTTTGGAAGTAGGTATCAAAAATATTGAAGGAGAGTGCATGAGAATGTTTGATTGCCATGAGAGCAGAAATGCCATAAGCTTTTGTTGGAAAAGGAAAGTTAAATAATCCATGAAACTGGGGCCTGCCAGGAGGATGGTCAGAGAGCTTATAGTGATAGCCCATGGAGTTGTTTCTCTGTTCTTTTTGGGGGCGAGAGATAGGTTGAAGGGTTCTGAAGCCAGAGGCAGCCCTGCAGGAAACCCTAAAAGAGCCCAGCATGGGTAAGACTCTGGGACACTTAGGCATTGCTTATTTATTATTGTTTCAACTTTCCCTAACCTCTAACAGGGATGTTGAAAGGATTATGAACATGTTGGCATTTTAATTTCCTAATTTTCTTGCCTGCTTCTGGCCATTCTAAATGATGGCACTGTACTACTATAAAATGAGCATGAGGGAAGAAATGAGTATAAATCTCTAAAATGGATGTGGGAACATAATGATAAAATAGAAGTAAATAATGCAGAGGAGTTATATATGCCTTTCTGTTGGCTCTGCAATAAGATTCAGATAGCAAAATGGGAATTATCAAGATAACATTTAGGAAAGAAGAGGAGGAACTGGTAAAATATCCAAAATTATACTGCAGAGTAAGTGTTCTCAGTAAATCAGTACACAGAACCTATCTAAGTTATGTACTCATTAACTGGAACAGGCTCTCAAGATTTAACAGACCAAAGCCCACCATATTGCACAAACTTACATTAAGATATTCTGCACATGGATTAAGGGCCCAAAACTGCCCTGCTGTCAGATTTTGAATGAGCATTAACCAAGCAGCCTCCACTTCTCTGAAGGAATCATGCCAGCTTTCTGATATTAATAAGCCTGCTCACCATTTGGGGCATATGTGCACCCCATTCTAAAAGGAGCACCTGTTCTGAAATGTGTCCTAATTATGAACATTACAGTGGAAAAGACAGGATGCAGGGGTCCTTTGTAATGAAGTTCCCATTCTAGCATCTGCCCCTCACTTGTCCCACATTTCTCGAATCCTGGCCCTGCTACTTGTCAGCTGTGTGACCTTGGGCAAGCCACTTAACTTCTCTGTGCCTCAGTTACCTCATCTGTAAAATAGGGATTAAGACTGTGAGCCCCACATGGGACAACCTGATCACCTTGTATTCCCCCAGCATTTAGAACAGTGCTTTGCACATAGTAAGTGCTTAACAAAAAGCATTATTATTATTATTATTCTCTCTCATCAATACCCTGATTAACATGGAGACGGACAATTGTACAACAAGTAGGTAGCTCACCCTGTACTTTGACAAATGTGGTCATTGGGGCAGACAGTAAGCAGAACAGACAGCGTGATAGGCGAAGGAACACGATACAGGATGGCAGTTGCTCTGCCTTAATTAGAAGTAAGAGCTTTGACTTTTTTCAAGTGGAGCATCCAAAAATAGTATCCAAATGTCCTAAAAGTATAAAAAGGCAAGTGATGTGCTGACTAATATACTGTTATCACCCTGGTTTCATCTGTAAATGAGTTGTGCTGCTGCGTCACCCTTCCAAGCTTTTGAGTTTCATTTCTCCCAAAAGTAGGGGACAAGGACATGCTGACCTATGGTAGATGAGAAGCCATGTTGTCCTCTGAATCTCCAGAGGAAGTGGGCCCTTCTATAGCCCAAAGTCTTTCTGCAGGATGCAGGGCCCTCCTGCAAGAGGGGTTCTGCTCTGATCCTATTCTCCTGGGCCCATTTCCTCCACTCGATTCAAGCCTGGCAGAGGACCTAGGATGCTTATCGATTTCTGTCACTATTGCCAGTGTGTCCGTTCTCACACATCAGCTGCTTTTACACACCTGGAGGCTTTGTGAAATACTTGTAGAAATACTTGTAGAAATGCTTTCATGTTCCCTTTTCCTTTGCTGTCATCAAAGATTTGACCACATGATTCTCGAAACCAAGTTGACCTTCAAGTGCTGCATACTTCCTATTTTAAAAGAGATTGCATTCCGAAAAAAAGAAAAAAACTCATCAAAAATGGGTGGTGGTAGAGAAGTGACCTCAAACTTCAGAGAGAGTGACCTCCCAAACTTCACTCATGGTAAGACCCCCATCACTACAGAGGGCCATGGTGAAGCAACATGATCTAGCAGAAAGAGCATGGCCCTGGGAGTCATGGGACCTGGGTTCTAATTCCTACTCTGCCTCTTGCCTTCTATATGACCTTGGGCAAGTCACTTAACCTCTTTGTGCCTCCATTTTCTCATCTGTAAAATGGGGATTTCAGTGCCTGTTCTCCCTCCTACTTAGATGATGAGCCCCTGTGGAACAGGGACCATGTCTGACCTGATGAACTTAGCTTAGCACTTAATACAGACCTTGCCACATAGTAAATGCCTAACTAGGGAACAGCCTTGTGGAAAGAGCATGGGCTTGGGAGTCAGATGACCCGGCTTCTAATCCTGGCTCTATTACTGCTCAGAGGGTTGGGCATGTGGGTTCTAGGGGTCATGTGGGGGAAAAGTTAGAAAGAAGAGTAGGCAGTCATAGACAAGAGTCCAGGGAAAGAGGAATACGGTGCTGATCAAGTTGGGGAGGAATTATGCCGCTACCCCCAACACCTCACAGTAGTTTGGAGCACTGCTGTTCCAGCCCTTATCACTTCCTGAGTGTTGGAAGTGTTCCTCTGGAGGATTGAGAAACGCCGCTCTCGAGTTTTATTGATCCAGGATTTGCTCATTTGCCTGCCCATTGGAGATGAGCAAAGTTGGTTTCCTGTTCCCTCATAAAATGTACAAGATTTTCTATTTCAGGATCTCTAAACATACTATATTTGAAATTTGAAAATGAATTTTGGGCCAGCTAAACTCTCTTGGATTTTGAATGCAAACCTCTCAAAATAGATTGATTTAGGCATCTTTTCTTTTTAAGGTTTAAGTCACTAAATCAGGAGCCTGTTCAGATGCCAAGAAATATCAGAAGCAAGTGTATGCTTTTGTTCCCTCTTACCAAGTCTCACCACTTTTTATGGTGCTGGATTGAGATGTGATAGCTGCATTTTAAAGGTTTGGGTAGGGTGTGAGGTGAGGGAGCAGGGAAGGGAGAGGAAAGATAGAGTGGAATAAAGACAGGTGAAAGAGTGGAAGCAGTATGGCCTAGTGAATAGAGCACGGGCTTGGGGGTCAGAAGGACTTGGGTTCTAATCCAGACCCAACCCATTTGTCTGCTGTGTGACCCTGGGCAAGTCACTTTACTTCTCTGGACCTCAGTTACCTCATCTGTAAAATGGGGAATTAAGACTGTGAGCCCCGTGTGGGACATGGACTGATTAGCTTTTATCTGCCCTAATGCTTAATATAGTGCCTGGTGCATAGTAAGCATTTAACAAATACCATAAAAAAATGATACCAGCACTGTTGACCTCTTCCTCTCTCCCTCTCTCTTACCCATCCAATTTGTACTCCCAAGTGCTTAGTACAGTGCTCTGCACACAGTAAGTGTTCAATAAATATGATTGAATGAATGAATGAATCATGCTTGGGACCCTTTGCTCTCAGGAAAGAAGCCAGATGCAAATGAGATTGAAAGTCTCTCTCCCACCTTTGATTTCCCCTTTTGGTGCTCAAAGTGTTAGTCTGACTTTGCCACCTTTTTCTGGCAGAAGAGGGTCAATACAAAGTCTCAGATCCTGTTCTTCTCTCTCCAGGCTCAGTGGCAAATATGTGAGAAGACATGAGAGCATACCCATCATAGGATGTGCAGCTGCTAAGGATGCTGGAGTCCCAGCTTGTCCCTACTTCCTTTAGTTTTTTTTTTTTTAACATTATAGGTAGTCCTCACCCAGGGGTGGGGAACAGATGGATTGAAATTAAAGAGAAAGAAATTAAAGCAGTTTGGGAATATAGTCTATGATTTCTCTGCCCTTCATTTCACATGGCAACCCCTATCTTTAGATGATATTCTTCCTTGGCATTTCACTACATAAAGAAGAGGCAATAACATCACCAGGGAAGATTGAATGGGAGTTTAAAGGACCTTCTTATCCAGGCTCCCTGTTCAAGCCAATATTGCCTGTTACAGTACTGGCATAAGCAAATGTCTTTTGAGCATTTCCCAAGTGCAAAGAGAAGAGACAAACTTCTTTTTAATAGATTTTTTTATTTACTTTTAAACCATGACTCACCAAGGGGAAATTTTAGGATTGTGTACAGTTTCAAAGATGTCATTCTCATTGCAATTCTCTTCCTCTGAGGCTCTCTGCTTCTACTGTTAGGGCTATGGCTCCTAGTCTCCTGGTTCTCATGGGCCTGGGAGTCAGATGAGGCCCTACTGAGAGCTCACCTCCTCCAGGAGGCCTTCCCAGACTGAGCCCCCTCCTTCCTCTCCCCCTTCTCCCCCTCCCCCCTGCCTTACCTCCTTCCCTTCCCCACAGCACCTGTATATATGTATATATGTTTGTACATATTTATTACTCTATTTATTTTACTTGTACATATTTATTCTATTTATTTTATTCTGTTAATATGTTCTGTTTTGTTTTCTGTCTCCCCCTTCTAGACTGTGAGCCCACTGTTGGGTAGGGACTGTCTCTATATGTTGCCAACTTGTACTTCACAAGCGCTTAGTACAGAGCACTGTTAGTGCTCAATAAATACGATTGAATGAATGAATGACCTGGTTTCTATACCCAGCTCTGCCTCTGGCCTGCTAGGTGAATTTGGGCAAGTAACTTGACTTCTCTGGGCCTCAGTTTCCACATCTGTAAAATGAGGATTAAATACCTGTTATCCTTTCTGTTTAGGCCCACATGGGGCTGTGTCTGACCCAGTGATTTTTATATCTACGCCAGTGCTCAGTACCATGGTGGGCACATAGTAACCACTTCATAAATGCAATTATTATTATTATATTTGTTTAGAGGACAACTTGGTGTCATCCCTCCGTATTTAAAGAGTTGAAATAAATTGAACAAAATAATTCAACTCTACTCTGCTTCCTGTAATCACTATCTGCATTTTTCTGATGGATGTTTGTGTTTGTTTTCTGTGATTTACATGACCTGACACCTCATGTAATGAGCTTCCCAGTGCAAACGCCATTCGTGGTATTCTGTGAAGCACTCATCTATCATTTGAGGACCTTATAAGTGCTGGGGTCATGAATTCAATCAGTAAAATGTTGCAGGGTATAATTAATTACATTTTTTTTCCAAACTGCCGTACAACTCTTCTCTTAAAACTTGATGAAAGCGATAATTTTTCATAACACTTCTTCAATAAATACAGAGCTTGTTTATGTAATCAATCATGTTAACTTTAGAATGTTTTTAGCATACTCCAGCATGTCTCAGTTGAAACTTTCAGATACAGATTTCTACCCTACCAGCAGCTCCTTAGTTGCCTAATTAGTCCCAGCTCTTTTGGAAGTTCTTTGAAACAGCATATTAGTAGCTGTATATGCGAATGTCTTCCCAGCCACAGATTGTAATAAATTATTTAAGCTGATAAATAGCACCTGAATTTTCACACCCCACATTTCCACATGGGGCAGAATCTGAAAGTCAGGTACTATAGCAACCTTAGGCAAGGTTACTCCTTCTAACAGTCCTGTTGAGGTCACTCAGTTTTTCTTTGCACCCTTATGGTGCACAGATTCTGTTTGCTTACTTAGCAGTGAATGAGAAACACATTTTACATTTTCAGATTTTTGCATACAAGAATGTAGTAACCCAGGTGAACGCCAATTTTTGGATCCAGCATGATGGATCACATTTAGTGAATGAGGTTCATTATGTGGAGATTAAGGAATAAAATATACAGTATCTGGAATTTGGAAGGAAAGGGAAGCCCTTAAATACCACAGTGCAGAATGTATTACAATTAATTCTTTAGTTGCTATTATTATGTTAACGAGTTTTTTGTTACCCTGTAAAGGTCTCTGAGAGTCTTTTCTATTGGCCATTAAGGCAAAGCAAGACAAAACATGCTGAAATTGTGATGAATGCTCACTGATGGAAAACCTATAATGATAAGTGAATCAATTTCACTTCAGGTGAGGAAGATGATTGTTTCCTCAATACCATTTGTATCATTAAAATTCAGAAGGAGAAATAAAAGTGAGTGAAGGAGAGGAAACGGATGTGGACAAAAACATTACAGCAGGGAAACTATTGAAATTCCCACCTGGTGGGCCAGTCCAGAATCATTTCCCCTTCTATTAAACTGCTGCGGTGGGCACTTGGAAATCTGGGCTTTACTTGGTGTGAGTTCCTCAGGCCATGGGGGTCATTGCTGGTCCACTCCAATGACTCTCTGCATGAGAGTATCAAAAGGTCCCCTTTTCTTGATCAGTTCATAGAATGTTGTTACCATAATAGGTTCTTCTTTTCTCTCTGCCTGGTATATGTATGCTAGTGTCAAAATGGCAAATATCCAGATGTGGGGATAACAACCTCGCTTCTTCCATGCTCACAGGAATAGACATTTTCGGCTCCTTCTCCTCCATGCTGATTTTTACTTGCAGAGTTGACGTCAACTCGTACAAAGTGCTTAATGACTACTGATTAGCAGGAATGTGGGATCGTAGTTAGAGCAAAATGCTTCTATTTCTCTCCTACTGATCAAGAATATACAATGTAGTCTTTTATTGGGAAGAAGTTACTGCTGGTGTAACTGACTCTGCCATCTGGTATAAAAGCACATCAGAAAAAATCAGTATGTTACTGTCCTTATCACTATGGAAATTTTATCCCAAGGGGGTAATGGGGTAAAGTGGGAGGCACTGGGTCATATCAAGGAACCAATCCTTGGTATTTATTGAGCACTGCGTATAGAGCACTGTACTAAGCACTTGAGAGAGTGTGAGCCTCATGTGGGACGGGGACTGGGTCTGACCTGATTATCTTGTTTCTACCCCAGTCTTTAGCACAGTGCGTGTCATGTAATAAGCACTTAAATACAACAATTACTACTATTAGAACAATAGACTAGGTGGATAAGCAGGAGAACCTGGGGAGATGGATTGTAGAAAGAAAAAAAATTATCTAACCCTCTGACTTCGGCTTTCTCCTTGCTGCATAAAAGGAAGTGGAGATTTTGAAATTGTCCAACTAATTTGTTGTAGAAAGTCAGCTGTATTATTAACAAATCTAGGTGGATTTATTTGACCTGAACTCTCTGGATGGGATGTCATATGAATCAATTTAACCAGATAGTTGTGAGGTCTCCACTTCACTTTGTGCTAGACTGGCATAGGCAGAGAGCAATGAACATTGCTCTTTGCATATTCTGCCTATTCAATCATATACTCTGGATTAATTGCATGGGCCATGACTTAGATGTTGAGAGGAAATAGGAATCTTCGAAGTGGTAGTGAAAACAGGAGAGAGAGTTACAGAAATCGTGACCAAGGGACAGACAATCTGTAAGAAATCAGACTGAACACTCTGAGCCTTGGGTCCAAGGAATAAAGCAGAAGAAAATCATTCAGGAGCCCAAATGGTCCCTGTGATTTGCTCCACACTGCAGTGTTGGCTGCAACTGTGATTCCCCCCAGTCCCAGTACCCAATGCAGCATGGTCTAGTGTCAGAAGCAAGGGCTTGGAAGTCAGAGGATGTGGGTTCTAATCCTGACTCCATCACTTGCCTGCTGTGTGACGTTTGGCAAATCACTTCACTTCTCTATGCCTCAGTTACCTCATCTGTAAAAAGGGGATTGAGACTGTGAGCCCAACGTAGGAAAAGGACTATGTCCAACCTGATTACCCTGTATCCATTTCAGTGCTTCAAACAGTGCTTGGCACATAATAAGTGTTTAACAAATGCAATTATTAGGCAAGCCAGGTAAGCATCTATGGTCCCATAGGCCCAACTAAGAACAGTTGAGCTCAGCTTTTCCCAGCTGTAAGTAACTTTTTGTCTGACTATTTCTGCCTAATCAGAGCCAGATTTTCTCGTCCATATGCAAGTGTGACTCTTTGGAGACTGCCAAGGACAGTCAAACCAGCGTAGATGTATGCAAATATCAGTCTTCTGCAGGCCTCCTTCACCAAGCTGCTGACTAGGATAGCCTAGTTCGTGATGACCCCCAGCCCACATCATCCCCCTGGCCTGGAATGCCCTCCCTCCCCACGTCTGCCAAGCTAGCTCTCTTCCTCCCTTCAATAATAATAAGGGCATTTATTAATAATGGCATTTATTAAGCACTTACTATGTGCAAAGCACTGTTCTAAGCACTGGGAAGGTTACAAGGTGATCAGGTTGTCCCACGTGAGGCTCACAGTCTTAATCCCCATTTTTACAGATGAGGTAACTTAGGCTCAGAGAAGTTAAGTGACTTGCCCAAGGTCACACAGCAGACGTGGTGGAGTCGGGATTCGAACCCATGACCTCTGACTCCAAAACCCGTGCTCTTTCCACTGAGCCATGCTGCATGCTCCTTCAAGGCCCTACTGAGAGCTCACCTCCTCCAGGAGGCCTTCCCAGACTGAGCCCCTTCCTTCCTCTCCCCCTCGTCCTCCTCTCCATCCCCCCATCTTACCTCCTTCCCTTCCCCACAGCACCTGTATATATGTTTGTACATATTTATTACTCTCTTTACTTATTTTACTTGTACATATTTATTCTACTTATTTTATTTTGTTAATATGTTTTGTTTTGTTCTCTGTCTCCCCCTTCTAGACTGTGAGCACACTGTTGGGTAGGGACCATCTCTATATATTGCCAACTTGTACTTCCCAAGCGCTTAATACAGTGCTCTGCACACAGTAAGCGCTCAATAAATATGATTGAATGAATGAATGAATGAGCTTATCAGGTTCAGCTTATTCCTTTCCAACCCAAAGAGGTAAGGTAAGGTTCTTGGTGGATGCCTAATAATAATAATGCTTGTGGTGCTTTTTAAACTCTTACTAAATGCTGGGGTAGATATAAGACACAAGACACAGCCCCCATCCCACATGGGGCACAGTCTAAAGGGGAGGGAGAACAAATATTGAGTCCCCATTTTACAGATGAGGAAACAGAGGCACAGAGTGGTTAAGCGACTTGCCCAAGGTCACACAGTAGGCCAAATGGTAGAGCTGGGACTAAGACCCAGGTTCCCTGACTCCCAGGCCCATGCTCTTTCAATTTTCTAAAACCTCTTCTAAGTCCACATCTCCCCTCTCCTCAGAAACCTCCAATAGTTGCCCATCCATCTCTACATCAGAAATTCCTTTACATTGGTTTTAAGGCACTTAATCAGATCTCCTTGTCCTACCTTATGTTTCTTATCTCCTATTATAATCCCACCTACATACCTCGTGCTTCTAATATCAACCTACTCACTGTACATCGATCTTATCTTCCTTGCCACCAATCCTGTGCCCACATCCTCCCTCTGGCCTGAAACTCCCTACCCCTTCATATCCAACAGTCCACCACTCTCCCCAGCTGCAAACCTCTCTAAAATCACATCTCCTCTGAGATGCCTTCCCTGACTAAGCCCTTGATTCCCCTTTTTGCCCTTCCTTCTGCATCGCTTGTGCATGTACCTTTAAACACTTGGATTCTCACCCCATGCCCACAGCACTTATGTACATATCCATCTATAATTTATTTTAATGTCTCTCTGCCCCTCTAGTCTGCAAGATCCTCATGGGCAGGGATTGTGTTTATCTACCCTAGTGTATTCTCCCAAGGTCTTAGCACAGTGCTCTGCCCACAGTAAGCCCTCAGTAAATACTACTGATTCTCACTAAGCAATGCTGCTTCCCAGTGATTTGCAACTGCAATTCCCTTCTCTTAATGGGACCCCCCCCAAAATTACTTTTTCCTCCCAAACCCATGGGAAAATCTGTTCTAAGAAGAAGAAAATGGAAACTCAAGGGATTTTCTCAGTCACAAAAAAATTGAGGAGTTGTGGATGGATTTTATTTACAGATAAATGGTCTCAAGTGTTAAAGAACAACCGTAACAGGCAACACCATGTCTACCTACTGGGCAGCGACTTTGAATCCTCCTCTGGGTCACCATCTGGGCCACTTAAGACTGTGATTTTTTAAAACAGAAACGCATGCTTCTCTTCTCTGTTTTATCTGCAGACTTTTAATCTACAACAGAGGTTTGAAATGGGTTGGCAAGGAAGATCAAGCAGTTGGACCAGAGAAGGAGAAAAGAAGCTGATTTTATGGAGGAGTGTTTATGAGTCAGGCTACAGGTTTACTGAGTCCGTAGTTTTACAATCCCATTTTGTAGTTAATATTGGAGAGCAGTTTCTTTTCGGCAGTGAAGTTTGTCTTTTAAGGTACTAACAGGCTTATGGGGACCAAATCAGAGAGACACATATCAGAAAGAAATCACAGGACTGGAACTGCCTACAAACCATCCCAAACCAGTACTTGATTATTGTGGTCTTAAAAAGTTCCTGAGGAGATTTTATAACCTTCCCTGGAACAATGCATTTGGCGTGAAATATTCTGCCCAGCCTTTCCCAGTATACAATCTAAGCACTTCCTTCAGTAAATTTAGTCTGTTCCCTCTCCTGGTGAAAAAATAAACTCCTTGAGAGCAGGGTTTGTGTCTATCAACTCTATTTTATTGTGCTTTCCCTAGTACTTAGTACAGTGCTGTGCCCAGAAGTGCTCAGTAAATACCATTGATTGATTGAGTGATCATTAGCTCTAATCAGATCCATCCCCTCTTAGCCTTCATATTGTTAAGCCTGCTCTAATTTCCTCAGACATCTTCCCCAGTCTAAAGAGTCCAAATCCCTTTCATTTCTCATTGATAGAATCATTTTTCTGTTCAATTATTTGTATGGTTCTTTTTGGACCAGCTCTCAGGTCTACATATCTCACTTTAACTCGGGCCTCCAATCCAGACATAATACTCTAATGTAAATCTGAACAATCAGAAGAATGAAAAGATAAACAACATCAGCAGTAACATCTGCCCCAGTCCAGGGAAAAGGTCACTGAAACACTACTGTATGAGCCTCACTGACTTTCTGCCTTCAATCCCTGCCTACTTCAGTGCATACTACATGCTGTTGCCCATATCTTCTTCCGGAAACATCACTCAACACATCTCACTCTTAGAGCAATTCAGTTGTTTCTCATTTTCCTCCATATCAAGCCAAGACTCTCTACCATTGGTTTTAAAACTCTCCATCAGCTCTCTTTCTTATCAGTTCTCCTCACGCCGTACCCTGCTCATTCTCTTCACACCTCCCAAGCCCACCTCCTGGCAGTACTCTGCTCGTCTCGTCTGCCCTTGACTGCTTGCTTATGTTGTCCCCTGGGTCTGGAACTTCTTCACCCACAAATCTGCCAGATCTCGGCCCTCGTGACTCTTAAAGACCACCTACAATCCTACAATCTCACCTCCTCAAACAAGCCTTCCCTGACTTTGGTATTAATTCATCGGGATCCTCAGCACTTGTATATTCATACTGGATATTTTGTGTCCACTTCCCCAGTTAGAGTGATAGCTCTTTGTGGGGTAGGGAACATGCCTGATGCTTCTGTTGCATCTTCCAAAACACTTAATACAGTGCACTGCCCTCAGTAGACGTTCAATAAATATCATTACTATTACTACTACCACCCCCCGCCAGTCAACAGGTTACTGTTTGTATTCATCCTTCCTTGATAATAGCTCCAAATTGCTCTACCAGGGGTGACTTTCTAGGGTCTTTTTTTTTTTCATTTCATTTCATTTAGTCGTATTTATTGAGGACTTACTGTGTGCAGAGCACTGTGCTCAGTGCTGGGAAAGTACAATTCGGCAACAGAGACAATCCCTACCCACTGACAGGCTCACAGTCTAGACGATTCATTCATTCATTGTAGTATTGAGTGAGCGCTTACTGTGTGCAGAGCACTGTTCTAAGCGCTGGGAGAGGACAAACAATGGGTGGGGACGGGGAAAGGGCCGCCCTCCCCCACCTCGAAGCCCCCTCCCCCTGCCCCCTGCTCAGTGCCGGCCAACCAGCCTCCCCTCAGGCTCCCGGGCCGGCCCCTCACTCCCTGGCCCCCAACTAACAGGTGTGTGTACACATGTGCACACACATGCACACACACACAAACACACTCACACTACCAGGCAGAGGACAGACCAGTAGAAAACCAGACTGTCCAGTAGACATCCTGATGCTTGGCTACTCTACAACCACCACCACCATGCCAGGAAGGAGCCAACTCCAGGAGTAGAGGCTGATGAAATAGGGGCTGATGGGGTACAGGCCAGGAGTTAGGAGGAGTGGGAAGTTATGGGGGAAGGAAAAGCCTAGAAAAAGGGAAATCTTGGGGGGAGCAGGGTCAGACAGAGAGCGACCAGAGGGCTCTGCGGGGCAGGACCAGGAACCGTGTTCATCCAGGGTTGACCGCTGGCATCGATGCCTGGGGGTCGGCCTGTCCCAGCGCAGTCTGGGCCAGGATAAAATTCCTGTCCTCATAAGGAAGTAGCCAGGGTGGGGGTGGGGGAGTGGGGCCAGGTCTGGGTGTTTATCCTGGAAACGGTAGTGACTGCATCACTCTTTCTGGAGATACCAAGGCACAATGAAACTAAACCTAAACACGGGGCACCATGCTCCCTGCAGAATTTTTAGGGAGAGGGTGAAATGAGAGGGTGGATCTTATTTTAATGGAGGTGAAGGTTGATGAGGCCTTGGGAGGAGTCAGTCAGTCCTACTCTGATTTATTTAAATTTTCTATTTAAGGTCACCATTGCTGAAAATTCCAAGGCAAGAAGCCCATAGTTAAGCCAGTCCACATCATCATCTTCCTGCTGGGTCTATATGTTCGAAAACATGGAGCATCAACCCCAGGTCACTTAATTAGAAAGTGAACTCTGCAAGGCTGCCAGGAGCCAGTTAGACATCCTCGAAAAAGGCATCATGATATGGTAAGCTTTAATGTATCTATAATTACCCATCCCTATGTCATCATCATGCATTTAGTGAGTAACAGTGTGCATAAGTACTAGCTGTACACAAGCTCATCAGTTAATAAACTTCTAACATCTAGAAGGTACCCCCAGTGTTTTGTACCCAAGAGATCTGAGTGTCTCTTCCACTCAGGGCTCCAGATGATGGAATTCATTTTGCTTTGGGATGTAAATGAAAATAAAGAGTGGAAATCACCTAAAACAGATATACCAGGAAATCTTCAATCCAATCCAGTATAGAAATTTGCACAGGAGAAAGCCGAGGCCAAGGTTAAAATAACACATAGGACGCTTCTGTCTTTTCACGTCACAAATGTGACCAGATTTGTTAGCCGGGGAATAGAAGAGGGAATTTCTACTGGAATTTGGGGTCAGCATGGTGAGGCTCTAGAATGTTTCATTTTGCTGCTGGTGGGAGGAAATTTTTAAGGTGAGATGTGTCCCCTTGATTGCTTGACTGGTCCAGGAGTCTGCTTGATGTCAGTTGTTGTTGTTGTTACTGGTATTTGTTAAAGCACTTACTATGTGCTAGGCACTGTTCTAAGCACTGTCCCCCAGTTGTCTGGGGACACTGTGCTGGCCTCCAATGCTAGCCATCAGCCTGGCTGAATGCTGGGGGCTGCTCTAAGTCACCCACTACCATGGTAGAGTGGGTTAATAGGCTGGTACAATGGAAAATGTGGAGTTGCTGCTTCTTGGGCAGATTAATGTTAATGCTGCATAGGCTGGAGATCCAGGGGCTGCCACAGCTCATTTTTCCTATTGTCCTGGGAGGCTCCTGCTAGTCTGAGATCAGTGCAGTACAAACAAGAAGTGGCTGGAAATTCCCTCTCAAAGGTCTTGCAAAGTGCCCCATAAAATAATAATAATGATAATAATAATGGTACTTGTTAAGCCCTTACTATGTACAAAGCACTGTTCTAAGCACTGGGGTAGATCATCATCATCATCAATCGTATTTATGGAGCGCTTACTATGTGCAGAGCACTGTACTAAGTGCTTGGGAAGTACAAATTGGCAACATATAGAGACAGTCCCTACCCAACAGTGGGCTCACAGTCTAAAAGGGGAAGACAGAGAACAAAACCACACATACTAACAAAATAAAATAAATAGAAAAGATATGTACAAGTAAAATAAATAAATAAATAAATAGAGTAATAAATATGTACAAACATATATACATATATACAGGTGCTGTGGGGAAGAAGGAGGTAAGAAGGGGGGGATGGAGAGGGGGACGAGGGGGAGAGGAAGGAAAGGGCTCAGTCTGGGAAGGCCTCCTGGAGGAGGTGAGCTCTCAATAGGGCCTTGAAGGGAGGAAGAGAGCTAGCTTGGCGGATGGGCAGAGGGAGGGCATTCCAGGCCCGGGGGATGACGTGGGCCGGGGGTCGATGGCGGGACAGGCGAGAACGAGGTACGGTGAGGAGATTAGCGGCGGAGGAGCGGAGGGTGTGGGCTGGGCTGTAGAAGGAGAGAAGGGAGGTGAGGTAGGAGGGGGCGAGGTGATGGAGAGCCTTGAAGCCGAGGGTGAGGAGTTTCTGCCTTATGCGCAGATTGATTGGTAGCCACTAGAGATTTCTGAGGAGGGGAGTGATATGCCCAGAGCGTTTCTGGACAAAGATAATCCGGGCAGCAGCATGAAGTATGGGTTGAAGTGGAGAGAGACATGAGGATGGGAGATCAGAGAGAAGGCTGATGCAGTAGTCCAGACGAGATAGGATGAGAGCTTGAATGAGCAGGGTAGCGGTATGGATGGAGAGGAAAGGGCGGATCTTGGCAATGTTGCGGAGCTGAGACCGGCAGGTTTTGGTGATGGCTTGGATGTGAGGGGTGAACGAGAGAGCGGAGTCGAGGATGACACCAAGGTTGCGGGCTTGTGAGACAGGAAGGATGGTAGTGCCGTCAACAGAGATGGGAAAGTCAGGGAGAGGGCAGGGTTTGGGAGGGAAAACAAGGAGTTCAGTCTTTGACATGTTGAGCTTTAGGTGGCGGACAGACATCCAGATGGAGATGTCCTGAAGGCAGGAGGTGATGCGAGCCTGGAGAGAGGGGGAGAGAGCAGGGGCAGAGATGTAGATCTGGGTGTCATCAGCGTAGAGATGATAGTTGAAGCCGTGGGAGCGAATGAGGTCACCAAGGGAGTGCGTGTAGATCGAGAACAGAAGGGGACCAGAAGGGGTAGATACAAGTTAATCAGGTTGAACACAGTCCCTGTCCCACATGGGGCTCACACTGTTAATCCCCATTTTACAGACGAGGTAACTGAAACCCGGAGAAGTTAGGTGACTTGTCCAAAGTCACACAGCAGACATGGGGAGGAGCCGGTATTAGAACCTAGATCCTTCTGACTTCCAGGCCCATTCTCTATCCACTGAGTCACATACCAATCCCCCAAAATGCATTTCACACCATTTCCAGATGGTTGTACAGCACTTCTATGTTGGCAGCTACATGAAATGGGCCACTTGGGAGGAGCCAAGGGGTGGGTCATCAGAGCCTGGTCCAGGGGGACCAGAGGTTCTCCCCTAAAGTCAAACCTTAAGGCAGCGGGTGCTGCCATCAGTGTTCTTGGGTCAGGCTCAAGATGGAACTAGTGCTGCTTGGCTTAAAAAATATGAGTCTGGTCTGTATAGGACAATTCCTAGCTCAAATATCTGGGGACTGAGTGGGAAGCCTGTCCAGGGTCGTACCAGGGGGAAATGGAGTTTTCTTCTGAAAAATATATCTGCATGACCACTTTGTGCTTCTTTCAGGGAGGAGCTGGGAGGGAGAGGTTTTCATGCTCAAAAAGAGGTACTTGTGAGTGATGGTCCTTTCTCTTTATTCAGGAGGCACGGAGGAAAATAATGTATTATTAATCGGCCCAGTCATAGATGTATTCTCTCTCCTGCTCTCTCTCTGTATACTTAGAGAGTAATTGACAGATAAAGCAAAGGTATGCAAAATTATTCAACATCTCTTCAGAACGGCAAACAGAAATTATTTACCAAACATCAGAGCTGTTTTGTTTACAGAGCTGAAACAAGCTTGTGTGTTTTCTGAGACATTTCATTCAGTGGAATTTCCATTCTGGAGTTCTTTTTAAATCCATGAACACTCTAGGGATGACTTTGTTTTGCCACATGCACCATCAGTTATCTGGCCAAATCTGAATGCAGTGCTACATTTTGGAATCCAAATGTCATATAAAGAAGTCATCATGTGGGATAAAGTTTGAATCACTTCAAAGCACTGAAAAGTCAAACTAAAAGTTGAAGTGTCCCAACTAAACTCTGTCCTGAAACTCAGCCCAGCTAGCTTTTCCTTGTGGGCAAGGAGCGTGTCCACCAACTCTGTGGTATTGTACTTTCCCAAACACTTAATCCAGTGCTCTTCCCACAGTAAGCACTCAGTAAATACCATTGAATAAGTGAGGATCAGTTTTTGGGCTTCCCCAGGACCAGGTTGAACTCCATGTGCAGGAACTGCACATGGTGGGGCAGTAGGCCTAATGGAAAGAACTCAGGACTGAGAGTCAGTGGTCTTGCTTTCTAATCCCAGCTCTGCCACTGGCTTGCCGCGTGACCCTGGGCAATTTGCTTAATCTCTCTGGGCCTCAGTTTGCTTGGGAAACTTGGAATAAAATAGATCAGTGAGTTTGGTTTGGGATAGGAATTGTGTCTGATCTATACCTGTATCGACCTTAATCCATAGCACATTGCCAGCATTTAGTAGATGTCATAATTATTATTGATATTATAGGCAGGCCTAAGGAAAGGTAACTGTAACCTTCCTGCTGTATCTGGCTCTTGTTTCACCAACCTCTAACACCTTGGTCACACTGTTCCCCCTGGCCTGGAACCCCTGCCCCCAAGAAATCCACCAGACCTCAGCAACTGCCTACCTTCAACACCCTCCTGAAATCCCAACTCCTCCAGCAAGGCTTCTCAATCAATACTCTCTGAGTCATGTTAACCTAACTATTTGTATCACTTATAATAATAATAATGATGGTATTTGTTATGCATTTAACTATGTGCCAGGCATTGTACTAAGCACTGGGGTTGATACAAGCAAATTGGATTGGACAGAGTCCCTGTCCCATGTGGGGCTCACAGACTCAATCCTCATTTTACAGATGAGGTAACTGAGGCCCAGAGAAGTGAAGTGACTTGCCCAAGGTCACACAGCAGACGAGTGGCCAAGCCGGGATTAGAACCCATGACCTTCTGACTCCCAGGCCCCTGCTCTATCCACTATGCCATGCTGCCTCTCTGTGCTTTTGTTCCCAACCTCTGGATTTATACATACTCAGTTGTATATTCAATTATTTATTCTGATTCATTTTGTTATTTATTCCATTCCTTATCTGATGTTTGTTCTTCCTACTGCTCTATTGGTCACAGTAGGTGCAAATATGTCATATGTCTCTCCCATTAGACTGGGAGCTTCTTTGGGTAGGGAATATATGTTACTTCTGTTGTGCTTTCCCAAGTGATTAGTAAAGTGCATTACTCCCAATAGAGACATAGTAAATACCATTTTGCTTTGTGCATAGTTTCTGTATGTGGACCTGGGAACTCATTGACAAGCTATCTTACATCTACCCCAGTATTTAGTACAAAGTAAATGCTTAAAAAATACCGTGGCACATTAGTAATGATAATAATCATAATTATTGATACTCCATGGTATTTGTTGATAATAATTGATTGCCTCTCTGATTAGCATGCATAGTAGGATTGCCCTTTAGTTAGAAGATCACACTGCTAGCAGTGAGACTGCATTCATGAATGTGTATTTCTGAGAGACAGAAAGAGAGAGAGAGAGAGAGAGAGAGAGAGAGACTCACAGGTTTATGTGAATGCCAGGATTAATATTACATATGTATTGGTAAAATGACAGTTAGCAGGGAAGACAAAGAGACTCTGGGATTGATTGAAATGAAATAAAAGATGCAAATCTATAGTGGTTGCCATACTATGGGAAGTTAGTGAGACTCCTTTCTTTTCAAAGCTATAGAACTTAAATCTAAGGTTAAGAAGAAATGTCTAGTCTTTCACCTGGGGAAATGAACCTTTAAATTGCAGTGAGTGATTGTTTCAGTGCTGAAAAATACCCCGAGCAATAAGCAACCCCAGGACCTTTTCATTCATTCAATCGTATTTATTGAGTGCTTACTGTGTGCAGAGCACTGTACTAAGCACTTGAGAAGTACAAGTCAACAACATATAGAGACGGTCCCTACCCAACAATGAGCTCGCGGTCCTCTAGAAGGACCTATGTTGCATTAGACATAATTTGTTATGTTGTCAGAAAACTCGACTGAGTATTTTTTTAGGATTTCCCACCAAGCACTGAGTTTGAAAACCAGTCCTCCTAAAGGGCATCCTAACCCTGCCTGAGTGGGAAGCCAGTGAGTACCACCCTTGATTGGACTGGACAACATTGTAGCTACCCCTTGTGTTGAGTAAAATCAAACACAGCACCCTCCTTCCCCTAAACCAGTTCTGATTCTTTGCTGACCCACAAGAATTTAATTAAAGTTAGTTATTGAGCATTTACTATGTGCAGAGCACTGTATTAAGCACTTGGGAGAGTATAGTACAACAGAGTTGATACACACGTTCCCTGCCCACGTCATGCTTACAGACCTTATTAAACCCCTCCTATAACAATGATAGCATTTGTTAAGCACTTACTATGTGTCAAGCACTGTTCTAAGTGCTAGGGTAGATACAACCTAATCAGATTGGACACAGTCCATGTCCCACATGGGGCTCACAATCTTAATCCCCATTTTACAGAAGAGGTAACTGAGGCCCAAAGAAGTTAAGTAACTTGCCCAGAGTCACACTGCAGAGAAGTGGCAGAGCTATGATTAGAACCTATGAACTTCAGAAACTCCAGGCCCATGATAGGAAACTGGGGGAATCACCCAAAAAATTTCCATTGAGACCACACTTGTTTGTGAGTGCAACAACTAATGCAGTGATGCAATCAGAGCAGGCTCTGGGCCCATAACAACCAGTCTTCCCTGTGATCTTATTTATCACCATGTAGAATTACCCCAGCACAGGCTGGGTGGCCACCGATGGCCCTCATGGATACCGAATGAGGAGGTGCTGGAGACATAATAGCATAGCATAATGATGTCTTGTGTTGTCTTATGCTGTTGAATCGTCTCCAACTTATAGCAACTCCATGGACATATCTCTCCCAGAACACCCCACTCTTCATCTGTGATCGTTCTGGTAGTGTATCCATAGAGTTCTCTTGGTAAAAGTACGGAAATGGTTTACCATTTGCCTTCTTCCATGCAGTCAACTTGAGTCTCCACCTTCGACTCTTTCCCATGCCGCTGCTACCCAGCACAGGTGTGTTTTGACTTGTAGCAGATTGCCTTCCGCTTGCAAGTCAATGACCAAGCTAGGAACGGAATGAGTCTGCCTCTGCTTGACTTTCCCTCCCTTAGCCAAAAATGGTAGAGTACTGGAAACTCTCCAGGTGTCATCCTGAGAGGGGGATAATAATGTCACCCACACCATTTTACAGCAGTCTGTCCAAGGCCACCTGACACCCACTACACCATAAACTCTTGGGGGTAGGAATCAGATATAGCAACCATTATATTTTACTCTCCCAAGAGCTTAGTACAGTGCTCTGCACACAGAAAGCACTAAATAAATGCCACTGATTGATTGAATCTAGAACCTATCTTCATTACTGCTATTGTTAAACTAACTGCAGGCTCAAAGGAACAGGTTTATTTCTTTAACTTCCAAGGATCACTGAATCTACTATAAAAGCAACACATGGAACAAAAGAGGGAAATTTCAATTGCTGAATCATGTTGCTAAATGCATGTCCTGAAAGTCTGTGTAAACAAGAAGTATTTCTACTGACTCTGACTTTTGTGTCTATGTTCATTAACTTTTTAAATCATGGAAATAGCTACCATACAGGCATATTGATAAGATATTGACAAAAATAAAAGTGGTGTCAGTGAACAGGAAGTAAATCCTTTCAGATGACATAAATCCCTTGTACTGCAAAATCTCACTGTAGTGCCCTCAAGGGACCACCAAAATGCATTTGCTATTTTGGAAGTTGTTAATGTTGATAATGACCTCAATTTGAACACACGAAGCTTTGCGTCTATCCAAAACCACACATCCCATCCAACATTGCTATCTCTCTCCCCATCCCCAGTCCCTGAGCACTAATGCTGCCTTTTAAGAAAGGAATACATGTAGCCCTTCACTATTCTGACTTCTCTTCCCATACTGCACACATCCATCCTACTCCTCCTTGCTGGGAAGCAAGATTTGCAAAAGAAACAAGTAAAGTTTCTGATTTATTCCCTTAGCTTTTATCTTCATTTTATGGACAGGGAAAGTGTTGGTCTCCTGAGGTACGCTTGAGGAGACTTGCCTGACACAAAAGCATTTTGTTTACCTAAGAGAGAAACTGAAATCCTTCTCCATAGGGAGTGTAGTTAGATATTTGAGCACACATTCCTTGGTGAAGCCAAATAACAGTCTGTTCCTTAGTAATTAAGAAAGATACAAAAAAATAGTACTTTGTAAAGTGGAGCTTAATCCATAGATGCTTTGGTGTCTTATGCAGATTTCCTTTTTATTTACCAAAGGTGACATGTAAATAGTGCCAAATTGCCTTGTCAAGTGTGATTCTTGCTTTGTTTCTGAGGTCCAGGATGCCTGGGGATTCATGAGTATAATTTTTTTCATGTTGGAATATTCATTTTCAAGACTCTTTCTCCCAAACTAATATAACATCATCATTTTATTTGAAGACAACATCATGGATGGTGAAATTCCCTTATGAGTGTGTGTATGTGGCTGAAAAGACCAATGTAGGACCCACAATCCTGGCCACACTGTGCACACTAAAAGGCTGTCCCTCATTGTGTTGTCATGTTTAATGTTTGATTTCTGAAGCTGATTTCTCTTTTACCTCCTTGTTTCTTGTTCCTTATGAAGCTTTTTGCTCAAAACTGGCCATTCCTTTCTGGATAGCCATGCACCATCATGATCTATCCTCTACAACTGACTCCCAGTTTTCAGCAGAAATGCAGCTTTATTCGAAGGTTTGTTTTAATTCTGTGTTGTCCTTAAAGCATTTCCTCTGCCCTCCTTGCTTTTGGTTTACTTATTTCAGCTCTCCATCTAGTGGTTTGGGAATCCTGAGACTGCTTAGTCTCCCCACAGACACACTGTGTTAAGATAAGCATAGCTTCGAGGCTAGGAGACTGATTATGTTACAAAACTTCTTCTCTTGACATGTGATAATAAGTCTGGCCCATATATGACACTGATGGAGCCACTTAAGTATCCGGTTGTGATGTCTATGTGTGATCCAGTTCCCACAGCCATACAAAAGGTTGGGCAATACTGCCACTATGTAGAGCTTTAACTTGGTCTGGAGCCTGATACCTCATTCATTTATCCACTTATTCAATCATATTTATTGAACACTTACTGTGTGCAGAGCACTGTACTAAGTGCTTGGAAAGTACAATTCAGCAACCGAGACAATCCCTGCCTACAACGGGCTCACAGGCTAGATCTCGTTGTTACCACATACAAAAAATCGCCTCCCAAAGGACGTTCTGACCTTCTTCATTTGCTTTTCTACTTCCTTGTCTATCATCATGCTACCTCCTCATCTATCATTGCATCATTGGTCCATGCACTGCCTATGTAAACAAACTGCTTCCGGAAGCATTCTCTGTGTTGCCATTATAAATTTTTGGTTGTGTGGATGGCTTCCATGGTGCAGGCTGATCACCAAACTTCACACCATCAGTAGAAAGACCTATTTATTTTCAAGATTTTCTTAGGTGATGGAAAGGGTACTGATCTGTAGGAGTCTGATACATCACCATGGTTCATAGATGCAGTCTTGAAGTCTCTTCCACCAATATGAGCTAGGAAAGTGGTGGTGGTAGAAGAGGCCTGACAAAACAAGCTTGCTGTTTCTGATGTGTTAATGTATCCAAAGTGAGTGTTGTCACTTCTAAAGAAGGCAGTCACTGAGGCCTTAATCAGTACCCTCCAATCAAAGCAACCAAAAGACAATATTTTTTGCCTCCTGCTTCTTAACCCTGGAAATTAGCAGGTAGAGGGAGGCAGCTAATAATCTGCAATCACCTGTCAATGGATTCTGAGTGTTTTCTTTGTGGAAATATCCTGAGTGATTAGGAAAGACCATTCAGTGGAGACAGGGCAATCAGGGGAATTTACCCCTAAGGCCCAATCAACTAATCAACCCATGATTCCCCACTAAGTGCTCAATACAGCAAGTAAAACTGGCCGGTCCAGCCCCCTGGAGGCTTAGTTTCCTAAAGGAACAGCACAGTAATAATTCAGGATTGATTCTCTCCCCACTTCAATCCATACTTCACGCCGCTGCCCAGATTATTTTTGTCCAGAAATGCTCTGGGCATGTTACTCCCCTCCTCAAAAATCTCCAGTGGCTACCAATCAACCTACGCATCAGGCAGAAACTCCTCACCCTCGGCTTCAAGGCTCTCCATCACTTTGCCCCCTCCTGCCTCACCTCCCTTCTCTCCTTCTACAGCCCAGCCCACACCCTCCACTCCTCTGCCGCTAATCTCCTCACCGTGCCTCATTCTTGCCTGTCCCGCCGTTGACCCCCGGCCCACATCATCCCACTGGCCTGGAATGCCCTCCCTCCCCATATCTGCCAAGCTAGTGCTCTTCCTCCCTTCAAGGCCCTACTGAGAGCTCACCTCCTCCAGGAGGCCTTCCCAGACTGAGCCCCCTCCTTCCTCTCCCCCTCCTCCCCCTTTCCATCATCCCCGCCTTACCTCCTTCCCTTCCCCACAGCACCTGTATATATGCATATATGTTTGTACATATTTATTACTCTATTTTACTTGTACATATCTATTCTATTTATTTTATTTTGTTAATATGTTTTGTTTTGTTCTCTGTCTCCTCCTTCTAGACTGTGAGCCCACTGTTGGGTAGGGACCATCTCTATGTGTTGGCAACTTGTACTTCCCAAACGCTTAGTACAGTGCTCTGCACACAGTAAGTGCTCAATAAATACAATTGATTGATTGATTCATTAAAGGACATAGTGATACTCTTACAAATCATCAAAACCCAACACCGTGTCAGGATGATCAGCACACAAATAACTGATTTTTATGCATTAACTATAGTGTTGAAAGCTTCTCACAACTGTTAGGACTGGAGAAGACCCTTTAGGTTGCTGATGGCCATACATTACACTTTAATTTTTACACAAAGGTCCAGGAAAAAAAGTTTTCATGCACAGAAATTTGCTCTCATGAACATTTAGGGCTCCGAAGCTTTGATGAGAAACAGTCCTGGCAGAGTTGACTAGTGTTTTTCAGTGATGTTCTTACTAGAAAAACAGGATGCATTCCTTCAAAAGGTTAAATCTTTTTTTATTGATAATAATAGCACTTTTATTCCCAAAGTAATTTCATGTGACAGCTCACTTTTGTACTCACAACATCTCTGTGTGGTAGGGAAACACGGGTTTTATTATTCCCATTTTGTAAATGAGGAATGGCTAAACAGAAAGGCCAAGTGGCTTATTCAACATCACATAGCTGATGACTGGTAGAGGTGGTTCTAGGACTTGAGTCCTGGGACTCATTGACCCATGCCCTTTCCTCTTTACCACGCTGCCTCCCTAAGCCAGAGTCCTATTCCAGAGGGGTGCATCTATTAGTTTAACAAAAATGTAGAAAATAATTTTCAATAGGCCAATGTATGGATCCATTAGGCCTCGAGTACCCAGAATACCGTGATGACATCAGATTCCATTTGGCCAAAGTACACTGATCTCACACAATCCACTTGCTCCAGAGTTAGTTGTGGTATTTGTTAGGCACATAATAATAATAATAATGGTATTTGTTAAGTACTTGCTATGTGTCAAGCACTGTTCTAAGCACCGGGGTAGATAGAAGCTAATCAGGTTAGACACACTCCCTGTCCCACATGGGTCTCACAGTTTTAATCCCCATTTTACAGATGAGGTAACTGAGGCACAGAGAAGTGAAGTGACTTGCCCAAGGTCACACAGCAGACAAGTGGCAGAGTAGGGATTAGAACCCAGGTCCTTCTGACTCCTATGCCCATGTTCCATCCACCAGGCCATGCTGCTTCTTGCTATAATAATAATAATAATAATGGCATTTATTAAGCGCTTACTATGTGCAAAGCACTGTTCTAAGCACTGGGGAGGTTATAAGGCGATAAGGTTGTCCCACAGGGGGCTCACAGTCTTCACCCACATTTTACAGATGAGGGAACTGAGGCTCAGAGAAGTGAAGTGACTTGCCCAAGGTCACACAGCAGACATGTGGCAGAGCCGGGATTAGAACCCATGACCTCTGACTCCCAAGCCCGGGCTCTTTCCACTGAGCCACGCTGCTATGTGTCAAGCACTGGGGATATACAAATCCACAGAGGTGGAAGTAAGCTGGAACAGATCAGAATGGGGTTCTTTTAAGGCAGTAAGTGCTGGGATGGTGATCTGATTCTAATTATCTGGAAGTTCCTTGTGGGGCCAGTGCAATCAGCTGGACCAGGTCTGAAGGAAATCTGGCACCACATTCAATCAATCAATCGTACTTATTGAGCTCTTACTGTGTGCAGAGCACTGTACTAAGCGCTTGGGAAGTACAAGTTGGCAACATATAGAGACAGTCCCTACCCAACAGTGGGCTCACAGTCTAGAAGGGGGAGACAGAGAACAAAACCAAATATACTAACAAAATAAAATAAATAGAACAGATATGTACAAGTAAAATAAATAAATAGAGTAATAAATATGTACAAACATATATACATATATACAGGTGCTGTGGGGAAGGGAAGGAGGTAAGATGGGGGGATGGAGAGGGGGACGAGGGGGAAAGGAAGGGGCTCAGTCTGGGAAGGCCTCCTGGAGGAGGTGAGCTCTCAGTAGAGACTCGAAGGGAGGAAGAGAGCTAGCTTGGCGGATGGGCAGAGGGAGGGCATTACAGGCCAGGGGGATGACGTGGGCCGGGGGTCGACGGCGGGACAGGCGAGAAAGAGGCACAGTGAGGAGATTAGTGGCAGAGGAGCGGAGGGTGCGGGGTGGGCTGTAGAAGGAGAGAAGGGAGGTGAGGTAGAGGGGGCGAGGTGATGGATAGCCTTGAAGCCGAGGGTGAGGAGTTTTTGCCTGATGTGCAGATTGATTGGTAGCCACTGGAGATTTTTGAGGAGGGGAGTAACATGCCCAGAGCGTTTCTGGACAAAGACAATCCAGGCAGCAGCATGAAGTATGGATTGAAATGGGGAGAGACACGAGGATGGGAGATCAGAGAGAAGTCTGATGCAGTAGTCCAGACGAGATAGGATGAGAGCTTGAACGAGAAGGGTAGCGGTTTGGATGGAGAGGAAAGGGCGGATCTTGGCAATGTTGCGGACCTGAGACCAGCAGGTTTTGGTGACGGCTTGGATATGAGGGGTGAATGAGAGAGCGGAGTCGAGGATGACACCAAGGTTGCGGGCTTGTGAGACAGGAAGGATGGTAGTGCCGTCAACAGAGATGGGAAAGTCAGGGAGAGGGCAGGGTTTGGGAGGGAAAACAAGGAGTTCAGTCTTGGACATGCTGAGTTTTAGGTGGCGGGCAGACATCCAGATGGAGATGTCCTGAAGGCAGGTGGAGATGCGAGCCTGGAGAGAGGAGGAGAGAGCAGGGGCAGAGATGTAGATCTGGGTGTCATCAGCGTAGAGATGATAGCTGAAGCCGTGGGAGCGAATGAGGTCACCAAGGGAGTACATGTAGATCGAGAACAGAAGGGGACCAAACACTGAACCTTGGGGAACCCCCACAGTAAGGGGATGGGAGGGGGAGGAGGAGCCTGCAAAAAAGACTGAGAATGAATGGCCGGAGAGATAAGAGGAGAACCAGGAGAGGACGGAGTCTGTGAAGCCAAGGTTGGATAGCGTGTTGAGGAGAAGGGGGTGGTCCACAGTGTCAAAGGCAGCTGAGAGGTCGAGGAGGATTTAGGATAGAGTATGAGCCATTGGATTTGGCAAGCAGGAGGTCATTGGTGACCTTTGAGAGAGCAGTTTCTGTGGCATGTAGGGGATGGAAGCCAGACTGGAGGGGGTCGAGGAGAGAGTTGGTGTTGAGGAATTCGAGGCAGCACATGTGGACAACTCTTTCAAGGAGTTTGGAAAGGAATGGTAGGAGCGATATGGGGCAATAACTAGGAAGTGAGGTGGGGTCAAGAGAGGGTTTTTTTAGGATGAGCGATACATAGGCATGTTTGAAGGCAGGAGAAGGAACCAGTGGAGAGTGGGTGGTTGAAGATGGAAGTTAAGGAGGGGAGAAGGGATGGAGCGAGAGATTTCATGAGATGAGAGGGAATGGGGTCAGAAGCACAGGTGGCCGGAGTAGCACTTGAGAGGAGGGAGGAGAGCTCCTTTGAGAATACTGCTGGGAAGGATGGGAGAGTAGCAGAGAGTGTTGAGAGCCGGGGCGTTGGAGAAGGCGGGGGAGTGACGTTGGGGAGGTCGGACCTGATCGATGTAATCTTGTTAATGAAGTAGGAGGCCAGATCGTTGTGGGTGAGGGAAGGAGGAGGGGGAGGGACCGGGGCCTGAGAAGGGAGTTGAATGTACGGAAGAGCTGGCAGGGAAGATGGGCATGGGTGTCAATAAGGAAGGAGAAATAGTTTTGTCTGGCAGAGGAGAGGGCTGAGTTAAGGCAGGAAAGGATAAACTTGAAGTGAACGAGGTTGGCATGGTGTTTAGACTTTCACCAGCAGTGTTCGGCAGCTCGAGCATAAGAGCGAAGGAGGTGGATGGTGGCAGTGATCCAGGGCTGTGGGTTAGTGGTACAAGAGCGGTGAAGGGAACGGGGAGTGAGTGAGTCTAGCTGAGTAGAAAGGGTAGAGTTGAGAGCAGTAATCTGATCATCAAGACTGGGTAGAGAGGAGAGGGAGGCGAGGTGGGGTGTGAGGCACTCAGAAAGATGGATGGGGTCAAGAGAGCGGAGATCTCTGTGAGGGAGTAATATGGATTTACAGGGGAAAGGAGTGTGAGTGAGGAGGCAGGTGAGAAGATTATGATCAGAGAGAGGGATTTCAAAGTTGGTGAGGGTGGACACAGTGCAGCGGTAGGAGATGATGAGGTCGAGGGTATGATCAAGTTGGTGAGTGAGTGAGGTGGGGTGGAGCAAGAGGTTGGCAGCGTCGAGGAGAGATAGAACATTCATGCTGTGGATGTTGGCAGCAGGAGTCCTGGTGCAGGAAAGTGCTCAGGCCTGAAAATAAGAGAACAAAAGCATCCCATTCCATATAATAATAATAATAATGATGATGGTATTTGTTAAGCACTTACTATGTGCAAAGCACTGTTCTAAGCGCTGGGAGGTTACAAGGTGATGAGGTTATCCCATGGGGGGTTCACAGTTTTAATCCCCATTTTACAGATGAGGTAACTGAGGCACAGAGAAGTTAAGTGACTTGCCCAAAGTCACACAGCTGACAGTTGGTGGAGCTGGGATTTGAACCCATGACCTCTGACTCCAAAGCCTGTGCTCTTTCCACTGAGCCATGCTGTTTCTCCATCTATTCCAGACAGGGGCAGACCTGCTGAAAGCCAGGCTGTCCATTGTGAAACTGGAGAAATGGCCACCCTCTGTATGCACCTTGTTGTATACATGAAGAGAACTGCCTTCTTATGGCAAGAGAAATAGCTTGGCCTGGTGGAAAGAGCCAGGGCCTGGGATTCAGAGGACTTGGCCTCTAATCCCCATTCCTCCACTTGTCTGCTGTGTTACCTTGGGCAAATTACTTCATTTTTCTTGCCCTCAATTTCCTCATCTTTAAAATTGGGGTTTGATACCTATTTGCTCTCCATATTTAGACTGTGAGCCCCCTGATTACCTTGTATCTACCCCAGTGTTTAGTATAGTGCTTGGCACACAGTAAGCATTTAACAAACCCACAATTATTATTATGATAACCCTGCTGATGATGAGATTACATTAATGGGTAGGTGTATTGTTTAAAAGCAGTCTCTTCCAAACTGCATCCATAAGAATCTAGTAATGGTCACTTTCTAGCCTCTTACCCAGTCAGCTGAGCCATCCATCCTTTTATGGGGCTACTCAGATCCCAAGGGGGTACTGAATGCCACTGCTGTCTCTTTCGCAGTAGCAGAAGGTCATTAGGTGGCCTGGCAGCATATGGAAAATGGAAGCCACTGTTTGGCTGCTCTCAGTTTACCATGAGACCCACCTTGTGACAGGCTCTGAATGATCTATTCATATCTCATCATTCCAATTGAAACTCAAGACCCCTCTGGTACCCAATCTATAACCTTCACGGGAGAATGAAACACCCATGCCAATTACCCGAGATAGGGCTTTATATACTCATTCCCTCTCAATATACTTTACAGCAGAAATAACTCATGAAAAAAAGATTCACCTTCCTCTGAGCAATGTCAGGAAAGTCACAGGTTGCAGAAAAAAAGCTGGATCCTAGCTGAAGTCAGAAAAAGCCCAGTGCCTCTGAGTTCTCTTGGCTCTCGTAACCTTGGCCTCTAATCCAGGAAAAACTCCATCCTAGCCATTGTCTTCCTCAAAATTGCTTAGACTAGAGAAAGTTACCAAGGCCTCATCTCTCCAAGAATGAAAGAGCAAGTCTTGGAGACCACGTCTGAGAAGACACATTCTTTCTTGACTCAGAAATAGGGTTCGGCTTCCAACGACCTCTGGCTCCTCCACAGCTCTCAGACTCTCTGGTCATTTTGGAAGTTAGAAAGCCACCAAAGGAAGGAAAATGGCATCCTTTGCTCCAAGTTCCATGTGCAGATCTTTTTTTAAAAAATTGGTATTTTTTTAAGCACTTACTATGTGCCAGGCACTGTACTAAGCACTGGGGTGGATTCAAGTTAATTAGATTGGTCACAGTCTATGTTCCACATAGGACTCACTGACTTAATCCCCAAGGATTAAGATGCAGTAACTGAGGGACAGAAAAGTTAAGTGACTTCCCCAAGGTCACCCAGCAAACAAGTGATGAAGCTGGGATTAGAACCCAGGCCCTCTGACTTCCAGGCCCATGCTCTACCCATAAGGCCCTGCTACTTCTCATGCAGCATTTTATCAGATCATTGAAGTGGTTTACCACCTCCAAGAATTGACTAGTGCAATTTTCTCTCTTGGAAGAGGCTCAGAGTTCCTCAGCAAGGATAGAGTCAATGTAGAATCAGCACCACTATCCAGATGACAGCTATTATGTCACCCCAATTTTCTACCTGTTGATTGGGAAATGGAATTGGGAAATTACTTTGTGCTGTATGTTCTCATACTAGTAGTAGCCTCATGAAGTGGATAGAGCCCAAGCCTGGGAGTCAGAAGGTAATGGATTCTAATCTTGGCTCTGCCATTTTTCTGCTATGTGATCTTGGGCAAGTCACTTCACTTCTCTGTGCCTCAGTTCCCTCATCTGTAAAATGGGGATTGAGACTGTGAGCCCCACGTGGGACAGGAACTGTGTCCAACCCGATTTGCTTGTATCCACCCCAGAACTTAGTACAGTTCCTGACACATAGTAAATGCTTAACAAATACCATTAGTATTATTATTATTATTGATTGCCAATCCTTTAATGAAACTGATGGGAAACTGCTGGTTTTAAATATGCATTTCAGATTCATCTATACCTAAGACCATAAGGATGGTTAAAAATTCCATCTGCTGGCTATCTCTGTCAAGAAAATGCTCCTAGGATATGCTTCAATTTTACACTGGAGAACTCTCTAAGGGTTGCTGCCACTCCCAGAGAGAAGCTTGCAGTCACAGTCAGCTAGCTCCAAGTAAGCAGGGTTTCATTTTGCTCTCCCTATCTTCTTCCTGCTCACATCTTTTTTTTTTCAACTTGGATTGTTATCTCCTTCCCTTCTTCCACCACTATTCCCATTCCCCTCCCTCTTATCCCAGGCCTGTCCACCTCACACTAACTCCCAGTCACTGAAAGTCCCAATCACCACAGCCTGTGTCCTTGGAAGACCTGCGAGTAAGGGCAGGGGATAAGGCAGTGGGAGAGAGCAGCAGGACAGAAACAGAAATGGAGCAGAAGGAGAATAATAATAATGGTGATCTTTTACTAAACACATAATACTTAATACTCTAAGAAGCATAGGATTCAATGCAAGATGATCAGATTTGACACAGTCCCTCTCCCTTATGGGGTTCACACCCTAAAAGGGAGGGAGAATGTCTTGAAACTTCCTTTGACAGTTGAAGAAACTAAGACACAGAGGAGTTAAGTGGCTAGCCCACTGTCATACAGTAGGCAAGTAGCAGAGCCGGGATTAGAATCCAGTTTTTCTGTCTTCCAGGCCCATTCTCTTTCCATCTGGGTCATGCAAGGGACCGAAAGGGTTAGGGGACAAGTTGCTAAAAAATTAAAGGAGGAATGGTGGGGAAGATGAGGCAAGTGGGAATAGGATCAGAGAGAGCTGGGAAAGAAAAAGAAATCCCTGAGGACATCAGACTGCTGCAGAGAACGTCTCCGTGGCAGAGACCAGCCACCTGGTCTGATCTGGTACCTGGGGCTATGTATCTGCTGCTTGGATAATAACTATGGCATTTCTTAAGTGCTTACTATGTGCCAAGCACTTCATTAAGAGCTAAGGTAGATACAAGATAATGAGGTGGGACCAGACCCTACCCGCTTGGGGCTCACAGGTAATGAACCCCTATTTTACAGATGAGGATACTGAGGCCCGGACTTGCCCACAGTCATACAGCAGGCAGGTAGCAAGAAGAGTGAGGATTAGGAGCCAGGTCCTTTGACTCCCAGGCCCGTGGTCTTTCCACTAGGCCACGACCCGATCAATCACACTCTGAGGATTATTTGATCAAACACGAACTCTGCTTTTTCAACTCTTACAGCCAACCTCTGGCCTAGCCAAGGTATTTTTAATCAGTTTCTTGTAGTTTAAGCTTGATTTTACAAAAGGCAATACAAAAATTGCCTTTCTGAACTCATTTTTCTTGCGGTAAATACCCAAACTCCTTCTCTATTTAGAAGTCACAAAGATCTCCCTGTACTGTAATTTAAACTCTACTACTATATCAAAAGTGTATCAAACTTTTGCATATTTTTAGATATAACTGTACTCCCCAAACTCTGTAGTTTTAACAGCATTTCCCTCATATAGATCTTATAAAGGCTAGTGTATTCCTGAGATAGAATAGTCAAATACTGTGCTTCCTGTGATGGAAGTAGGCCCTGATAGTTAAAAAAAGACCTCAACTAAATCTTCTTTTCTTTTTAAGTATCATTTTCATGATGGTATGCTTTTTGGACTCTTAGAATGAGCAGCAAAGTTCAACAATGCCATGAGCTGTCTACTTTGCTAGCTGGGAGGTCTGGATGATTGCAGGAGAAATTGATTCTACTGCCCACCAAATCCCCTCTTAAAGTCCTTGACTCCCCACAGACATAGCCTCCCAGTAGTTGCCCTGGGAGTCAGAGGACTTGAGTTCATAATCTCAGCTCTGTCATTTGCCTGCTGTGTGTTCTTGAGCAAATCACTTCACTGGGACTCAGTTTCCTCATCTGTAAAATTGGGATTCAATAACTGTTCTTCCTCCTATTTAGACTGTGGGCCACAGATAGGACAGGAACCTGTGTTTGACATCTTGTGTCTATCCCACTGTCTAGCACGGTGCATGACACATAGTAAGCATTTAATGAACATCACCATTATTATTATCAAGGGCTGAGAGGGCATATGACAAACTACAAGGCACTACTGAGCCCAGGTTTCTAATCAGATTGAAGATTCATTTTCTTTGCTGTTTTCATGCACTGTTGGTGAGTAGAGAAAAAGGTTGATAGATGACCAGGTAACTCTAATGCATGTAGACTGTGACCCCAGGGTAGGGTAACAACATCCATAGAGCTGTAATTATTTTAGAAAGATAAATTCTTTGTGATCAGTGATGACATTGTCCTTGGCCAAAGTATTCATTCCTATCAATTTATATGCGCATGACCTATTCCGTTTCTCTGTCCTCAAGCATGCATATTTATTGCAGCTATCACAACAAGAAATCCATCCTCTGTTATCTCTTTGTTTTGATGGAGCGCAAAACTTTAGGGTGCATCTTTCTTCTGAGCATTCCACTGAGCAGTTCAATGTCACTGAGCACACAGGTATGTTTTATATTCTTCTGGATCAGCACCTTAATCACTTGTGGATGGAAATCTTTGAGACTTGATGCCTCTGAATGTAAGAGGAGATCAGTAGCAGATGTTCCACAATATGAGTTTCTAAGGACCATTATGTCCTACACACCGTGTCCTTTGCCCCCAGAGGTGAAGGAGGGGAGCTCAATCCATCAATCATTCATATTTATTGAACACTTACTATGTGAAGAGCACTGTACTAAGTGTTTGGGAGAGTACAAATCCAAAGAGTTGGTAGACACAGTACCCTGCCCACCAGGAACTTACAGTCTAGAAAGAGGGACAGACATTAAAATAAACTACGGATTTATGTATCAGTGCTATGGGGCTGAGGGTGGGGTGAATATCAAATGCCTAAAGGGCTCCTATCCAAATGCATAGGTGAAACAGAAGGGAGAGAGAGAGTAGGGGAAATGAGAGCTTAGTCGGGGAAGGCCTTTTGGAAGAGATGTGATTTTAAGAAGGCTTTGAAGATAGGGAAAGTGGTGGTCTGTCTTATATGAAGCAGGAAGGAGTTCCAGGCCACAGAGAGGACATGAGCAAGGGACCAACTGTGAGATAGATGAGACTGAGGTACAGTGAGTAGGTTGGCATTTGATGGAGCAAAGTATGCAGGCTAGGTTGTAGTAGGAAATCAGCAAGGATAAGTAGGAGGGGGTGAGGTGAGTGAGTGCTTTAAAACCAATAGTAAGTGCTTAGCACATAGTAAGCACTTATAAGTACCATTATAATACTAATGGGTCCATAATCTCAGCTCTGTCACTGCCTGCTGTGTGATCTTGGGCAAATCATTTAACTTCACTGGGCCTCAGTTTCCTCATCTGTAAAATGGGGATTAAATAACTGTTCTCCCTCCTATTTAGACTGCGGGCCACATAAAGGACAGGAACCTGCATCTGACATCTTGTGTCTATCCCAGTGTCTTATAATAACGAGCTACTCAAATTCCTGTGCAGATAAGAGGCAAGAGTGCAGGGAGGAATGAGTGGCCATAGAGTTAGCAACCCTCTACCAGCATACCCTCCTGGCTTCCAGCATGCCCTAGAGGGGCAGAAAGGTTAATGACTTCTCCAGTGTCCAGGGGCAGCACTGGCATCAAGAGCTCTTTGACATAGAGTCCAGATAATTCTCAGGCCTTCAGAAAGCCCACCCTGCCAATTCTGTAACATTGTTTTCCCACCTCACAGGAGGTGTGTGAAACTGAGCTGAATAAGTCATTCGGGATCTGAAGGTAAATGAAGCAGCTCCAGCCTGGCCCAGTGGATAGAGCACGGGCCTGGAACTCACAAGGTTGTGGGTTATAATATTAGCTCCACCACTTGTCTGTTGGCTGACTTTGGGCAAGTCGTTTCATTCCTCTGTGCCTCAGTTCCCTCATCTGTAAAATTAATTCATTCATTCAATCATATTTATTGAGCGCTTACGGTGTGCAGAGCACTGTACTAAGCACTTGGGAAATACAAATCGGCAACATATAGAGACTGCCCGTACCCAACAATGGGCTCATAGTCTAGAAGAAAATAAATGATGGTATTTGTTAAGCTCTTCCTATGTGCCAAGCACTGTTCTAAGCACTGGGGCAGATACAAGGTAATCAGGTTGTCCCATGTGGGGCTCACAGTCTTAATCCCCATTTTACACACAAGGTAACTGAGGCACAGAGAAGTTAAGTGACTTGCCCAAAGTCACACAGCTGACAAGTGGCAGAGCAGGGATTAGAATCCACAACCTCTGACGCCCAAGACCAGGCTCTTTCCACTAAACCACGCTGCTTTTCTGGGGATTGAGACTGTGAGACCCATATGGGACAGGGACTGAGTCAACCTGATTAGCTTGTATCCACCTCAGCGCTTAATACAGTGCCTGGCACACAGTAAGTGCTTAACAAATACCACTATTATTATTATCATCATTATTATTACATCTCTGCTCTCACGATTGCTGTTGGCTCCCACACAAGTATGCCCACTATTAATATCAGAAAAAGTATGCACTAGATTTTTAGAGAACAGTGAAATTATCAAAGATTCTTGAAGAATAGGTTTTTAGGTAGTTGTTTTTCTGAAAATTCCAAGGTAAGGAAACTGTGCCCCAAACTCATTCCTGATTAGGTGTGGTGTGCTGGGAACTCTGTAGTCACATAAACCATTTCCTCAGGAAGACTGGCTCTTAATTTGCATTGCTTTTTTAACCTTATATGCTCAGTGGGCCTAAACGAGGCTTCTTTCTTTTTTGAATTAAATGTAATCAGGCTGAGCAGTGAGGAAGAAATGATGAATGGGGACATCACTGTGGAAAACACATATGTCATGACTGCTTATCTCAATGACATAAGAGAACTTAAATCCAGTAGGGGAAAGGGATGGACTAGAGACTCAGAAATTCTTGGAAAGGAACAGCAATTCTTGATCAATAACTGAGGTTGCTAAATTTGGTAAAACTTTGGTTCACATACTGGTGACAACTGGAAATGAATAGGACCATTTAAGACTTCGCTTCTAATTTAAGGGACATGGTTGAAGTCCTGATGTGGCATCTGCAGCATGGCTCAGTGGAAAGAGCAAGGGCTTTGGAGTCAGAGGTCATGGGTTCAAATCCCAGCCCCGCCAATTGTCAGCTGTGTGACTTTGGGCAAGTCACTTCGCTTCTCTGTGCCTCAGTTACCTCATCTGTAAAATGGGGATTAAGACTGTGAGCCCCCCCCGTGGGACAACCTGATCACCTTGTAACCTCTCCAGTGCTTAGAACAGTGCTTTTCACATAGTAAGTGCTTAATAAATGCCATTATTATTATTATTATTATTATTATCTGCAGTTAACCAGTTATGGGCAAAAAGTTGATTTTACTGCAAGGCACAAATATTTTTACATTAAGTTTCTATTATTACATTTAGAATCTCACTCAGTAGAAGTAATAATAATGTAGTGTGGGGCACTGTACTAAATGCTGAGAAACAATACAATGGTGAGAACAAGACATGCTCCCTAGCCCTCACGGAGCTCACAGTCTAACAGTTTGAGAGAACTGACTGGCAATGGTCACATATGGAGAGATAAAATAATGAAATACAAAAACAACATAAAATATAGGGACAAGTTCTTATAATAACCCCTCTCAAGCTCGCACCTGGAGAGTTTCCAGTACTCTACCAGTCTCGGCTAGGGATGGAGAGTCAAGCAGAAGCATACCCATTCCATTCCTAGTTTGGGTAGTAGGTAGTGAGTGGAAGGAAATCTGCTACGAATCCAAACTCACCTGTGATGATGGTGATGATGATGGCATTTGTTAAGCACTTGCTTTGTGTGAAGCACTATTCTAAGTGCTGGAAGGGATGCAAGGTGATCAGGTTGTCCCACATAGGGCTCACAGTCTTAATCCCCATTTAACAGATGAGGTAACTATGGCACAGAGAAGTTAAGTGACTTGCCCAAAGTCATACAGCTGACAAGTGGCAGTCGGGATTAGGATCCATGACCTCTGGCTCCCAAGCCCATGCTCTTTCCAGTGAGCCATGCTGCTTCTCTTCTCTTCTCTGTGCTGGCCAGCAGTGGCATGGAAGAGAGTCGAGGGCAGAGACTCACATTTACTGTGCAGAAGAAGGCAGTGGTAAACCACTTCTGTAGATTTACCAAGAAAACGCTATGGATACCCTACCAGAATGATTGCAGATGGAGTTGGGATGTTCTGGGAGAGAGGTGTCCATAGAGTCGCTATGGGTCAGAGACAGCTCTACAGCATAAAACAAGACAAAACATACAATAAAAACAAAAATCTCTAACACTGTGGCTACAGAAACAGAATTTCAGGCTCCTCATGCTTCAGAGTCCATTATACCCATAGCCACAGCAACTGCTGCAGTGCGAAGCTGCAGCCTTACTGAGGTTTTGTGGAGGCCTTGTGCCGCAGCTGTTTTTTTGGCTGCTTTTCTCTTTCCCATCAGGGTTGGTGCAAGGCAGCCAGTTACGTGTAAATATGCCGAAGTGTATATTTATCAGTTTGGTCAACCTGGGTAAAAGATACTTTATACTTCAATTCACCACCTTCAATCAGTTGGTGGTATTTACCGAGCACCTGTTGTGAACAAAGCACTGTACTAGGCAATTGGGAGAGCACACTAGAGAGGTCAAAGGCACAATCCCTGCTTGCTTTGCTTGCAGCCCTAGAAAACCCTGAATCCTCTCAGAAATAGGCAAGCCTCCCACTCCTAATATGTAGCCCTTTTTCTTTATTCTTAGTTCACAAATAATTATATCATTATCCTTATATTAATTCATTCAGTCATATTTATTGAGCTCTTATTGTGTGCAAAGCACTGTACTAAGCTCTTAAGCACTGCACTAACATTTACAAAAAATTAGGAAGAAGAACTTTCTATCTACAGCTGAGCAATCTGCACTTGTGGCTTAGCGAATGTGTACTTAACCCAATTTGCACAAAGCAATGCTAGCCTCAGAGGTTGCATACACAGTTTCCAGTTCCAAAGACCTGGCTTTGCTACTCTGCTACTTTGAGTTAATGGTGCCAAGTCAGTGTTACACGCTTTTCATCATGCTGTCAACACACTCTTTGTCAGAGCTTCTGGTCGGTAGTGATTGCCTCCCCATTAGTTGGCTCAGTTGAATATGCTTGAGGAGTGGACTGGAGAGTTTTAGATTTATAGTGCTCGAGTGGTTGGCCTCATAAGTACTTGCCAGTCATTAGTTGTCCATAAAATACTGATTCTGGCAATCGGCCATCTGGCCTTGGTCCTAAGTCCTGCTCTGGAGGAGTTGAGACTAGGAAATATAGTTTTGAATCGGAGAATGTTGCAGTGTTCAAGCTCTGACATGTGTCAGTTCCTCAACGTCATCAGCCCCATCATCGTCATCATCTTGAGTCTCTTTTCCAGAGCTGCCAAATGCACTAATACCCATCCTTGGGTGAAGTGATGGGGAAAGCAGGTTCTCTTAATATCTGTTCGAAGAAGACACACAAGTGCTTCAAACCAAAAATCAGTCCTTGGACAGCAGCAGGAGCTGGTCCTGTCTTCCCCTCACCTTCCCTATCTCTTCTCTCTCCCCTCCTCCATCCCATCCCAACCCATCCTCCTCTTTTGGCCATTCTCTCCCCTGTCCCTCCATCCTCTCTTTCCCTAACCCCTCTTCCACCCCTTCTCTTTCCTCTCCCTATTTCCTCCTCATCATCTCCAGGGCCCCTCCTTCAGGTGAAGTCAGAGGGGAGGCAGAGCAGATGACAAAACTGACAGTGGTAGGAGTCTTCTACCACAGCTATAAATGATACTTTTGCCATTCCCCTACTCACTATGTACAAAGACACTATGGCAGGAAGAAGTAAAATATGTTATCACGACTTCTCAAATTAGGGGATACTCCCCACTCCCAGCCTTTTCTTGCATCATTGGAGAGTAATGTACTGTAGATATGTTTTGTTTGACATCATTTTGTGTGTGTTTGAGGCTCGGATGTTCCCCCAATTAATGATATTACCTCAGTTACACTCTCTTGCATGTTTATGCCCTCAACTGTCTTTTTCCTTTTACAAAATTAAGTATGGTTTAAATATCTCTTGGATTTATGGAATTAGGACTCTTCCTGAATGGTTCAGGTAATCTCTGATCTACTGTGCCTCTTCAAATGGAGTCTTCAGTAGCATCCTCAGAAAAATGGAGCAGCAATTCTCAACTGGTATGCTACACCAACTTCTGAGGCTTGGGAACCTTCTTGGGGTTCCTGGGGATTTGGGGACACCACGCACCACCTTGGACTCCAGTGGCCATTGTATTCTCACACGGCTCCGTCAAATCAAAAATGAGCTAGCATCAGAAAGGCTTTTTGTCAACCAGTAGATTGCAGTCATTCAAGTAATAACATTTGAGTTCTTAATGTGTGCAGAGCACAAAAAAGAATTACTGACGTGATTCCTACTCTCAATGAACTTATATTCTAATGAGGGAGAAAAACACCAATTTTACAACTACGCAGAATGGGGAATGCAAGATTATGTATAAAAGTGCTCTGGAATGTGTTGTGAGTCCCCAACTACTTAGCTGTCCCAAAGTTCAGATGTGGAAGTTGAGAGACATAAGGTGGGGTGATTTGAAATTAACTGGTGAAGAGGTGTGATCTTTACAAGGGCTTTGGAGTTGGGGGCAGCTGTGGTCTGTCAGATATGAAGAGGAAAGGAATTCTATTAGTAGAGAAAGCCTGAGGAAGAGTTCAGTGGCTGGAGGGATGAGGCATAATGAGTTGTTTGGTTTTAGAGAAAACAAGGGAATGAACTCGGTAGTGGGAAGAGAGAGTAGATAAGGAGTTAGAGAGCTGATTGAGTATCTTAAATTCACTTGTCAATAGTTCCTGCTTGATGCAGAAAGGAATGAGCTTTTATTGGAGGAATCTTGGGGTTTGCCAGGATCAGGCCTGCAGTGGGTCAGGCTGGGGATGCCCTGGGGTGCAATCCTACCATGTGGTTGCTCTCTGCAGGGCTTACAAGTCTTCTTTAGAAAGAGCCCAGAAAAGGTCTTCTGCCATTAACCAGTGGGGCTCCTGCACCTGTGGAGAATTTTCTCTCATCCAGCAGTGAGTCAGATCACAGAGGAGAAAGAAGGGAGGGGACAGGAAGGCTTCTCTCACCTCTACCTCACTGAGAAAGGCAAATTGAAACTCACTGAATTTTCAGTGTGTAATAGTACCTGTTTTTTCCAAAAAAACTGATTTGGGCAGACTATAAAACAATTTAATCTTAACTTCCATAACTGTGAGAGAAGTTACCCTTCCTTTCTGCCCATGCCACTTCCATTCATAACCCCAGGCAGATGCCAGTGTCTTCTTGAATGCAAGACAGGGCAGAGATGAAAGTAACTTGGCAGAGAAAATAGTGACATCATATAATAATAATAATGGTAAGTGTGTTTACTCTATGACTATATTTCTCCACATATGCACTTGTTCCATTAAGCTGCTGGGATCTGTAGCTCGGGCAGTGTATTGGAGCAACTGGGCATGGGCAGAGCCATTCACGCCCATTGGCTTCTAGAGTGGAATCCCTCAAACAAGGAGATCCTGGTTTGGGGCTGATCCAGCCCAAACCTGGCCGAGTTTGCATTGCTCTCCACCCAACCTGGCCTCCTTTCCTGGGGCTCTGGTCGAAAATGGGGCGAGCCTTCCCAGACCCTACAGAGATGGATTTGCCTGGTGCCATCTGCTGCTCCATGACCCATTTCCCTGCCAACGATACAATGATGGCAGACTTTTGGTTGTGCAGGACCCTAGCAAAGGTCATAATGTAACTGCTTATCTCCTGCTCCCCTGTTCATACAATTCCATAAGATCCTGGTTGGGAAAGGCAATGAATTGCAGAAAGAGTGTGCCATAGTGGTGGCTGAGAGAGGAAACAGCATGTGTTGATGACTCAAAAATCTACAACGCCCAGCTCTAATTTCCCTTCCATCTCTCTACCAGGTGAAATTCCACAATTCCTGCATAACTGTTAATTTTATACCATTAGTTTTATTCAGTACCAACACATTTAAAACAGTGAGTGTTCTGACAATGAGGAGCTGAATAGACTTTGGTTGGGGATATTTTACTAAACAGCCCATATAAAAATTTCACCCCAGGTGTCTTCAAAAAGGCTCAATTATATTTTATGTTTAAGAGGCCATTGCCAATTCTAGAATAGTTTAAGATTGCATCAAAAATGTTCATTCTTTATAGAAAAAGGCTTTGTTGCTATTATATTTTAAAGCCAAACTGAGGATCTAACACTTAAATACCACTTAAACCTTGGAAGGTGGGCTTTGGTATTTCCCTTGCTTGCCAGCTACTGGGAGACAACTTGTGTTCTCCTGAGGACACATAAATTCTTTGTAGTAAGGCAATGCTTTAATACGATGATGGTGGAAGATACTGAACTGACAGAGGCAAGATTCAGAGTTCAGCATCAAATGGGCTGGTGAGGTTTATCTGGTGTTTGCTGTGTTTGGCTGATTAAAATCTTAATAGGGACTCTCGCAGTGTGTCAGTGCATCCATCATTCAAATAGTCAGTGGTATTTATTGAGCGCTCATTGAGTACGGGGCACTGTATTAAGAGCACTTGGGAGAATACAGTACAATAGAGTAGGTAAACACTATTCTTGCACTTAAGGAACCTACTGTCTAGTACAGCAGAAAAGGAATCATGCATAGTCCTACCTTGAAAGAAAGAATCTTTGAGGTGGGAGTTTCCCTTGAAACCCTAGTTACTACTGACAGGTATTTTGACTGGACTATATAGATTTAAGTTTTTCAAACCATAATTTTCCAGTGACTGAAAAGTGTAGTTCATGCCAGCTGGTAAAATGCTTTTTATAATGGCTCTCATAACAGCAAAATGCTTTCAGTTCCAAAGCTATTACTTTTTCACCTTTCTTGTTTCTTCTTTTTATATTTTTATACAGTAACAGAAAGAATAGGTTTTTCATTTTATAACTGAAAATTCACCAGAAAAGGTAGTGAGTGCTCCAGTCCCTTAATCCTTCCCTCTTTTTAGGGAGGAATTTAGGGATTGATGAGGGCCAGGCGTCGGTATTGTTGAGGGCCAGGCTTAGGCATTATAAGAGAGCTGAGTTTGTCCTGCATCATGCGTTTTGTGAGCAAACTCATTCATCCATTCATTCATCCAATTGTATTTATTAAGAGCTTACTGTGGGCAAAGCACTGTACTAAGCACTTGGGAGAGTGCAATGTAACAATAAACAGACATTCCCTACCCACTCAAATCACTGGGTTCAGCATCTTTTGGAATATCAACTTCCACTGTAGCTAAGAACTCACATCCATTCATTTCTCACAGAAACCCACAGTGTAGTTTCCTAACAAAGAAGGACATAGAGGAATGCAGAGAAAGTTTTCCCTTTGTAGCTCCAGAGACCAGAGTAGGTATTGCAGAGGAAGAGATGGGAAATGTGCCCCTTCCACCGCCCCTTTGGCCTCCGCTCTCCGAGGTGGTGCCAAACCTTGCCCAGTGTTCATGAATCCTTCTCTGTGGCACATGGGGTGGCGTCTTAAGGAAGTGGAGGGGTGACTGCAATACCGCCAGCAGAATCACTGCTGTGGAAGCAGTGTGGCTTAGTGGATAGAGCACAGGTCTGGGAGTCAGAAGGATCTGGATTCTAATCCCAGCTCTACCACATGTCTACTGTATGACCTTGGGCAAGTCACTCCACTTCTCTGGGCCTCAATTACCTCATCTGTAAAATGGGTATTCAGAGGCTTGTTAAATCCATTCACCATATTTAACGGTGAAACCTGCCTGGAATGGCACTCCACCTATTGGACAGGGCCAACCCTCAGGACAGCCCTTCACCCTCACAAGGGCTTGAGATTGGGCTGTGCCCAGTTGGGCTGTTTGCGGTCAGAAAAGTGAGCTGTGGTGGTTTTCTACCAGCGGCTCAGATTATGTGACTGAGCACAATGGGGAAACACTCTGAACACACTATTTCCTGAGGAAATTACAGCCCAGGGCAGCTGCACCTCCAGGTTAGTGGTGAGCACTCAGATTTGAACAGTATGTCTGTGGGAGTTTTCTTGTTTTTCTCCTTTTAGCGATAGGATCCTGTAACAGGAGCATGGTTTCTCCTCTGGGAGAAAAATTAAAACTCATGTGCATATCAGAACTGAACTGGGAGAATTTGGGGAGATTAAAAATATCTACTTTAATGCTTAGCAGTGGCTGTATACAATGGGTCTGTTTGTCACCTGTTGGGGTTAGGGAAGCAACATGACCTAGTGGAAGGAGTGGGCCTGGAGTCAGAGGACCTGGGTTCTAATCCTGGCTCCATAATTTACCTGCTGTGTGACCTTAGTCAAGTCACAACTTCTCTATGCCTCAGTTCCCTCATCTGCAAAATGAGGATTCAATACCTGTTCTCCCTCCAACTAATCAATCAATTGTATTTATTGAGCACCTACTGTGTGCAGAGCATTGTACTACGCACTTGGGAGAATACAATATAGCAATATAACAGAGGTGTTAGACAGATACTCTGCCCAGAATAAGCTTTCAGTGTACTTAGACTGTGTGCCTCCCACAGGACCTGATTATCTTGTGACTACCCCAGAGGGTAGGACGGTGCTTGGTACATATAAATGCTCAACAAATCCTACAATTATTGTTATTATTATTATCATTATCATTATAATCATTATTTTGTTGAGTACTCACGGGAACCTTGAACCTGCTTCAGATCCAGTCCCTGAAATTTGACCACGGGCCTTAGCAAAAGGCTTGACTCAACTATAGAAAGAAGCAGATACAAGATTTTTCACAAGATACCTAAAGAAAGCGGGCCATCTGTCCAAAGTAAGCAGGTAGGCACAACCCCCCTCCGCATTCTCAGAATGGAACTGACGGCTCCTGGGCAACAACACCCACCCCAAGAGCCAGGGGCACAGAGGCCAAGTGAATTCAGCTCTGTAAAAAGGGTTGTGTACAGAGGCCTCAGTGAAAGGCCTTTTAACAGCTTCTCATTCACTGTACTAGATGGGGCTGGGAACAAAATAAAATATAAGGGCTTTGTCCCAGGCAGCAGGAAGCCAGTGACCGAACTGTTCTTGTGAATTGCCCCCAGGCCTACCTCTGTTCAGCAAGTTCAATCGTGATGGGGCACACAGCCATTTTTTTGTGATGGTGGCATTGCCTTGCTGTTCATAAGAGCATGAGCCATGCCATTTTATATCAGACCATTTGTCCACCCACACAATATTCTATCCCCAAGGGCTTCAGAAGGGTGACTTGGAAGAACCAAGTTGGAGGGTATTTTCTAGTTGGCATCATGAATGAATCTGTGGGTACACCATCAGAAAGCTAAAAACTCATCATGTTTATTCTCAGACTGTTGGGTTTGATCATTTTCCCTGAATATTTTTTTTAAAGGTCTGAACTCGCTCTACATCTAATATTTGTGCTAAGAATAAATGGAGCCCTATGTGACTGTGGGGGAAAACGATAGTGTCTACAGAAGCAAAAGCTGTTTAAAACAGTCCCTAAGGCCTTATTAAGTAAGTGTGTTGGTGCACAATGATAAACCTGAGAAATGAAGTTGGGTTTTGGCAGAGAGAGCTGAAAGTCAGAAATGAAAAGTTTTATAGATCAATGACTCTCCTCCTGAAATAATTATGACCATTATTGAAAATGATTTTCCTATCTGGGGCATTTTCAATCCCTCTCTTAGAAGCTTCTAATTTTCTTTTTTGCCCTTTTCCTTTTCATTTTACTAGCAATTACCTATAACGGCAGCTGAAGTGCCAAGAATCTGAGATGTTATTCTTGCAGATGGAAAGTACTCAATCTAAGAAAGACACCCAAATGACTCGAGACAGACCTGGGCCGCCCAAGTAGTGGTGGCTGTTGGAACAATTCTCTCCAAACTGTCTGGCATTTTGGTACCCATGGGGAAGTCCTCCTTCAAGCCCTTCCCTCTCCTGATCCTTCTCATCCTCTCCAGTGGCCAGATGTGGAGCTGTGGCCCCCACGTGCTCATGAGATGTCAGTGGCAGCAGACATGCTTCACTCTATGGGTGTCCTTAGGTTGCTTCTGTTGTACCTTTGTCTCCCTCTCACCGCAGTTAAATTGGGAATATCAAATCTATGTTTACCACCTCCACAGTTTGTCTCCTCTGTCTCCTGCCATACCTGCACACCCTTGGTTTACTAAAACTACTCCGTGAAGACAGCAAATTCCTTCTCATGCTCCAAATAAGAATAAATATAACCCAGTTTGAAACCGCAAAAATGAACTACCCTCCCCACCCTCTACTTGCACACCCATCTTCAGATTGCTTCATATAAATCAGTTCCGCTGACTAAATATGAAGTGTTTTGAAATAGTGTACTTGTTTTGGATCAGTTCACAACCAGATTGCTTTTATTTTCTTTCATAAGATGTTGAGATTGGAGATATATGGACATGTTACCCTTTATGTTCACATCTGCCTTGCTAACAGAAGAAAAATGGTTCTTTGGCTTTGCAAGCATTCTCCCAATTATTCTTACTAAAATGGTTTGGATGAGACACTGCCGCTTCAAATAATTAGCTGAAACATTAAACTGGCAAGAGCTTTTAGTTTATTTCCTTGAGAAAAATCGGTGCCATAAATTGATATCACGTAATGTAACTTTTCATTTGATGAAATGTCCTGATTCTAGATTACATGATCCATTATCTGGTATTAATTGCACTGGGCAAATTTTTTTAGCTGGTGAATGGAGAGTACAGGGACAATTAAGGGCCAATGTGAAGTCTTGTAGAGGCCAGTGTTCTTCCCCCTGTATGTTTATAACTCCAGTTATCCCTCTGGGAAATGCCATGTTTTGAGGAAACTCCTTGGTTCAGCAGATGGGGGGAAGACAAGGAAGTTTTCAGATTTTACATACAATATCTCCGGGCAAAGTAGTTTTGTTCTCCCCAACTAAGACCCATAAGAAGCAGCTCCCCATGATGGCATTCATTATATGACACCCCTCTCATCCGTTTTAGGCGAAGCACAATGTATCAGAGGCTATTTTACCTGGGCAATTGATTACAATTGCCCCTTACAGCCCATCTATCTGAGAGGCTATCCCCCCCACCTTAAGGATGAAATACAACTGTCTTTTGGCCTTAAGGGGTGCATGAAACACCTGGGAAAATACCCACTAGTGACCAAGTAAGCTATTGGAGAAATAATTTTCTTCCCTAGGGATATTTAAGAATGAAAGAGACCCTTCTCCCTGAGACATCTTAAGGGCAATCTGCCACAGAGGCAGGCAGTTGAAGGAGTTTGTACTGGAGAATTATAAAATCTTAAGTTCTGAGAACTAAGATAAATCTCCAGATAGTAACTACTGCTACTGCCTGCTTCTGTGGTAGGGTATTATCTGGAGGTTCTTTTCAGGCTCTGGATCCTAAGAAACTAATTCTTCTCATCCCTGCTCTGTGAGCTACTTGTTTGCTGACAATAGTTAAGGATGGGGCTACTGAAATGCACAGCAAGTTGATATAGTTCATATTTGAAAGGCTAAAGCCTTGCTAATAGAAGTGGTTTCTAAGCAGATAGTTGCTTAAACTAATTACTACAAATATCTTAAATTTTAAATGGGCACTATCTAGAGATATGAAAACCACTGCTTGAAATTTTGAACAACCCAAGAGATTAACAATATTGGCTCAGTTAGTTTTCCCTTACAAGTTAATTATAGAAAGCAGGGAGAACTTGTTCTTCAATTCTGAACCCTAATAAGTTCTTTGATTTTCTTCTGGTTACCAAGCTGCTCCTCTTCTCCTACATTTTCTGTTCCTTTATCTTGCACCAGTCATGTTCACTAGAATGGTGGATCAATCACCTTAATAGCAGTTTTCTCCAAGGTTTATTAATGTTTTCCAACTTGGTTTCTGTTTTCCTACTAATAACCCTGCCTCTGGAGCCATTTGCAAGGCACTGTAATAATTCAATATGGCAAACTTTCCATCTGAATTTTGTAGAATAATTAGTAGGTTGTGTAGCCTGGTAGGAACAAGTTGTTTTTTCTCCTTTCAACCAGTTCTGATTGGAGTTGATTTCCCTGCTGGCACATCTTTATGAAGCAAGTACCAAAAAAAAAAAAAAAATCAAGGTATTGTATGTATAGAGCAAATGAAACTGCCTGCAGGTGTTTCCAAGGAAACCATCTACTTTGATTCATTTATTCATTCAATCCTATTTATTGAGTGTTTACTGTGTGCAGAGCACTGTACTAAGTGCTTGGGAAGTACAAGTCGGCAACATATAGAGACTGTCCCTACGCAACAACAGGCTCAGTCTTGGTCCTTGGGCCGCAATAGCCATACCTCTCAAAGCTAACTGGAGAAGCTGGAAAAACTCAGTTATCAGAGACTTTGCAAATCAAGGCAAAAGATTATCTCTAAACAGCACCCCACCCATTGGGAAGTGTGAGGAATAGGTGGGGATGGAGAAAGGACAGAGGTGATTAGGGATTGGAGGGAACTTCCTCTCCACTAGTTTTTGGAAGGTTCGCAAGTGGCTGAAATCTTCTCTTAAGATAAATTGGAAATGGCTCTTCCAACGTGGTGCACTTTGGCATGCACAGTGTGAACACTTCAGGGTGAGAGAATAATTGAGATTAATAGGGAAAAGGAGTGGGAGGATAGGTAGCAAAGTAATTGAGCTGTCAGCACTATCTGAAAGATAAGAGCGAGAAACTGATGACAAGGGAATGGAAAGGGGGCGAAAATATTTTCAGAGTAGGGTAAAGAAGTTATTTCATTTGGGAACAGCTACTGAAACAGCCCATTGCCCAATTAGTCCACAGTTCACAATAATTTATTACCAATGATCACATCAGGAGAAGATGGAAAGTGGGTTTTGGGGTCAGATTTAGTCCCCTTTAGGCTGTCTACACCATCTAAGATAACTTTGTTTCCTTACCAACTCTTCCTGCCATTAGGGTTGTGGAGATCATAGTTAATTTCACCAACAGTTAAGTGGTAATGCTTGTCTTCTACTTATTTTTAGTGGATAATGGGAGAGTATGTTTTTGAAACACTTTCATAGGTAACCACTCACCTACTCTCCAAAGACAAATAACATTTTTTCCCTGACAAGGAGAAAAGATGGATGATTTCCACACTAGATGCCCATTTATTCTCTGTTGGAAGGATGGGGAGTCTTACAGGATTTGAGTTTGTCTCAAGATCCTCCAGCATTACTATAAAATCCAGGAAAGAAACCAAGGAATTTATTTTTAAAAAACCAGTCCTTGTACAAATCCCTTGGTGGACCCCACTAGCTACACTTTTCCATCCTGAAAATAGTAGTTTATGCCTATTTATAGCCAATTTTCTATTCCATTTTTGTTTCTGCCTCTATCTTTAGTTTTCTAATAGTAATTATGATTATTATCATGGTATTTGTTAAGCGCTTACTATGTCCCAAGCACTGTTCTAAGCACTGGGATAGGCACAGAGTAATCAGGGTGTCCCACGTGAGGCTCACAATTTTCATCCCCATTTTACAGATGAAGTAACTGAGGCACAGAGAAATTAAGTGGCTTGCCCAAGGTCTCACAGCAGACAAGAGAGCAGCATGGCTCAGAGGCACAAGCCTGGGCTTGGATGTCAGAGGTCGTGGGTTCTAATCCTGACTCCGCCACTTGTCGACTGTGGGACCTCGGGCAAGTCACTTCACTTCTCTGGGCCTCAGTTACCTCATCTATAAAATGGGGATTAAAAGTGTGAGCCGCATGTGGGACAACCTGATTACCCTGTATCCACCCCAGTGCTTAGAACAGTGCTTGGCACATAGTAAGCGCTTAACAAATACCACAATTATTGTTATTATTAAGTGTCAGGACTAGAGTCAGGATTAGAACCCACGTCCTCCGACTACCAAGCCTGTGCTCTTTCCCCTGTTTCCTGCCTTTTTCATTGTTGAATGCATGCAGTAGTAGGTGATTTGTCCAGGGTTCATACTTCCTTACATCAGTCTTACACATGAAAATAACTGTGGTATTTTTCAAGCGCTTACAATGTACCAAGCATTGTACCAAGCACTGAGAGAGGCACAAGATAATCTGGTCCAACAGTCTCTGTCCCACTTGTGCTCACAATCTACGTGGGAGGGAGTGTAGTCATTGAATCCCCATTTTCCAGATGAGGAAGCTGAGGCATAGGGATGTTAAGTGGCCAGGCAAGTGGCAGAGAGGGGAATAGAACCCTGGTCCTCTAACTTCTGGGCCCATGCTCTTTCCACTAGGCCACGCTGTTTCTCTGCATATGTGCAGTAGGTAGTATTTAGGGAAGAAACCCTCACAGAAGATTATTTTGAAAGATGTATACCTATGGAAGAGAGGGCAGGTGGGTAAACATTTTGAATTTTATTGGCAAGGTTATTTTAAATAGGTGATGTTTTGTAAATTAAATATAATTTTATTATTATTATGAGGTACTTGTGGCAGGGTAAACATGCAAAGAGTTTTTGCTTCCTAAGAATTTCTGAGTAATAATGAGAAGAACGCTAAACAGTCATAACATTGATGTTTGTACCTGAGCAATGAAAGTTTCTCTAAAGAATGGCTATGGCCCATTCTTTGTGAAGTTTCTTTTTAGGAAGTTAGCCTTTTATTCTGGTGGAGGTGTCACACCTGAAAGTAGCGTGGGAAAGAAATGAATAAAGGTACAGATGAAAAAAAGGACTTAGTAATAGCATAAGCCACTTTCTTCAAACTATACATTGTATTGTGGAGCAAAATCATGTTAACTTATTTTGTCACCCTTTTATTCTTATGAATATTTCTGGAGCTCCTTTGTCAGTTTCTTTCTATTATTTCGGTATTTCTAAGGCACAGAGTATGCCAAGCATGTAAGCCGATAGTCAAACGGTGAGTCAAAATCTGAATAAGAAATAAGATTCTGAGCATTATCATCGGGAAGCTGTTGAGACCTGAAAGAATGACTATCCAAGCTCAATATCATCACTCATCTAAGTTGCCACCCTTTGATTTTGGAATCTCTGCTATGGATTCCTGTTTACGCCTTGTTCAAGTAAAACACATTTTAGTGCAAGGTTTCTAAATTACTCTGCTTCTATAATAAGGAATTTTAATGAGCAGTTGGACTTAAGCAGGCAATAATGAGCAAAGGGACAAGGACTTCTGAATCATGAAAGAGTGGGCTGAGATGGAAGGACTATAAAACATTTACTTCTTATTAGTAATCAAAATAATTTCAGCTCCTCATTAGATTGCAGGTGTCTTGTCTACCCACTTCACTGAACTGTATTCTAAGCATTTAGTACAATGCTGTGAACATAGTAAGTACTCAATAATTATCACTGATTGATTGTTATTTGTTAAGCATGTACTCTCTGTTCAGCCCGGGAATACATACAATTCAATCAGATCAGACACAGCCCCTTTCCCACAAAGAGCTCTCTGTCTAAATTATTGAAAAACTGGAATAAGAAAGCAGGCCTTTGGTGTTCACTTTTTTGGGAAAAGCCATTATGGGGGACTTGGAGAAACTTTAAAGTGTTACCACTACTACTACTACTACTACTACTACTACTACTTGGCTTAGTGGAAAGTGCACGGGCTTGGGAGTCAGAGATCATGGGTTCTAATCCTGGCTTCACCACTTGTCAGCTGTGTGACTTTGGGCAAGTCACTTAACTTCTCTGTGCCTTAATTACTTCATCTGCTTGGCACAGAGTAAGCACTTAACAAATACCATCATTATTACTGCTGCTACTACTGTTACTAACAGTACTGTTACTATTACTGTTACTACTACTACTTTAGAAGGACTATCAAAATCCCTGCAGAGAAAACATGACCCCAGACTGTCTCTCTGCTGATAAATCTCCCCAGCTATGCCAAAAAAAAGACAGTGAATGAAGGGGCCTGGTGGGTACCTTATAAAATAGTTCTCCTCTTGTGATGCAGGGGGTCCCCTAGTCATTTTATCATTTTAATAAGAGCTCTGAGAGAACAGGATTGAAGAGGAAGATAGGGCTAAGGTTGATATTCCATAAAGTATTTAAGATGTTTATTCTTGGAAGCCTTGTCCAAGCAAGAAGAACTTTTCCACCTCATTACAGCTGAGTTTGGTTGTAACACTCTACATAATCAAACAGGATATTCACTTGCAGAAACAGATCCTTATTCAGGAGTCCAGGGTAAACAGCCTGTGAAGTATGTGGGACTGTTGTTATTAAATAATAATAATGATAATAACTGTATTTAAGTATTTACTGTGTGTCAAGCACTGTATTAAATGCTGGGATAGATACAAGATAATCAGATCCCAAAAGGGGCTCACATGGGGCTTGCCAGAGTAGATATGGAAACAAGGGAATAGGGCACAGGCCTGGGAGTCAGAAGGACCTGGGTTCTAATCCCTGCTTTGCCACTTGCCTGCTGTGTGACCTTGGGCAAGTCACTTAACTTCTCTGTGCCTCAGCTATCTCATCTGTAAAATGGAGATTAAGACTGTGACACCCATGTGGGACAGGGGCTGTGTCCAACCTGATTAGCTTGTATCTATCCCAGTGCTTAGTACAGTGCCTGGCACACAGAAAGCACTTAACAAATACTATTTTTTTTTTTAAAAAAAGGCCATGGCTATAAAAATGGCAAAGTTTTACAGGCATCCTTTCTTTATGACTGTTGGGTCTGTTTATTTGCTTTCCTCAGCACACCTTGCATTCATTCATTCACTCATTCATATTTATTGAGCGTTTACTTTACTGTACTGCTTACTGCACTGTACTAAGCGCTTGGAAAGTACAATTCAGCAATAAAGAGAGACAATCTCTGCCAACACCAGCCTTACAGTCCAGAAAGGGGAAGACAGACATCAAAACAAGTAAAACAGGCATCAATATAACTAAATAGAATTATAGATATATCCCCATCAAAACAAGTTAACAGGCATCAATATAAATAAGTAGAATTATAGATATATACATATATATTTTAGTGCAGTGGGGCATGGGGGAAAGAGCAGAAAAGAGCGAGTCGAGGTGACGTAATGGAGGGGGAGCTGAGGAACAGGGGGTCCAAACAAATTCAGGATACCTGATACAACAACCTGTTCAAGGAAACCAGTAGCTGGATAATGTGGCTTCTATCCAACTTCTACCACCAAGTGCACCACTACTTCCAATTTCCCCTTATTGCACTCTGACCCTCTGACTCTCTTCTCAACAGGATCAGGGAGGATCCAGGGTACCAAAGTGGCATTAGAATGGGAGGGTGGCATGAAGGGGTATCAGAATCCAGTGAGTTTTCCCTTACTGGATGGAATTCAAGGCTCCTTGGCTCCATGAACAAGACCAATTTCAGCCCTCTGGTATTTCAGAGCACTAAAGAAAGATGTGGAATGAGCTCTTTCCAGACTCAGTTGAGGGTTCTGTATGGGCCCCAAAAGCTCTGACTGAATCAAATTTCCAGAATAAAATCTAAGTGCTGGGCTAGTACGGAATCAAAATTGAGATTGAGTTAATAACATAAAAGGGCAGGATGGCAACAGAGAATACCAGAGACCAGGTGTTTAAAGTCACATTTACAACCCCTGAAACTGAAAACTTTCAGGGCCAAGCTGAAGGCTTATGCACGTTGCTCAGGGAAGAAGCTGAGAAACAGGGTGTAGACTAAAATCACCTGTAGGTTAAGCTCAGAACCAAATTTACTCCCATAACTTCCTTTAAACCTCAGGTATAGCTTGTTTAACCCCTAGTTTAGTCTAGTTTAGTTCTGCCTCCGGAGTGGGTAGAGCTTTTCACCCTAATGATAATAATTATGGTACTTGTTAAGTGCTTCCTCTGTGCCAAGAACTGTTCTAAGCACTGAGGTAAATACAAGTTAATAAGGTTGGACAAAGTCCCGGTCCTACATGAGGCTCACATTCTTAATTTCCATTTTACAGGTGAGGTAACTGAGGCCCCCAGGAGTTAAGTGATTTGCTCTTAGGTCACACAGCGGGTCCTTCTAACTTAGGGGCCAGACCCCTCCCAGGATATCCCAATGACCCTGGAGAGTTCTGGCAGGCCTGAGGAAGCCTGTGATTTCCTTCTTTAACAGGGGGATGGAAGCACACTTGTCTGCTGAATGACCTTGGGCAAATGACCTTGGTGGGTGTGCAGAGTGTGTGTATGATGTGTGAAGGTGTATGGTGTGTGAATGATGGGTGAGGGTGGAGGTCTGTGTGTAGCATATTTCTGTTTGGTGGGTGAGAGGGTGTTGGTGTCCGACTGGCTCCTAGGGTTTGTGTGAAATGGAAGCAGTGTGGCCTACTGGAAAGAACACAGGTCTGGGAGTCAGGAGACCTGGGTTCTAATTCTGGTTCTGTCACAGAGCATACTATGAGATCTTGGGAGTCAGAGGTCATGGGTTCTAATCCTGGCTCTGCCACTTGTCAGCTGTGTGACTTTGTGCAAGTCACTTAACTTCTCTGTGCCGCAGTTCCCTCATCTGTAAAATGGGGATTAAGACTTAGCCCCATGTGGGACAACCTGATTCCCTTGTCTCTACCCCAGTGCTTAGAACAGTGTTTGGCACATAGTAAGCGCTTAACATATATTATTATTATTAAATCACTTCACTTATCTGTGCCTGTTACCTAATTAGACTGTGAGCCCCATGTGGGACAGGCACCGCGTCCAAGCCAATTGCCTTGAATCTATTCCAGTGCTTAGTACAGTGACTACCATGTACTAGAAGCACTTAACAAGTACCATAAATAAAGGTAGGGTAGAACCATGCAGAAGTGAGAGAGGCAGAATGTGCAGGCAATGCCAGAATGGCTCCAAAATGCTTACCCGAACTTCCCGCACTTGAGAGTGGGGTTGGAGGAACCCAAGTTCCTTTACTTCCACTGAGTCACTTTCCTACCTGGCTCTGTGGAACTTCCATGAGCCACACAGCCCATGTGCAGACCAGCCCACTGAGTTAATAACAATAGTGGTATTGGTTAAGCACTTTCAGTGTACTAAGCCCTGGGGTGGCAACAAAATAATCAGATCAGACACATGGGATTTACAGTCTTAAGTAGGAAGGAGAACAGGTAATTAATCCCCATTTTGTAAATGAGGAAACTGAGGCCCAGAGAAGCTAAGTGATTTGTCCAAGGTCACAAGACAAGAGGCTGAGCCAGGATTAGAACCCAGTTCCTCTGACTTCCAGACCGCTGTCTGCACTAGACCAGTACTTAGCAAAATGCTTGGCACATAGTAAGCACTTAACAAATTCCACATTTATTACTGTTACTGTGGTTCTTAGAAACCTCCCTTTAGACCTTCCATTACAGTGTTTCTACTTCAGAGGGGTTTATTTTATGTTAAATTTAAATTATGTTTAAATAACCCTGAATGATAGTTGCTATGTTTAAATATTTTTTTGCTTCAAGTTTTCACCACTGGGTAATTGTAATTCACCATTGGGTTAAAATAAAAGTAATTGACCTTTAGTAATTAATTTGCAGTCTAAAACTCCAAAGGGATTTGGTGTGAACAACTGACATGGGTTAACTGAGCAGCCTAACTCCACAAGGATGAAATTCGGACCTAAATCAATAAGGATTATTCGGTTGAAAGATGTAGACGAAATCCATAGAACAGATAAGAGTTCTCTAAAACTAGTAGTCACTGGAAGCTGGGTACTCCTGTGTTTCATTCTGCATATACTGCTGAATAATATAAACATGTGGAATGTATGCAAAGATTTTTGAGAGGAAAACAGTTTGAAAACCTGTTTTCCCAATCATTTTTAGGGGGTTTTACATGTGTTCTGGCAAACAAGCAATCAAAGAAATTAAATATATGCCAGAGGCAGGTGTTTTATTTAGTCATTTTCTTGATTTTTGAAGAACTGAATACTCCTCTTCATTGTATGGAAATGATTTTGCTTGGCAGGTGTTTTGTGACATTGACTAAATACTGCTGTCCCTGGGATGAGTTTACAAAGTCAGTCATTGCAAGATCAATAAATATTGATCAGTTATCTCCACAGATTGCCCTTTTCACCACCAATCCCCTACTTGGGCTTCTTGAGAGGCAAAACGGTGAGGTTGGCCCAAGGCGCACAACCTGAAGGAGAGAGGCCATCATGGAGGGAAATGGCCAGGGGGTAGTGGTATTAGCCAACTCCTGGATATGAGGGAACAACTGTCTCATGGCTAAATGGGTTGAGGGAGGGAGCAGGCCTGAGCTATGAGTAGCCTCCTCACCCTTTACAGAGGTTTCATGGGACAGAAGCATTATTTGAGAACTCCGGAGAATTTTTCAAATCTGCCAACTTCAGATTCCTAAATATAGCCAGGTGAGCACTCCTAAACTTTTCCTTCCTAAATGCAGGAGAGCCTTTTCTGAGTCCAAAAGTAACCTCTCCAGTAATTGGTATTCTTAGGATTTTGGACAGAGCCTGGAGATAAAACTGTGCGGCACTCATGGGCGACTTTGTCCTTAATGCAAAGTCATAGGACTATCACTGACACTATTCCCTCAGGACGGATCTAATATATGGTATAGCCAGAGCCTGCAGATCTCAGAGATATTTGGGCTGAAGCTCATTTTACATCTAAAAGCCCTGGAGGGCTCACTACTATGACAATTAGTCTTGGGGAAGACTCTTGAGGACAGCCTAGGGGAGAAGCAGCTCAGTTGCAACCTCTTTAAAAGTGTGTTCCTTAAAATGTCTTATCTAGTGGCCTAAAAAAATAATTCACTGCCATTTCACTCTTTCCCATCTCTTTCGTGCCCATACCTTCTTGTGGGGCATGGAGTCAGAAGCAAAGGCAGAACAGAAAAGGCAAGAAATCAAGAAACCGGGAACTATGTAGATGACTTAAACCTATAATGCTTTTTCATAAATGCTTTGAAATTATCTACAAGAAATTTACGGGAGAAAACCTAGGTCAATGGAGAAAAGGATTTGTCGGTATATAATACTATTTTTCTCAACCCCACCTTCAAATGATAATTTTTTTTACCAGTTCACAAGATTTCCTTGGATTTTTTTTGGCAGGAATCTGTGTAACAAATTTATTTAATGACAATGAAGTGGAAGATAATTTTGTCCAGTTGTGCCACGTAAGAGATTTTTCTTGTCTGAGAAAGAACTAGAATGTATTCCAGAGAAAATTGTGCAGGGTTGTTTCTTCTTGGGGTTATTTGAGCTTCAATTACTAAAATAAATACAAAATTGTGACTTCTTTTCTGTAATTGCTTGTACCCTCTTTGAAGCCCATTGGAAGTAATTGCTCTCCATTTAACTAATACACAAAAATTGGAATCAATCAATCAATCAATTGTACTTATTGAGTGCTCACTGTGTATTAAGCACTTGGGAGAGTACAACACAATGACAGAACAGACATATTCCCTGCCCACAACAAACTTACAGTCTAGAGGGGGAGACAGACATTAATATAAATAAATAAATTATGGATATGTACATAGTGCTGTGAGGCTAGGGTTGGGGGGCCAGTGATGAATAAAGAAAGCAAGTCAAGGCAATGAAGAAAGGAATGGGAAAAGAGGAAATGAGGGCTTAGCCAGGGAAGGCCTCTTGGAGGAGATGTGCCTTCAGTAAGGCTTTGAAGTAGGGGGGAGAGTAACTGCCTGTTGGATATGAAAAGGGAGGGCGTTCCAGGCCAGAGGCAGGACTTGGGTGAGGGGTCGGCGGCGAGATAGATGAGATCAAGGTACAGTGATTAGGTTGGCATTAGAGGAGTGAAGTGTACGGGCTGGGTTGTTGGGTTGTAGTAAGAGAGTAGCGAAATGAGGTAGGAGGAAGTAAGGTGACTGAATGCTTTAAAGCTGATGGTAAGGAATTTCTGTTTGATGTGGTGGTAGATGGACAACCACTGGAGGTTCTTGAGGAGTGGAGAAAAACAGACCAAACATTTTTGTAGAAAAATGATCCAGGCAACAGAGTGAAGTATGGAAACATTTAGCATTCAATAAATACCATTGATTGATTGATTGGAAGTAAACTGGTAGTATGTATAGATTGTATGTTTGTGGGGAGTGATGCACTTGAAGTGAAAACCATTTATATCTTTATAGCATCTCAACCTGTTATGTGTCTGTGAAACTCAAGTTAGGGGTTTAAAATGGCAGTGCTTCTCTCAGGTCACCATAGGAACATTTTGCAAAAGACCTGCTTTTGTCTTTCATAACACTAAACATTTAGATCATCTCACAGATCATTAAATTACTTACTGGACTGTTATAATCATATTTGTATACCAATATGTATGTCACTATTCTCTTTGTGTAATGGGTTTTAATATCACTACAGCTTCTTTCATAAATCATGGACGTTTACGAGATAATGGAAGAGAAACATAATTTTTATCAAGTAAAATGAAAAGTGAATGTACATATTCTACAAAGCACATCTAATGGTCTAAATTCTATTCTATTCTATTGCTTTCCTTGCATATCCCCTAAATGATAAAACAAATATTGCTCCTGGTCTTTAAAAAGCAAGTGAACCAATAATATGAGGTATTTCCAATAGTAAGCCATCAGCTCTAATGAACTGTAAACAAGTAATAAACATACCTCACTTCTTGTAGCCTTTACACTAATATCAAATTGAATGGAAATCAATGTCCACTAAATTAATTTGTGATCTCCTCCTTAGACGATCACTTGTAAAATTTTAACATCCTACAAATCTGATCATCATCATCATCAATCGTATTTATTGAGTGCTTACTATGTGCAGAGCACTGTACTAAGCGCTTGGGAAGTACAAATTGGCAACATATAGAGACAGTCCCTACCCAACAGTGGGCTCACAGCCTAAAAGGGGGAGACAGAGAACAAAACCAAACATACTAACAAAATAAAATAAATAGAATAGATATGTACAAGTAAAATAAATAAATAAATAAATAGAGTAATAAATATGTACAAACATATATACATATATACAGGTGCTGTGGGAAAGGGAAGGAGGTAAAATGGGGGGGATGGAGAGGGGGACGAGGGGGAGAGGAAGGAAGGGGCTCAGTCTGGGAAGGCCTCCTGGAGGAGGTGAGCTCTCAGTAGGGCCTTATGCCCGCCAGGAACACCTAGTTCTCTGACAAAAGGAGCAAATTAGGGAAAAGAGAGGGAAATTATTTACACCATGGATTATTTACTATTTCATGGTTTAAGAAGTTTATTCCCATCGAAACTAAAGAGTTCAGCTAGACCATGTCATCAATATCATCACCAATGTTGAAATATATTGAACGGCTACTGTGTACAGAACACTTTTACTGGGTCCTTGGGAACACACAAAGAAGAATATGTTGACAATCACTGGAAATGTAACAGAGTTGATGGAAAATAATTATGTTAGAATGAGAAAGACATGAAGATGAACCCTGGCTTTCTTTCTCTTATTGTACTTGCCTCAGGGTAATTAATGACACGTTTTGTATCTGGATGGAAAAAAGCGCTGACATCTTACAATGTTATCTGAGGGATCCGTTATCCATTTTATTGAGTCTCTTTCTGGACAGGGAATGAAAACCGGTGGACTCCAGGCCAATATTTCATCCATTTCATCCTTAATTTTAATGGACTTATTATATTCCATTTGGAGTTCACTTCAAAGTATTAATACATCAAAAGGAATTCATTATTTTGAAGTGATAAGATAGGGCCTGGAAGAATTAGAGCACAGTGGTTTCCATGATTGGTGAGTGATGTGAATGAGCATGTCAACATCACACATCACTTACAAGGGATATGGAGATGCACGTTCTATTTCTCATCCATTGGGTAATTTTTTTCCCATTTTTCTTTTGAACCAATGCTATATAGTAAAAGTATTGAAGTAGTGTGGTCTAGTGGAAAGAGCATGGACCCGGGAGTCAGAGGACCTGTGTTCTAATCTCAGCTCTACCCCGGTTTGCTCTATAACCATGAGCAAGTCGATTAGCTTATCTGTGCCTTAGTTTCCTCATCTGTAAAAAGGGAATTCAATACCTGTTTTTCCTCCCACTTAGACTATGAGTCCCAAGTGGGACAAGGACTGCATCTGACCTGATTATCATTTGTCTACCCCAGCATTTAGTCAAGTGTTTGGCACATAATCAGTGCATAACAAATAGCACCCTTATTACTATAATCCTGAAATCCTTAAAGAATCCAGCCAAAATGAGTTTCCTGGCCAAAGCAGGGTCTTTCTATTAAATGCCAAACCCAAGTGTCTGGAAAAGAGAGAAGCACTGAAATGGGGTGAGACTCTACCCACAGAGTTCAGGCTCTGAATTTGACAGAACTTTGGTTGGATTGGTCTTTGAATTTGACTGGCAGAACTAATGCATGATTTGGGGTTTTCAAGAAAAAGAGAAGGCAAGCTGTTCATTTCATACTGCTTCCTAAAGGTTGAGGTTAAGCATGTGGGAAGCAGAGGGTCAGATTCTCACATCCCTCCCTACATTTTTCTCATAATCCCTCACCACTATTCCTTGGGATCCTGCAAAACACTAAATGCTGACAACGGCTGGGGAGGACTAGGGTTTGGAGTCTGTGAACCAGCATTATCTGGGGCAGATTGAGAAAACTGATTCATTGTCCTGTCTCTGTAACAAAATCAAAATCTAACTCACACCACTTATATATCCTCATAAGCACACCCCCAAGACAGGCAGAGGATTGAGTGTGCTAGAGAAACCCCTTCTAAGGCATTGTTTAGAAGGGAGTCCAAATTTAGCCACAGAGGGCACCGCTTCCATTTTTGAAGAGTATCATAAACCCTGTTCTCCCAAAATCCCAGTGTGGTTTTAGACATTCACATGGCTTAGTGGTGTGATCTTTACAGCTTGCTAGATCTAGGAGATGATCAGAAAACAGGGAGCAGGGGCTCTGTCCTGTTTTCCCAGACCTTTCAGAAGGTCCGACAGCCCTGAGATATTTACCATAATCCTAGGTTTCTTCATGAGGATTTGGCTTCTGGTGACAGGCTAAAGGTGTTTGGTTTAACCTTTTCCTCATCCCTACTGCAGTATACAGGGTCAGCCATATTGGAATTACTGTATATAGACCAACCTGAGGGCACAAAGGGTCTGGAAACTCGTGTTAAAACATGTTTCTTCAAAATTAACAGGACCATGTTTGTACTTGAATGCTCAAGGAGCATCACAGAGGAACATCCTGATATTATTAACTGTGCTCAGGAAGCTTGTGGTTTCTCACACTCTCCCAGCCCTGAATACGAAGACCTGCATAACAATTACAAATCTTGTTTCAGGATTAGCAAAGACCTATGGTCTAATCATAATCTTGAAGAAGATATTAGTTATAGACCAGTCTGCACTGGGAAATGTCTGTACAAACCCAAAGTGCTAACTCGTGATAAAGACCTTAAATTTTGCTGAATTGTACTTCCCAGGCAGCACCCAGCCCACTGATGCATAAATAGGCATGGAAGCAGAAAATGAAATCAAGAAAACTAGCATGTCCTTTGAAGCCTGATAGAATGGAAAGTCTACAGAGCTGTTCTAAATGGCTAGGAGACCCACACCTGCACCAGATGTCCGCATCTGAGCTCTTGAGTGGTTTCATCAGCGTCATCTATGTGCCACAGTGAGGGATGAGTGAGTGCCTGTGATCTGGGCACAGAAAGTCAGGGACACTTTCCACCTATCCAGGATCCAAAGGCTATAATTCACAGAGCTGTGTCTTCTCTTAACACCAAGTGTATAGCAGTCCTTCAAGTGAGAGGTGAGAAGCAGCATGACCTAGTGGAAAGAGCATGGATCAGGGAGTCAGGAGACCTGGATTCTAATTCCAGCTCGGCCACTTCCCTGCTGTTTAACCTTGGGTGAGTTATTTAAACTTCTCTGTGCCTCAGTTTCTTTATTTGTAAGATTGGGATTCAATGCCAGTTCTTCCTTCTTTTAGACTGTGGGCCCCATGTAGGACAAGGACTGGTCTAACCTGATTATCTTGTGTCTATTCCAGCATTTAGTACAGTGCTTGGCACAGAGTAAATGCTTAACAAATTTCACTATTATTATTATTGCTAATAATAGCAATCATAATAATAAAAAGACACACACCCCTGACCAATCTAGGGATTAACTTAAACCATGTACTTTAAAAGAGTCAAACAGAAGAGTCATGAGGATTCCTAGTTTGTGAGAAACAGTGCAAGACACAAAACATAGTGGCTCTTTTGCACTCCCAGAAAATTCATAGTAAACACTCATTGCTGAGTCCAGGACCAGGTCACATGACCCAATGCTCAGCCAGCCTCAGGGAGAGACAAGAACAGACCCAGGGAAAATATGGCCCCTACATGGCCTTCAGCATTTTGGGAAGCAGCATATATTAACATTATTTGGCCTGCCTTTGCTGTGAGGAAACTCGGAGGGACTATAAAGCCATGCTAATTTCAGAGAGCAGACCTAAAGTAAGGTTAAGTTCCCGAAACAAAGGAAAATGTTTTAGAAAGATGCTGGAAATGTTTGAAGTAGAACAAAACCCCACTTGATTTAAATATTTCGTGGGCATTAGCCATAATATTATGTAGTTAAGGGGAGGTTGAGAAACATCTCATTTTAAATTATTTTTATTTCATAGCTGGTAGGTTTAATCTATTTTATGTATAAAGTAGTTTCAATGCCCTGTTTACTCAAGTTGACAGCAGATGGAACAATAGAGAGTTTAGCAGGGTTTTGTGTTTGCAGACCACTTAAATTAATTAACAGTAACCTCTTTTCAATGTCTGCTAGAATATCAGCCTAGAGATGAGTCTCCAAGACTTAATAACGAACATGCATAGTTAATTATTCAAAAACACATGGGAAAGGAGATATCATCATCCAATCAGCATATGTGATTTGGACTTGTGTTTTTCTTAAGTGTTTCTCATTATTTAATCCTTTGGTGGCCTTTTCCAGGATTACAGTAGTGTCAACCCAGTCAAGGGCTTTTTAGAGAAATTTATTCTCAATATGTATCACAGACTAGCTACAAATTATCTCCTATATGCTTGAATGGATAAAAAATATTATATTAATGAATAGTAGAATGTTTTGAAGGCCAATAAGAACCACCCAGCTATCATTTAACTCCCGTTTTTGTAAAGAATAATGATTGGATGGGATTAGAAAGACAAAAGGAGTTGTGGTCAAAAGATTCCAGCTGTGTGCACCTTAGCTTTTTGACGTCAGTGGCCATGGCTTTCATCAGTTCAGGTGGACACTAGGCATTGAGGGTGGTGTGGATCAGAGCAAGTTTCTTTAGCTGACCAGATGCCACAGAGACTTCAGAGGAGGAGATGGTGGGGGGGACCTGCAGGATGATGGGAAGGCCATGATAAACAGGCACTGCTGCTTTTTCTTGCAAATAGAAAAGGTCATTGCAGAATGCTGGGCTGTTTTCTCACCATCATTAAATTGGGTTGTGTGTCCAGTGTGGATTGGGTTCCAATGTGGATTGGGTTTCCAAACGCTTTCTTTTCCTTACCTGAGTATAACTCTGCCAACTTTTTGCTCAATCCCCTCTTACCCACTTGTCAGCATGGGCACACAGTTGCTTATCATCACTTATCACACTACCACCTCTAACCTCACCAATTCTGAAATTCCCCTCAGACTATAACCACCTAATTGGCTTCTCTCCCACACACCCACCTTCCTTGGAAAACAGTCCTCTTCCACCACAGAGACCTTTAATCTCTTGAACCCCTCCCCTAAACCCAGGTCATCCTGCTCTCTCTGGACTCCCTAGCCAACCTCTCCTCTTTTGGTGCAGATATCCACACCCTCAACTCCCTCGCTCCCCCTACATCCGTCGATCATGCACCACAGCCAACCCCTGGCTCTGGATCACCTCCTCAGTACACATACCCTGCTCCTGTGCTTGTGCCCTGGAGTACTGCTGGTGGAAATACAGGGATCAGGCCAACTCTGGCCATCTCAAATTCATCACTTGCTATAACTCTGCTCCCTCTCATCTCCTCATGGCAGTACTTCTCCACCGTATGGACTCCCATGTCCACTGCCCTCACAAAATATTCCAGATTTTAACCTCTCTACTGAAGTCCCCAGGACCCCCACCTCCCTCCTCTCTAGCTTCTAATGACTTTGCCAACTACTTTCTGACAAACCATCAGGCATGACCACCCCAATATCTCTCCCTTACCTCCCCATCTCCCTCCTATGTCCTCATCCACTCTCTCATCTTTCTTGGCCATCTCTCAAGAATAGCTTTCTTGTCTGTTCTGGGGATCTACCTCCTCCTCCATGTGCACCTCCCACCCCATCCTTTCAAACCTTATAAAAACCCTCACACTTACTCTTCTTCTCTCCCCGACCACTATATTTAATACCTCACCCTCTGATGGCTCTTTCCCCTCTGACTTCAAATACACCTATCCTGTCCCAGCTCCTTGTATATAATAATGATAATGGCATTTATTAAGCGCTTACTATGTGCAAAGCACTGTTCTAAGCACTGGGGAGGTTACAAGATGATCAGGTTGTCCCACGAGGGGCTCACAGTCTTCATCTCCATTTTACAGATGAGATAACTGAGGCACAGAGAAGTGAAGTGACTTGCCCAAAGTCACACAGCTGACAATTGGCAGAGCCAGGATTTGAACCCATGACCTCTGACTCCAAAGCCCGGGCTCATTCCACTGAGACACACTGCTTCTCTGGGTGCTTCTCTGGTGCTTCTCTGGGTGCTGCTTCTCTGGCTTTGCTAGACTGTGAGCCCACTGTTGGGTAGGGACTGTCTCTATATGTTGCCAACTTGTACTTCCCAAGTGCTTAGTACAGTGTTCTGTACACAGTAAGCACTCAATAAATACGATTGATTGATTGTATGGGTTGTATATGCCTGCTGCTTCCATTTCTCTCTTTTATCTCTCTTTCACCCTCTACAATCAATTTGGCCTCACTCCACTGTGATCATTCTTTCCAAAGACACCAGTGATATCCTTCTTGCCAAAACTAGAGGACATCTTTGATCCCTTGGTACCTCCCTCCTCCTGAAAATGTTATTTAACCTTTGTTTTCCTGACACATCTACCTCCTTGTTGTCCTCTTACTCTTCTGCCCAATCCTTCTCAGTCTCTTTGGCTTTTCCTCTGCCTCCGACTCCCTGTTTTGGGTCCCCTTCTCTTATCAAGCTACATTCACTCTGTTGGGCGGCTCATCTACTCCCACAACTTCAATCACCCATATTCATTCATTCAATCGTATTTATTGAGTACTTACTGTGTGCAGAGCACTGTACAAAGCACTTTACCCATATCTATGTAGATGAACTACAAATCTACCTTGCTAGCCCTGACCTTTCTCCTTTTCTGCAATCTTGCATTTCCACCTGCCTTCATTACACCCCTACAGGACTTTAGCTAGACTACAAGCTCCTTATGGGCAGGGAGAGGGTCTAATAATAATAATAATGATGGCATTTGTTAAGCGCTTACTATGTGCAAAGCACTGTTCTAAGGACTTGGGGGGATACAAGGTGATCAGGTTGTCCCACATGGGGCTCACAGTCTTAATCCCCATTTTACAGATGAGGCAACTGAGGCACAGAGTTAAATGACTTGCCCAAAGTCACAAAGCTGACAAGTGGCAGAGCTGGGATAGAACCCATGACCTCTTGCTCCCAAGCCCGTGCTCTTTCCACTGTGCCACGCTGCTTCCCTAGGAGTCTACCAACTCTTGTACTCTCCCAAGCATTTAGAACAGTGCTTTCCACACAGTAAGCACTCAATAAATATAATTGATTGAAATATGATCCATGTCCCAACAGCACCTCAAGATAACTTTGTCCAAAACTCATCTTCCCTCCCAAATCCTCTGTTCCACCTAATTCTTCCATCACAGTTGGCAAACACCACTATCCTCCCTATCTTTCAAGCTGGCAACCTTAATATTTATCCTTAACTCTTCCCTCTCTTTCACCCGTCATATTCATTCTGATTCATTCATTCAGAGAAGCAGCATGGCTCAGTGGGAAGAGCATGGGCTTTGGAGTTCAGAGGTCATGAGTTCTAATTCCGACTCTGCCACTTCTCAGCTGTGTGACTTTGGGCAAATCACTTAACTTCTCTGAGCTCCAGTTCCCTCATCTGTAAAATGGAGAGTAAGACTGTGAGACCCACTTGGGACAACCTGATCACCTTGTAACCCCTCCAGTGCTTAGAACAATGCTTCGCACATAGTAAGCGCTTAACAAATGCCATCATCATTATTATTATAATTCTGTCACCAAATCCTTTCAGTTCTTCTTCTATAACATTTCCAGAGTCTGCCTCTTTCCTATCTATTCAAACTGCCACTGTGGGGGTCTAGACACTTGTCATATTCCACCTTGGCTATTGATCAGTCTCTTGGCTAATTTCCCTGCTTCAAGCCCCTCCCCTCTCTAGTCCTCACTTCACTGCTGCTTTGATCATTTTTCTAAAACATGCTTCAGTACACATCTCCCCACTCCTCAAAAATCTCCAATCACTGCCTATTCATCTCCACATTAAGCAAAAATTCCTGACCATCAGCTTTAAGCTCCCTTCTCTTTACCTATCGTCACTCTTCTCTACACAGCACTTGACACACTTTGCTCCTCTCAAGCCAACCTACTCACAGTGCTTTGTTTTCTCCTCTCCTGCAGCTGTAGTCTTAGTCATGGTCTCCCTTCCACCTGGAACTCCCTTTCCCTCCTCTTCCCATATTCTTAGCCATTTTGAAATCACATCTTTCCCAAAAGGTCTTCCCCAATTAATCTCTCATCTCTCTGCCTTTCATCCTTCCCAGCTGTACTTAACTCCTTGGAGAATGTATGTGCATATCTTTACATTCTATCCCTTTATGTTGTCTATTGCTGTCATTTATTTTAGTATCTGTCATCCCAGATAGATTTTAAACTTCTAGAGGGCAGGGATCATGTCTACTGATTCTTTTGTACTCTCCCTAGTGCTTAGTACAATGTTTTGCAAACAATGGACATCAAATAAATAATTTAACTAAGAATGAATCATAACTTAATGACCAAAATTTAGTGAGGCTTAGGAAAGTCTTAAAATGAGCTCACTTTTTCAGCACTTAGAACAGTGCTTGGCACATAGTAAGCACTTAACAAATACCATAATTATTATTCATGTACACATACAATGCCTGCTTCATATAATTTTCATAGGGAAAATGGGATCTCAGATCAGTAAAAGATAAAACTAGGTCTTTCTGTTATTCATCTGTCCCTCCCTAAGATAGCTTACCCCAGCTTTTTTCTATTTTCCTGGTGGGAGGTAATGACAGATTTCCAATTCACAATTAGAAACTTTCTCTGACAATAAGAGGAAATATCATATTAATTATGTTATTAATTGTTTAATCTGTGCCACAGAATGTGCTAACCCCTGGGGTAGAGACAAGGTAATCAGATCAGGCCAGTTTCGGTCCCACAGAAAGTTCTCAATTTAAGAGGCAAGGAGATCAGGTGTTTTCTCCCCATTTTACAGATGAGGAAACTGGGGCACAGAGAGGTTGAATAACTTGCTCTAGTGCAACACCTTTAAAACACAATCAGAAAAATCTTCCCTTGCCTCTGCCAGAGGGAAAAAGGAATGAAAGGGGAAGAGAAAGGGGAGAGGGAGGAAGAAGAGAGGGAGGAAAAGAACAAGTAAGGATGGAAGAGCAGTACAGAACATCTGAAAACAGCACATTTCTGTAAAGCCCTGAAGGTAGTAATGATATTCTGGCTTGAAATTCATCTTAATGAGCAAAATCCAACCACTGGAACAGGATGCAGATGAAAGTGACAGATGGAATCATTTAAAGTTTAAACTTTCTTCCTATGTTTCTCTGAATGAGAAAGATCCAACTTTTTGATCATTTATTTTTGCTCAGTAGTAATATTCTGTTGCCTGAAAAAGACTGAACATCTAATACCACATTAATATGCTATTTGCATCTTTCTTTCTTCATTTCCTATATATTGATTATAAAGTCTTCCAGGGAGACTGATAGTTTTAATATATTACAGTTTCTCGCCTTCAAATGAATTTGATAACAGTGACATAGACCCAGATATTTTATTCCATAAGCAGGATCTGGCAGCAAGGGTATATTATTTTGCTTTGTTTTGCTGTTCCTGAAACTCAGTGTCTGGTGACCTTATTTTCGGAGAAAACTACTTATATCTTATTTTGGGGGGATTCATTCCCTGTTTGGGAAGATAGATCACTAGAACTATATCATCTCTGGGAAGAGAAATCAAACCTCTCTTCTCAACTCCCCACCCTGTTCCCCTCCACAATATACCAGAGAGTGACATGCTAGGTGAAGTTGTTAAATCTATAACTGATAGATAAATCAATCAATCATAAATACCCCAATCCCCAGGCTTTTTAGGTGTATGGCAAAGGAAAAATTGAACTGCTCCTCGTGCATTCAACAGATCTGCAAAATTACCTTTCAGAAAATTGTCTCAAGTACTGACCATTGCCAAGTCTTAAATATTCACAACTATTCAGTAGTGGGTAGCTCATCTCAAAGCTGACCTTTGTCTTTTAAATGATTTCATTTTAATAAGGCCCACATTAAGGATGTTAGTATTTCTGATGGTCAATTAACCATAGAGGCAGAAGTATTTGGTGAAGCATAGCAATCTTGCAATCTTTGTAAAAGTTTGCTGAGTTTTATGGGTCCATGGGCTTTCTGGCTCACATCGCTTATTTTTGCTGGGCCCAGTAAAAAGTTAGGAATTAAAGTTTATACCCTAAAGTAAAGTTTCATCATCAAAATCACCATCTCAAACATGGGGATTGTTATTACAGCATAAGGTTAAAAGATTGTGGTGTAAATCTTAATGTTTTTCTTTCAATTAGAGGAGTAAGCAGAGAATTCTATCAATCCTTGTTCTCCGAGCCCTGGAACTGCATTTGTCTCCATGTGCAATAGTAATAATAATAATAATGGTATTAAGTGCTTACTATGTGCCAAGCACTGTACCAAGTGCAGAGGTAGATACAACATAATCAGTTGAGACACAGTTCCTGTCCCTCATGGGGCTCACAATCTAATGGGGAGAAAGAGCAGATATTTAATCTCCATTTTATAAAGGAGGAAACTGAGGCCCATTGAAGTGAAATGCCCAAGGGCACACAGCAGGTAGGTGGTAGAGCTGGGCCTGGACCCACGACCTCTGATTCCCAGGCCTTTATTCTTTCCATTAAGCCAAACTTGTTCTTTGTTGCCTTTGTCTACCTCAGGCAAAACCTTGAGTTACTAACTGTCCCCAGTTTGATATGGAGAAGGATATTACTGATTATGGAATTCTTATCCTAGAGGTACATTGTAGGTCATTCTAGCTAAAGAGCTCCCCATGAGAACTATTAATTAGTATTGTTTTTACTCATGCCCCTGTAAAGGAAATTTCCTCAAAATCTCTTTTTTTCTTTTTGGGATTTCCCCAGATTTTCTCTATTCTTAATCTATTTAAAATAAAAGTAGGATAGTGATATTTCTCACTCTTTATAAGGAGAAAACTTTATGATCATTTCAGTGTTCAAGGTCTTCACATCTTCCCCTACCCCTTCTGACCCTTAAAGAGACCCTGGAGAACAAGAGAAAAACAAATGGTTATTGCTAAACCTTTTCCGGTCTTAATGTTTATCATTGGAGAGCAAATGTTTTAAAGCTGGGCTAGTATCCCAGTTTAAACATTTGTATATTACTTGCTTTCAGCAAAACATCTCAAAAGGCTTTTTTGGAGGTGATCGGGCAGGGGGTGGCAGGGGTATCTCTTCTGAATTGGTCATTTATCCTTTTGTACCTGGATAATCTGCATCATAAACCACTGGAAAAGAAATAAGGTTTGCATAACCTAACCTTTAAAAAATTAACATTTAATGTTTTGAGCATTACCATTATACTAGGACCCATAAAGAATTAATTATTTGGAATAAATATAATTGTCACTTATGAGCAAAGAAAAAAGTGGTTCCTGAGTTGGTTAAGAGTGTTGAATAGCAATTTTCCCTCTGAGGGATTTCTTTTGTGTTGTGGTATCAGAACCTTTCAGATGGCTCTCATTATCACTAACCACCCCCTTCCTTTCTTGAATGCACTTTGGAGATCTCCCCAGTTGTGGAGACTTGAGTAAATTGGGTTCACCGAAAAGCAGGGTAAAGGATTCGGGGTGTTGCTTACTGACAAATGGTAGAGCTCTTCTGCTCACTTGTTTGATCATCCATCAGAAACAGCAACTCAATTATCTCGTATCTACCTCAGCATTTAGTAGTGTCTGGCACATAGTATGTGCTTAACAAGTACCATTTTAAAAAAAAAGTTAGAAAGTTGTATGTAGGTACTAATGTTCTCACAAGAATGTTGTTATAAATGGGGACTTGGTTCCTGAACCAAGCCTGGATACCCTATTTTTACCAAAATTACCCAGAATTGTGGCCCCAATCAATTATAGGTAATAATAATAATGATGATGATGGTATTTGTTAAGTGTTTACTATGTGTCAGGCACTGTACCAAGGGCTGGGGTAGAGACAAGGAAATCAGGTTGAACACAGTTCCTGTCCCACATGGGGCTCACAGTCTCAATCCCCATTTTACAGGTGAGGGAACTGAGGCCCAGAGAAGTGAAGTGATTTGCTCAAGGTCCCACAACAGACAAGTGGAGGAGTTGGGATTAGAACCCATGACCTTCTGACTCCCAGGCCCTTGCTCTATCCAGGCTCCAGGCTTTTGTGTATTTAAATTTAGAGAGGTTCCATGGGAGATTAGTCAACTTTCAGGAAGGAAATGGATGTGTCAATCCTCTCTGGTGATTTTGCCTATCAAGCAACAATCCACCTCTGACCCCCAGATTCTCCCACTCTGCCCCTCCCTTTACTGTCTTTAAAATTTTCATCCCCTCATTGTGTTTTTAAAATTGCTTCCCTATGTTTTGTGGCTCCTGTACTCCCCCACCCCCACCACTTGTGCCTTCAAGTACACTCTCTCCCACCCTTGTGTCCCTGAATTCAGTTCTCCAATGCCATTGCTTCCCCATGGCCCCACCACAATCTATTCCCCCAGCACCCCTTTCTCTCTCCCTGATCCTGCCCCAGCCAATCCCAGTGGGAATTGAGCAGGTTGATCCTAGGTTTGCCAGAAAGGAAAGAGAACAAGGGGACTAGTGTGTCCTAGCAGGCCTCCTCCCCCTCCCACACTGTACTTTACTGTTTAAATATGTTTTTAAGTGGCTCCATGGCAGGCGGGAAGGGTGAATTTGAGGACCTGGGTTGGCCAATGGATGATGCAAGGAAGTGGAGAAATAATTTGAGGGGAACAGGAGCAGAAAGTTTAAAATGCAGCCTGTGGGCAGAAAAGGAAACTAGGGAGTGGAGAATATCTGAATCATCAACAGGGTCACCAGGGCGGGTCAACACATCCATCTCACTGCCAGAGAAGTTCCATAGTGTAGGTGGTAAATACACCTGATGCCATGAAGGAGGATAGCATGGTAAAGTTGAAATTGATCATCATGAATCCAAACATTGAAGCCAACGACTGCCTGTGTAAGTAATAATAATGATGGTACTTGTTGAGCACTTACTACGGTGAAGCAGAGAAGCAACCTGGCTCAGTGGAAAGAGCATGGGCTTGGGAGTCAGAGGTCATGGGTTCTTATCCCGGCTCTGCCACTTGTCAGCTGTGTAACTTTGGGCAAGTCACTTCACTTCTCTGTGCCTCAGTTACCTCATCTGGAAAATGGGGATTAAGACTGTAAGCCCCATGTGGGACAGCCTGATTACCTTGTATTCCCCCCAGCACTTAGATCAGTGCTAGGCACATAGTAAGCACTTAACAAATGCCATTATTATTATTATTATTATATGCCAAGCACTGTTCTAAGCACTGGGGTAGATACAAGTTATTCAGGTTAGACAAAGTCCCTGTCCCACATGGGGCTCACATTCTTAATCCCCATTTTCCAGATGAGATAAATGAGGCCCAGAGAAGCAAGTGACTTGTCCAAGGTCACACAGCAGACAAGGGGTAGAGCCGGGATTAGAACCCATGACCTTCTGATTCCTAAGCCCGTGCTCTATCCACTAAGCCAAGCTGCTTTTCCAAGAAGAAGCCCAAAATTAATGATGTATCAATTTTGTGTACAAACATAAACCTAGTGGGCTTACAATCTAAATAAATAGACCACGAACAGGGGGGATCCAGGCAATTGAAAACTATTGTCAATGGCGGAAATGGCTTCAAACCCGGGCTGATTCCAAGTTCTATGAAGACAAAAGAGATGGTCCAAGAACAGTGTGCTGCTTTGAAAAGCCATGTGAGATTATGTTGGCAGACGTTCAGCCCAGTAAAATCTTGCCACTGGGCTTTGGTTCTGACCTAAAAGAAGAGAAGGACAGAAGCAGAAGCATGGCATAATACCTTTGTGATTGTTTTTAGTCTTTCGTGTGTTCTTGGGTTGGGTTCCTCTCAGAATGAACTCTGTGTTCCTGAGAGACTTGTTCCTCTTTAGCATGCTTTATTTAGGTTTGGTTTCAGTGCAGAAAACCAATCTTCTACTCACAATATTTTATCTAAGGAGCAGACTATTCACTAGAGAAAGTGATAGACCTTGAAGGAAGTTAAGAAAATGGAGATTTTGTAAAATGCACAATAGGAAAATTCTAACGTTAAAGGTAGTTTTTCCTCTTTTTTTTGTTACCATCTGGCATTTTAGGGCATTGGGCATTTTATAAAATTGTGTTGGATTAAACAGTGTTTTTCAGTTGATTTTGAACATGTAGTTACATGGTGAAATAACTGACCGATTTTACTTAAATATGCTATTTAGATGGCAGATAATTCCTCACTTTGCCATATTGTACCCGACAGAACTTGTAGGGTGTGTCTGTATGGGGCAAGTGTTTTTTGAAAGAGAAACTTATGGACAGAAAATGTGTTTTTACCCAGAATCTGCATGGGGCCCAGCTCATACTAAAGGCCTAATAAATGTTGGAGGGGATTGGGCCATGCTCCCTACCTAGGCAGGCTTGATATCAACATGCCTGCCTGGCAGACAGACAGACAGACTGGGTATATCAGGACTTTTCTCTTACTCGTCTTTTTGCCTGGATAATCTTCTTCATGACATGGGGAGAGAGGGAGAAAGGAGGGAGCCTCACTTCGTGCCATCAGCTGACCAATCAATCATATTTATTGAGACAGACTTTAAAACAAATCACAGACAGGGGAAATAGAGTTTAAGGAAATGTACATAAGTGCTGTGGAACTGAGGAGAATATCAAAGTGCTTAAAGGGTACAAAGCCAAGTGCACAGTTAATGCAGAAGTAGACAGATAGGGGGAATGAGGGTTTAGTATTATCATTAGTATTATTACAGTATCTACACAGCCCTAGATTACTACAGCAGGCAATATAATTTGCTTAGACAGCTGCCGGCACCCAGGGAACTGGAGCAGGTGGGTTTTATGAGGGAGAGTGCTACAAGAGGTGGATTCAATCATCAAGGAGACCAGGGCAGGTGGAAATATTAAAACTTTGACTTCCTATACCACTTTTATACTCCAAGTGCTTTCACATGACTTAGATCTCTTTAGTCCTCCAACAGTGGGAGGTAGGGAAAGACATGTATTATTGCCCCTGTGGAACAGATAGGGAAACTGAGGCTTGGAGTGGTTAAATAACTTACTCCACGTAGCCCAGCAGACATGTGGCAGAGGTGGGATTTGAACCTGAGTGCTCGGACTCCTAGACACATACTCTTTCCAAAAAGTTGAGTCTTTGGGTCAGGGCTAGGATAGAGCAATGAGAAGGGAATGGAATGAATTCAGCTCAGGTTTTCCTCACTCATTTTGGTCCTGTTGTGTCAACCTTATTTACTTGAATGAACTGCATGTGAATGATGATGATGATGGCATTTGTTAAGCGCTTACTATGTGACAAGCACTGTTCATGTAAAGGCCAACCTAACATGAGGGAGGTTTCCTCTGCAGCCCATCCATCTGTTATTAGCTCAAGGAGGACATGGGGATCCTCTTGGCCTGGGCCCCTGCTACCCTCCCCTCCATCTCAAAAGTGTAGGTGAGATGGGATCAACCTTTGATGTGAAGAGTAAAGGGAATGGCTCATGGCTTAGTGGATAGAGCACAGCCTTGAGAATCAGAAGGACCGGGGTTCTAATTCCAGCTCTGCTAAATGTCTGCTGTGTGACCTTGGACAAGCCACTTCATTTCTCTGGCCCCAGATACCTCATCTGTAAAATGGGGATTAAAAATGTGAGTCCCTTGTGGGATAAGGATTGTGTCCAACCTGATTGACTTGTACCTACCCCAGTAGTTAGAACAGTGCTTGGCACATAGTAAATGCTTAAGAAGTTCCATAATAATAATAATTATCATATTGCTTTCACCTCAGAATAGATAGGATTTTCACATAATGTAGAAAAAAGGTTTGGGGTTTCTTTTTTGTTCGATTTGACTCTCATCCTGGTCTCTGTACCAATGACTTAAGCTATTTAGGAATTACTTTCGAGAGAAGTTTGAGCCCTGAGTTCTAGTATGTCTGGCCCCCTTAAAGTCCTGCTCTTTTTTGGTGATGGCAAATGCTGTCTTCGACTAAGGAAACAAAGATGTTTCAGCAACTTCTCAGACCATTATGTTTTGGGGTAAGCCCTATTTAGGACTCCAAGGTATCCTGACTAGGATCAGTTAGTCCCATTTATTCAGTGTTGGATTGAATTCTGGAACTTTCACAAATATTAAAATACTAACCTCATTAGGATTTACAACCAAGATATTCTTGATAAAAGCACAGTGTGGCATAATGGAAAGAGCTTGGACCTGGGAGTCAGAGGACCTGGGTTCTAATCCTGACCAGACCACCTATCTGCTGTGTCAGCTTGTTCAAGTCACTTCACTGTGCTTCAGTTTCCTCATCTGTAAAATGGTGATTCAATGTCTGTTCATCCCTCCAACTTAGATTGTGAGCCCTATATGGGACAGAAACTGTGCCCAACCTGATTATCATCATCAATGTTATTTATTGAGCACTCACTATGTGCAAAGCACTGTACTAAGTGCTTGGGAGAGTACAATACAAAAAGGTTGGCAGACACATTCCCGGCTCACAATGAGCTTACAGTCTAGAGGGGGAAATGGATATTAATATAAATAATTTATAAAAATAATTTAAAGATTATCCACCCCAGCAGTTGGAACAGTGCTTGACTCATAGTAAGTGCTTGTCAAATATCAATCAATCGTATTTATTGAATACCCTCCTCCCCCACAAAAAAACAGTACCCAAGCCACCTTAAAAAGATGAGCTGGCAGGTTCATTTTCAGCAACAAATTGTCTAGGTGAAGGCCTGAGATCAAAGCCTTTTCATCTCCTGCACAATTAGTCATTGGCTGCCTCCCCTTCAAAATGCCTGAACAGTCCTTTGTTTCCTGTCCATTGTCTTTAACTCTAACCTGCTTCTTGCATTTTACCTAGGTTCAATTAATATTTTCCTATCATGCTCCTCTTTAGTTCTTTCCTCCAAAGGTAGATCTCTTTTAAGGTGACTTCTTCCAGGGAAAAATATATCACAATTGTATTTTTTCAAAGTTGATTTCTCTCAGCTAATTTAATCCTTCAGTCTTTGGAGTGTTTTTTAATGCCACCTTGAGAAAGAAAGTTTTTGAAAATGCATGTAGAAAGTGCTACTTCTACTTTGGCACTCTGACCTTCTAAGGAATTTCATTATGTTCTCCCAAAGTTCTGAAAGTGTCCTATTTTGTTAAATATTAATTTTCATTTGGTTTGACATGTATGACTCCTTCTAAATTCATTTCACTTTTTTCTCCAAATTATTTTTACAAGAAGAAATGAATCCCTCAAAGCCCATCTGTCTAAAAGGAAATGTTATTTCTTTAATAAAATTTGACCCATACATCTGCCTCTTCTAAGCCCTTTATGTTTGTTTCAAAAATGATTTTCAGTCATCAAACTTTATAATTCAAGGAGAACCAGGGCTCCCACAGAGTCTGGTGAATTGATATTTCACATTCTTACTGAGTTTCAAGGAGACTCCACTGCCACCAAAAAACTGGAAAAACATAAACCCAGCATGGAGTTTTAAAAATTGAAATGAATGTGGGGACTTTTGTTTAAGTTAGAGATTAGTCCGACCTAACTTTTTCTGTCATCACTTTTAACCTCACTATCATTCTACCAGAAAATTTCAGGTCACTATTAAATTTTGAAGTTAAATCACTAATTCAACCTGTTCCCTTGAATTTTTTGCTCCTTTTGGTGGAGGTTCACACTGAGCAATTGGGGGAGAAAAGTCAGTATGAAGTTGCATGCTTCTTCAGCCCCTTCTCTTCTCTGGAATTGGGTGGAATTTTGCTCTTGGGTTAGTAAAGAGAGCAATCAGCACCCTCTAGTTCCCAGGACCTTTTGGTGCCCTTGTCACAAACCAGGTGCCGAGTTGGATGGACTTTTGACATCCTCATCTCTTTTCCATCCTCTCTAAATGTTCAGGATTCTGGCAGGACCAAAGGTTTAGTGCTAGAACCAAGACATTTTTCTGAGCCACCAATCTTACCAGAGAATGGGATTTAGATAGTAATTGTGGGGCATATTAAGGGTTTGACATTGATAATCACCCCACTCTCAATCCCCCAGCACTTTTGTACATATGTGTATACATATGCAATTAAATAATAATAATAATAATAATAATAGTATTAAGTACTTAGTATGTGCCAGGCAGTGTACATAAACGCTGGGGTGGATACAAGCAAATTGGGTTGAACACAGTCCCTGTCCCACACAAGGCTCACAGTCTCAACCCCCATTTTACAGATGAGGTAACTGAGGCAGAGAGAAGTGAAGTGAGTTGTTCAAGGTCACGCGGCAGAGAAGTGGTGGAGTCAGCATTAGAACCCATAAAGTTCTGACTCTCAGGCCTGTGCTCTACCCACTATGTCATGCTAAACTTGTCTCTGACATACCCGCTTGAACACAACACAGTCTGTGAAGTTTTTCTTCCATACAATCAAGAACACAGTCAGGAGACTGCTTAGTCTGTGTCAAGCACTGCTCAAAGTGCTGGGGTAGATACAAGTTAATTAGGTGGGACACAATCTCTGTCCAACATGGGGCTCACAGTCTAAGTAGGAGGGAGTAGGATTTTATCCCCATTTTACTTACAAGGTAACTGAAGCACAGAGAAGTCAAGCGACTTGCCCCAGGTCACACAGCAGGCAATTGCAAGCTCACTGTGGGCAGGGAATGGGTATGTTTATTGTTATATTTTACTCTCCTAAGAACTTAGTACAATGCTTTGCACACAGTAAGTACAGTGCTCTGCACATAGTAAGCGCTCAATAAATACGATTGATTGATTGATTGATTGAGACAGTATTGAAAACCTTGGCCAAACACGAATGAAAGAGAGATATCTTTTTTTCCTTTCTGTGCCTAAGCTCTGGGTCAGGGTTTGTCAACCTTTTTGCCCAGAAGAGCCAAACAAAATGCATACTAGCTCTTCAGAGTTTTCTAGGAGCCAGTCATGTGATTCATGACCTTCCATATGACCCATTCATTCATTCATTCGTATTGAGCGTTTACTGAGTGCATAGCACTGTACTGAGCGCTTACTCATGATATCATTACATGGGACAGGGACTATGTCCAACCTTATTTGCTTGAATCCTACCCAGTGTTTAATACAATGCCTTGCACATAGTAAGCACTTAACAAATACCAAAATTATTACTATTATGTCACACTGTGCACAGCATGGAGTGATGATATCATTGCACAACCACAGCTTCCCAGCAACAACTGTTGCGCCACAAAGGAGGCGAAAGGATAATTTCCCCCACCTCTTTTTCCTTACACACCCCATCCTCATCCCCTTTTCTTCCTTCCCCCATCTCCTCTTTCCCTTCCCCCTGTCTCCTTCTCTCCCTTCCCCTCTGTCCCCGGCCTCCAGGTATGTGAAAAGGCCATGACCACATGGCTGGGCTTGAACAGCACTAGTGTGGTGCCTCCATGGAGAGGAATCCCCTCCACTTGGGTCAGCCAGAAAGAGGAGAATCCCCGACCACCGCGAAGGAGGGAAGGAGGGAAGTGATGGAGGTTAATCAGGTCATCCCTGACAAAGAACCTGAAGGACATGGCAATTTATATATATTTATATCATCAGATCCCCTGGAGATATCATGGCACCTGGAGAGTTTCTAGTATCCTACCAGTATGGTTACACTACCAGAACGGTTGCAGTTGGAGAGTGGGGTGTTCTGGGGGAGATAAGTCCATGAAGTCTCTGTGGGTTGGAAATGACTTGACAGCATAAGACAAGACAAGACAAGATATTGTCGTATTCATTCAGTCATATTTATTGAGCGCTTATTGTGGGCAGAGCACTGTACTAAGCGCTTGGAAAGTACAAATTGGCAACATATAGAGATGGTCTCTACCCAACAAGGAACTCACAGTCTAGAAGGGGGAGACAGACAATAAAACATATATATATTTATATATAGTCATACATATTTGTGTGTAGTCATATAATTATATATATATATATATATATATATATATATATATATATATATATATATATATATATATATATACACATACAGTAAGGACAAAAGGAAGTAGGGGAATCTAACTAATATATAATGCAAAACAGTGAAATGTATTTTTATGCTTTAGGGAAGATGTACCCTTACTGCATATTCTGCGTTTTTACTGTGCTTCTGAAACTGGGTGGATGTTCCATATTATTTACAATAGCAATGGTGGTGAATTTTTTTTTCTTTGACTGTGTCTAAAAATGTGAATTGGACAAGGCACTCTGGAATTTGGTCATAAACTTTCTTGTGTCAGTATGGATGAGAGGTGGCCCGACTGCAGTTCATGAGCCCTAGGCAGCCGTTTATCACTTGCTGGGTGGCTTGTACATGTTTGCTCGGTTATTTATTTTGCTGGGGCGCTGGCAGCAGCGGGCTTGGGGGTGCTGCTCTTCCAGCTACTTTGGCAGTGGCTGCAATCCATCAATCAATAATATATATTTAGTGCTTAAAATGTGCCAGGCCCAGTGCTAAGCACTTGTGAGAGTACAGTAGACTTAGTAGACTCATCCCCTGCCCTCAGAGAAGCAGCATGGCTCAGTGGAAAGAGCATGGGCTTTGGAGTCAGAGGTCATGGGTTCAAATCCTGGCTCTGCCAATTATCAGCTGTGTGACTTTGGGCAAGTCACTTCACTTCTCTGTGCCTCAGTTGCCTCATCTGTGAAATGGGGATGAAGACTGTGAGCCCCACGTGGGACAACCTGATCATCTTGTAACCTCCCCAGTGCTTAGAACAGTGCTTTGCACATAGTAAGCACTTAATAAATGCCATCATCATCATCAGAGTGCAACCCCACCCTCCTGGGTCTTGGTCCAGGAGGGGTGTGGCACCCAGTTCCCTGAACCAGAACACCTGTTTGCCATTTCACTTAAAGCAGCTTTGTAATTTGCAGCTCTTGACCATATCATGGTTTTGGTTTGTGGCTCTTCAGTTCATCATTAGTGGTAGTTCATTCAATTCATTCATTCATTCAATCATATTTATTGAGTGCTTACTGTGTGCAGAGCACTGTACTAAGCGCTTGGGAAGTATGTTGGCAACAAGCAGAGACGGTCCCCACCCAACAGCGGGCTCACAGTCTAGAAGGGGGAGACAGACAACAAAACAAAGCATATTAACAAACTAAAATAAATAGAATAGTAAATATGTACAAGTGAGAGTAATAAATATGTACAAACATATATATAGGTGCTGTGGGGAGGGGAAGGAGCTAAGGCGAGGGAGATGGAGAGGGGGAGGAGGGGGAGAGGGAGGAGGGGGCTCAGTCTGGGAAGGCTTCCTGGAGGAGGGGAGCTCTCAGTAGGGCTTTGAAGGGAGGAAGAGAGCTAGCTTGGCACATGTGTGGAGGGAGGGCATTCCAGGCTAGGGGTAGGACGTGGGTCAGGGGTCGACGGCAGGACCGGCGAGAACGAGGCACAGTGAGGAGGTTAGCGGCAGAGGAGTGGAGGGTATGGGCTGGGCTGTAGAAGGAAAGAAGGGAGGTGAGGTAGGAGGGGACGAGGTGATGGACAGCCTTGAAGCTGAGAGTGAGGAGTTTTTGCCTGATGCGTAGGTTGATTGGTAACCACAATTAGTATTTATTGAGCACTTACTGCATGCACTGTACTCAGCACTTGGGAGAGTACAATGCAACAGCTTGGTATAATGAGACTTGGTCACCTCTGGTACAGATGCTCAACCCAGTAGCTAAGGTGCAATTATACTGCTACATCTGTTTTGTATTCCTAGTATAATAATAATGGCATTTGTTAAGCACTTACTGTGTGCAAAGCACTGTTCTAAGAATTTCCTCCTCTTTGTTATTAATAATGATAATACTTGTATTATTAATAATAACCATTTGCTGATATTATTATTATTAGTTTTATGCTATTTAAGTGCTTAGTCTGTGTCAAGCACTGCTCAAAGTGCTGGGGTAGATACAAGTTAATTAGGTGGGACACAATCTCTGTCCAACATGGGGCTCACAGTCTAAGTAGGAGGGAGTAGGATTTTATCCCCATTTTACTTACAAGGTAACTGAAGCACAGAGAAGTCAAGCGACTTGCCCCAGGTCACACAGCAGGCAATTGCAAGCTCACTGTGGGCAGGGAATGGGTATGTTTATTGTTATATTTTACTCTCCTAAGAACTTAGTACAATGCTTTGCACACAGTAAGCACTCAATAACTATGATTGAAGGAATGAATGAATTGGTGAAGCAGGGATTAGAACCCAAGGCTTTTGACTCCCAGGCACATACTCTTTCCATTAGGCCATGATGCTTCTCTTCACTGTCCCTAGATATTGCCCTGTGGTTATTTTGCCATGGCTTACTGTAGTTTGGAAAGTAGTATATGTCTTGAATCTGCTACTTAAGGGTGAAAAGGAACCAAAATGGGGAAAATCCATCATCAGTGAAAGGATGATACTTGTTTAGAACATTCAGAAATAATGACTCTCTTGAGAACACTCTCTCTGTGTGCATCTTGTCTCTTTTAGTATATAATTCATTTAGAATACACATTAGACTAACATTTATCATGTCTTTTAATTCTCCTATGGTAGCACTCAAGATCGGTTTTAGACCAGCACATGTCTTCATTTCATAAAGCAAAATAAATAAAACTGGGATGTAATTTTTAAAAAATGTATACTACTTCTGAGAGTGATGAATTGAACAGACCAAAATCCCTTTATAGTGCTAAAGCTGGAATTTCAAAACACAGTGCTTTCATTAAACAGTGCAGTTCATTCAATTTGGAGAGACAGACATGAAAAGAAACAAATTGACTCAATGGTTGTTGTTCTTTGAATCACTGGGACAAAATTGCCTGTTATTGGGAGTGTAAATGTTTTGAAAATATTAGATTCAGCTGAAAATATGGGGTGGAGGAAGATGGTCAGGATAAGTGAAGAAGACTTCAATTTGCTTAGGGCAATATGGTTATGTATAAATAACCATAGAGAAGCAGCATGGCTCCGTGGAAAGAGCACAGGCTTTGGAGTCAGAGGTCATGGGTTCAAATCCCCGCTCCACCAATTGTCAGTTGTGTGACTTTGGGCAAGTCAGTTCCTCAGTCACTTAATTTCTCTGTGCCTCAGTTACCTCATTTGTAAAATGGGGATGAAGACTGTGAGCCCCCTGTGGGACAACTTGATCACCTTGTAACCTCCCCAGTGCTTAGAACAGTGCTTTGCACATAGTAAACGCTTAATAATTGGCATCATCATCATCATCATCATTATTATTATTATAAACTTAAACTTCCTTAGGCATTCATTTCCTTCCTGTTGGCTATCTTAAAGGGACCCGGTCACCTTTTAAATATTCCCCAGGTAAGTCCTGAACTGCAGCTTACAGTAACCACAGCCTAAATGGAAGATGAACTAGTATTAGAGCTGATTTCCCCTAAGGGGTTCTCTAAGACCAGAGGCATTTTGCTGCTTTGTTACATAAGGAGAGCTTAAGAAATTACTGCTCATATGCACTGATGTAACTGCAGAGCTTTGAATGCAAAGACGACTGACCTTTTAGTTTCCAGAATCATCAACTTTTTTGTGGCCACATTATGTGCATGGAAGGATGATTCTCAAAAAATTATAAAAATCACCACCACTCTAGAATAAACCAAAGCCCCTTCTAAAGACTGCCGAGTCCTCCTCCTTTCCCAAGTTATTTCCGAATGATAAAAATAAAAAAGCTCTCCTTGTTTCACAGAAATAAGTCAATAGAAAACTTAAGAACTTGCAATTCAGCAAATTACCCCCTTTCTTCTCTTAGCCCCTCATCTCCCCAAATTAGTGCCATCAATCCTCTACCTTTAGGGCATTAGCTCATCAGCAACTGACAAGACCATGCTCTTTCTCTGCAAGTTCTAGGACTGCATATTAGTAGTGGAGGCTAACTCCGAAGCAGCCAACATTAGCCACCGTCAGAGGGGATGGCAGAGTGGATGACACCACAAGTCCATTTCCATACACCAGTTCTTATCTCCTGATTTCAAATTATTATTGCAACCTTTAGTGACAAATGATAGATGATTGCATTTCGTTCTAAATACCCCTGGAGTTTATGGAAACTGGGAGGCACCAAGTTATCTTTCACTGCGCCAACTTGCCTATGGAATGGATGGACCTGTAGCCACCCAGCGATGTTTAATTTATTGCTAGTTACCAGCATGTGAATGGGAAACTTGGCAGTGCAATATGTGGTTTCCGTAACTGAACAATTCTGAACATCTCCCCGGGGGTTTGCCACCATCACTTCATTGTAATGGTGATTTCTTTCCCTTTGGGTTGGTGCTACTTTCCCATCTGCATCAACTTTTCAGAACTTTATTTTCCTCTGGAGTCTTTCTAGGCTTACATTTTTCATTGAGTTAAACACAGTTACCTTGTTGCTTTGGAATTATTCTATTTTGTAACTATGGGTGATAGAAAGTAAAGAGTAAAAAAACAGCGATGAAACAGCATCTGACCAAACGATATTTGAAAATATCATGGAGAGGATGACATCTTTTAGAGGGGAGGAAACTAGAATAAGACCTTTTCCTTAAAGGTAAAAGAACAAAGACATTTTCTTAACCAATGCTGGTTGGGTGGACCAGACCTGAGGATGGTCCTGAAGGAGAAGAGAAAGAAGAAAGAAGGGAACAAGGTCTTACAAGAACAGGAGCAGATACTTGCAGTTGGGAAGGGAAAGACGCATTTGTCCTCTGGGCTGCTGCTCCCTGACCTCCCAAGAGCAGACAGTCTGGCTGACTGACCTGATCCGGTCCTGGAAGGCAGAAGCTCTTTACAACTCTCCCTTACAACCTTGTTCCTTTTGGTTACTCTACAGGGCCCTGGAGCCCAGGCTTTGGGAGTCAGAGGTCGTGGGTTCTAATCCGAGCTCTGCCACAACAGCTGTGTGACTTTGGGTAAGTCACTTAACTTCTCTGGGCCTCAGTTACCTCATCTGTAAAACGGGGATTGTCTGTGAGCCCCACGTGGGACAACCCGATTACGTTGTATCTACCCCAGTGCTTAGAACAGTGCTTGGCACATAGTAAGCGCTTAACAAATATCAACATTATTATTATCATTATTATTGTTGAGGGGTGTTGCAGGGAGGAGGTGTGTGGGGACATGTCCTGAGAGGGAGTGGGCTCTGTGAATTAAGGCAGGAGGAATATATGAGGGAGACATATATGATGTAAGAAGTCTTTCATGTTTGAGCCCCATGTGGGACATCAACATCATCATCATCATTAGGAGAAGCAGCATGGCATAGTGGATTGAGCAGAGATCATGGATTCTAATGCCAGTTCTGCCACTTGTCTGCTGTGTGGTCTTGGGTAAGTCACTTCACATCTCTGTGCCTCGGTTACCTTATCTGTAAAATGGGGATTAAGACTGTGAGCTCTATGTGAGATAGGGTCTGTGTCCAAACCGATTTGCTTGTATCCATTCCAGCACTTAGTACAGTGCCTGGAACGTAGTAAATGCTTAATGAATACCATACTCATTTTTATCATTATCATCATTAATGGTATTTGAGTACTTATTGTGTGCAGAGCACTGTATTAAGTGCATGGGAGAGTACAACAGAGTCAGTCAGCCAGTTAGTCACTTGCATTTCTTGAGCGCTTACTGAGCACAAAGCACTATACCAAGTATTTGAGAGAGTACAATGTAACAACAGACACATTCCCTGCCCACACTAGCATACAGTATAGAGGGAGAGACAGACATTTATATAAATAAGGTTTCATATGTAATTTAAAGATATGTACATAAGTGCTGTGGAATTGAAGGTGGGGGAGGGCAAATATGAAATGCCCAAAGATCACAGATCCGAGTGCATAGACAATACAGAAGGAAGAGGGAGCCGAGGAATAGAGGGCTTAGTCGGGGAAGGCCCCTTGGAGGAGATGTGACCTGGCTCTAGAGGAAGGATGTGGGCTTTTGTAGAAGATTAGTGAGGTGAGATAGGAGGGGCTGAGCTGATTGAGTGCTTTAAAGCCAAAGGTAAGGCTTTGATACTGAGGTGGATAGGCAACTATTGGAAGTTCTTGAGGAGACATTGGCTGAATTTTTTTTAGAAAAACGATCCAGGCAGCAGAGAGAAATTTGGACTGAACTGAAGAGAGACAGGAGGCAAGGAGGAGGCAGAAGCAGTAGTCAAGGCAGAATAGGATACGTGCTTGGATCAGTGTGGTAGCAGTTTGGTTGGACAGGAAAGGGCAGATTTTATCAATGCTGTGAGGATAGAATGAACAGAATTTAGTGACAGATTTGAATATGTGGGTTGAATGAGAGAAATGAGTCGAGGATATCACCAAGGTTATGGGCTTGTGAGACAGAGAATGGTGGTGCTGTCTAAAGTGATGGGAAAATTGGGGGAGGACAGGGTTTGGGTGGGAATATGAAGAGTTCTATTTTGGGCATGTTAAGTTTGAGGTGTCAGCAGGACATCCTGTTGAAAGTCTGCAACAGGTATTATAAAAATGGCAATGGACATTAAGTATCTTTTCAATGCCAAAGGTCCCATTCCAATCAAGAACACAATCAGTGGACATTATTGGAAACCTTGGCTAAATATAGATGAAATAGAAATGCCTTATTTTCCTTCTCTGTGTCTAATCTCTGGGCCAGGGTGTGTCAACCTTTTTGGGCAGAAGAGCCCAACAAAATGCACAGTAACTCCTCAAAGTTTTCTAAGAGCCAGTCAGGTTACAGGCTTGTGAGATCGGGAGGTGAGTGGTATTGTCTATAGCAATGGGAAATACTGGGACACATATTCTGTCCCTCATGGACTCCCTTGCTGGAATTAGAAGACAGTGCATTGAGAAGTATCACGGACTAGTGGAAAGAGCACGGGCGTGGGAGTCAGAGGATCTGAGTTCATTCGATCATATTTATTGAGTGCTTATTGTGTGCAGAGCACTGTACTAAGCACTTGGGAAGTACAAATAGGAGTTCTAATCCCACCTTTGCCTCTTGCCTGCTGGGTGACCCTGGGCAATAATAATGATGGCATTTATTAAGCGCTTACTATTTGCAAAGCACTATTCTAAGCGCTGGGGAGGTTACAAGGTGATCAGGTTGTCCTATGGGGGGCTCACAGTCTTAATCCCCATTTTACAGATGAGGTAACTGAGGCACAGAGAAGTTAAGTGACTTGCTCAAAGTCACACAGCTGACAATTGGCAGAGCTGAGATTTGAACCCATGACCTCTGACTCCAAAGCCCGGGCTCTTTCCACTGAGCCACGCTGCTTCTAGTCACTTAACTTCCCTGGGTCTCCTCCGGTTTCCTCATCTGTAAAATGGGGATGAAATAACTGTTCCCACTCTTTCTCAGACTGTGAGCCCCACATGGGCCAGGGCACTGTGTGTCTGAACTGATTACATGTGTCTGACCTGATTAACAGGTAATGTGGGAAGCAGCATGGCCTGGTGGATAAAGCATGGGCCTAGGAGTCAGAAAGACCAGCTGGGTTGTAATGCTGGCTCCACCACTTGTCTGCTGTGTGATTATGGGCAAGTCACTTAACTTCTCTGTACCTCAGTGACTTCACCTGTCAAGTGGGGAGTAAGACTGTGAGCCCCATATGGGACAGGGACTGTGTCCAACCTGCCTAGCTTGTGACTACCCCAGCGCTTAGAGTGGTGCTTGGCACATAGTAAGCACTTAACAAATACTATTATTATTATTAGCTACCCTAATGCTTAGTGCTGTGCTTGGCATGTAGTATGTGCTTAACAAATACCACAATTATTATTGTTATTAAGACTGCAGGAGTAGCGCTCCTAAAAACCTAGGGAATTGGGGGAGCCTGGTGGCAAGATCATAGGACTAGTAATCAGGTGACCTAATATCCAATCCCAGTTCTGCCACTGGCCTGCTGTGTGAATTTGAGCAAGTCACATTAACAACCTCTCTGGTCCTAACTTTTTCGAGCTTCAGTCTCCTCATCTGTAAAATGGGGATAAAAGATTGTGAGCTATATGTCCCTCACTCTGTTTCTGTGTGGATGTGAGCCCGTTGTTGGGTAGGGACCGTCTCTATATGTTGCCAACTTTTTCTTCCCAAGCGCTTAGTAAAGTGCTGTGCACAGAGTAAGTGCTCAATAAATACGATTGAATGAATATTGCATTCTACCTGCTATCGCTTTATCTACTGCAGCTCAGCCTTCCCGGACTAAGTCCTCCTTTCCTCTTCTCCCACTCCCTTCTGCGTCACCCTAACTTGTGCCCTTTATTCACCACCCCCTCCCAGGCCCACAGCACTTATGTACCTATCTGTCATTCATTTATATTAATGTTTCTCCCCCTCTAGACTGTAAGCTCATCGTGGGCAGGAAATGTGGTTGTTTCTTGTTATATTGTACTCTCCCAAGCTCTTAGTAGAGTGCTCAGCACACAGCAAGTTCTCAATAAATGACTGAATGAACAAATAGTAAATGCTTAATAAATGCTGTATTATCATCATCCCTTTAAGGGTCATCCTATAGATAAACATTGTATCTACCCCAGTGTTTAGTGCCTTTTAAGTGTTTAATAAATGCTATAATGATCATCATCCCTTTAAGGGTTGGCTGATAGTGAAGTGAAGCAGCGTGGCTCAGTGGATGGAGCACAGGCCTGGGAGTCACAAGGACCTAGGTTTGAATCCTGCCATGACCACATGTCTGCTATCAGTCTTTGGACAAGTCTCTTAACTTCTCTGGGACTCAGTTACCTCAGCTGTTAAATGGGGATCAAGGCTGTGAGCCCCATGTGGGACAGGGACTGCATTCAACTTGATTAATTTATATCATCTTCCCCAGTGCTTCTAACAGTGCTTGGCACATAGTAAGGACTTAACAAGTACCATAATTATTGATAGATGACGTTGTTATCTATCCCAGTGCTTATCACATAGTCAGTGTTTAACAAAAGCTTTAATAATAAAGATAATAATAATTATGGTATTTGTTAAGAACTTATTATGATGTGCCACACACTGTTCTAAGCGCTGGGGTAGATACCAGGCAATCAGGTTGTCCCATGTGGGGCTCACAGTTTTAATACCCATTTTACAGAAGAGGTAACTGAGTCACTGAGAAGTTAAGTGAATTGCTCAAACTCACACAGGTGATAAAATGGCATTGGGATTAGAACCCACAACCTCTTATCCCCAAATTCTTCCCACTAAGCCAGGAGGCACGATCCCTTTCAATCGCTAAATGGACTCTGGATCTGCACGTAGAATGAGCAGGGGATTAAGGCAAATAAAGAGGAACATTTAACTATGCACTGTGCCCATATCCCTGACAGCCAGGTCGGACAGTGTTTTTGACGGAACACTGGAAGGAGGGCAGAGGAGGCTGCCTGGTCCACATCCGAACCCAGGCGGATTTATTTTGGGGTTGCCTCAATTTGGTCTCGGAGGCAGACCCACAGTGCAATCCAACCCGGTTCTGGACTCAACCATGTTAGCCTCTCCCTGACCCCAATCCAAGATCGAAGTCCACCTGTCTGGGAAGGTATCGATTGGTTTGTTGCATTCCGCTTTACGCATCCTGAACGCAGCCTGCCATCGGGCCTTTCCTTAGTAGTCTGGTCTCGTTGCTGATCTCCGTTTCCCGCCTCCTGGCCAAAGCTCCTGGCGAGCAGAAGTTTCCCCTAATTGGCCTAGGGCGTCTGTGGAGGGGGAGGGAAAGGGAGGGAAGGGTTCAATAACCCCTTTCCACTTTGCAAGACTGCAGACCCCGGGGCAGCTTCGCGGCTGGGGATTCCTTTGCGGAATCGGCGGCCCACCTCTCCGGGCAGGGACTGGAACCGGGAGGAGCCAGGCACCCTGCCGCCTCTCATTCATTCATCCATCCATCTGTATTTATTGAGCGCTTACTGTGTGCAAAGCACTGTGCTAGGTACTTGGAAAGTAAGCATTGTGGCTCAGTGGAAAGAGCCCGGGATTGGGAGTCAGAGGTCATGTGTTCTAATTCTGGCTCTGCCACTTGTCAGCTGTGTGACTTTGGGCAAATCACTTAACTTCTCTGTGCCTCAGTTTCCTCATCTGTAAAATGGGGATTAAGACTGTGAGCCCCACGTGGGGCAACCTGATCACCTTGTATCCCCCAGCGCTTTGGACAGTGCTTGGCACATAGTAAGTGCTTAACAAATGCCATCATTATTATTACAATATGGCAACAGATACAGTCCCTAACAACGGGCTCACAGTCTAGAAGGGGGAGACAGACAACAAAAGAAAACAAGTAGACAGGTGTCAATACCATCAAAATAAATAGAATTATAGCTATCTACACATCATTAATAAAATAGTCAAAAATATGTACAAGTATATTCATTCATTCAATCGTATTTATTGAGCACTTACTGTGTGCAGAGCACTGTACTAAGCGCTTGGGAAGTACAAGTCGGCAACCTATAGAGGCGGTCCCTACCCAACAATGGGCTCACAGTCTAGAAGGGGTGGGGGGAGACAGACAAGAAAACCAAACATGTAGACCGGTGTCAAAATCGTCAGAACAAATAGAATACACAAGTATACACAGAGAAGCAGTGTGGCTCAGTGGAAAGAGACGGGCTTTGGAATCAGTGGTCATGGGTTCAAATCCTGCTCTGCCAATTGTCAACTGTGTGACTGTGGGCAAGTCATTTAATTTCTCTGTACCTCAGTTCCCTCATCTGTAAAACGGGGATTGACTGTGAGCCCCCCCCGCCCCGTGGGACAACCTGATCACCTTGTAACCTCCCCAGTGCTTAGGACAGTGCTTTGCACATAGCTTAATAAATGCCATCATCATTATTGCTCTATTTTATTAATGATATGCATATAGCTATAATTCTATTTATTCTAACGGTTTTGACACCTGTCTATACGTTTGGTTTTGTTGGCTTTCTCTCCCCTGCCCCCTTCAAGACTGTGAGCCCGTTGTTGGGTAGTGACCGTCTCTCTCTGTTGCCAACTTGTTCTTCCCAAGAGCTTAGTACAGTGCTCTGCACACAGTAAGCGCTCAATAAATACGATTGAATGGATGAATAAATAAATGCCATTATTATTATCAATCAATCGTATTTATTGAGCGCTTACTGTGTGCAGAGCGCTTGGGAAGTACAAGTTGGCAACATATAGAGACAGTCCCTACCCAACAGTGGGCTAACAGTCTAAAATTATTATTCAATTATTAAAATTATTAAGGGCTGTGGGGATGGGGTAGGGCAGAGGGGGCTGAGCAGCAGGCTGCTTGTCACCGGGGCAAAGGGCAGAGCGGGGGGAGGAGCACGTGGGCTGCCCGGGGGCGGGGCCCGGGCCCGGGGGCGGGACCGCGGGAGGAGGCAATGGGAAAATCGGGAAGCGATCGGGCATCGCGGAGCGGAGCCAGCAGGAAAGGAGCGAGGAGGACGGGGAGGGCGTGATGGCAGTTTGTAACCGGAGAGAGAAAGGGAGGAGGGATTCTGCCGCTTCTATATCTCCCTAGGTGGGTCCCGGCGTGGTCGGGAAGCGAGCAAGGAAGGAGGGAGCGAGAGAGGGCAGAAGGGAGGGAGCCGCAGCGCTGAGGCTGCCGGGAAGGAAGGAAAAAGGGAAAGCGGTGGCAGCAGTAGCAGCAGCAGCAGCAGCCGCGCCGGGAGCCGGAGCAACCGCGGCAGCGCAGTCCGCCCCAAATCATGGAGGCGATCTCCGAGCGGGGGGGTGGGGTACCCCGACTTCTTCCCGAGTGGAGTCCGAGTTCGGAATTGGCGGAATGAGCTCGGATTGCCCCTCGCACCGGGAACATGGATGATAAATCCAACAAGCTTCTCCTGGCCCTGGTGATGATCTTTTTGTTTGCGGTGATCGTCTTGCAATACGTCTGCCCGGGCACCGAATGCCAGCTTCTGCGGCTGCAAGCGTTCAGCTCCTCCATAGCAGACCCGTACCGGGCGGAAGACGAGACCCCGGCCAAATTCGTCCCCCGATTTAATTTCACGGAAGATGACCTCCTGCGGAAGGTAGATTTCAACATCAAGGGGGATGACCTGATCGTGTTCCTCCATATCCAGAAGACGGGAGGGACCACTTTCGGTCGCCATCTGGTCCGGAACATTCAGCTGGAGCAGCCCTGCGAGTGCAAAGCCGGCCAGAAGAAATGCACTTGTCACCGGCCGGGGAAACGGGAGACCTGGCTGTTCTCCAGGTTTTCGACCGGCTGGAGCTGTGGATTGCACGCAGACTGGACCGAGCTCACCAACTGCGTCCCCTCGGTGGTGGACAACAAAAAAGAAGTCAAACTGAGACCCACCAGGTGAGCTCCTTCCCTCCCCCATTCCCCCCGCCGCTGCCCCTGCGGCCAGCTTTTCTAACTTTTTGGAGGGCGGAGGGAGTTTATCAGGCTGAACCCGATCTGCCCCTTCGGGGTGGGCGTCGAGGTTCTCCAGGGCTGGCCTGTCCCCTGGAGACCTGCATCTTGCATCACAAGAAGGATGCCAAGTCCATTTTACCCAAACCAACTGCAGAGCTCCACGTGCTTGGGAAGAAATTGCTTTTAGACGACCGCAGTCATTGTTCCTGTTCTCTACTCTTTCCTCCCCAATCGCCTGTTTTCTCTCTTCTCCTCCCTCTCCCCCAGAAACTTAGTTGAAAAGGCCGTGACCCGAGGGGAGGGAGAAAGATCAGCCTCATCTCTAAAATGATTCGAGCCTTTTCTTGCTTCGCAGTTGTCACAGTGACTTGTCACAATGTGATACTGCAGTAGAACAGCTACTTAGCATTTAGAAGAGAGGGCTGTCTGAACGAGTTAAATGCCGTTGTGCCACAGCCTGACCCAAATCTCAGAGAACTATTTTTTTTAAAGGGAGCTTCTCAGATTTTACGAAAAGCGTGTCCTCCCCCTCCCCATAATTTGATATTCGCTGCAGGTGTTTCTGGACAGTGCTGAAAATAGCTTGCAGTTTCGGCCGTCGCTCATGCAACGCTGCTGTGAAACCGTAGTTATTTGTAATAAGGCTGTTTGGTCGTGATGCAGAAAGTTACCCAAATCCCAGCAAGCTTTCCTAAGTAACGACTAAATTATTTAGCCATGTTATATATGAAAAATCCATTAAAACATAAAACTTTCAATATGCCCTACTTGAAGTACAAGCTCCATCGGGCAGATTGGGAAGGACGAGCAAGTTAGGATTCTTTGAATAAAGTTCCCCTCTTGTGAAAATGAATCGCATTGGAATTAATGAAGAAATTGGTGATTTGCATTTAAAGAGAATGGATTCCTTACACTTTATTCCCATACTCATGCTTGACAGGTCTTCAGAAAGGTGGTTTTATATTGCTTAGTTGGTTTTTCCCCGTCGGAACCTAGAAGATGTACTGTACTTCGTGAAGCCCACTGTTAGTGTTTTGCAAAACAAGCTCCCTCGGGAAAATATTTGCATGGTTGTCAGTGAGCTCCACGTTAGTATAGCTTACTGAGAGCCCAAGGGCCATGGACTTTTGGCTCATTAGACTCATATTGGCATTAATGTGAGAAGTGGGGGGAAAAAAGTGTTTCATATCCTTTGCCGGTAGCTCTACTATTACCATCTTCCCTCCGCGCCCCCCACCCCCCTGTATGTTCCTTCTCTTGTCTTGCATAATGGTTCATTAGTTTACATAACAGATGACGAACTTGATATTCAATCTAGGGTGAACCTTATTTTCCTTCTTGTGAAGTGATGGGGGCTTCTGGAAAACTGAGTGAGGTGGATCTTCCTCCCCTCCATCCTTGATTTCATTCTTTATATAATCCTAGAATCGTTCAGTGGGATTAGTATTTGTCTTTTCAGCTCTCTAAGGTGTGGACACTTTAAATGTCTATACCTTGCCCATTTAGAATATTAGTAAATGATTTCCATACAGCTCTGGTGAAACAATCCGGTGACATGTCAAAAGTTATTAACTGTAAATAAAGTCTTTCAGGAATTCTGTAAATATGGCCTTAGGAGAAAAAGAAAAATGAAGTCTCAGCAAAAGCAGTAGTGACTTGCAGCCTAGGTCACATTTCTGTCCAAAGTGTTCTAATGCATTTAAACAATATACACATTAGCTTGAGGTATGTGTTTACAAATGTAGTCTCACATTATTAAATGGCATATTATTTATTAACAGACCCAAGAAGAAATAAGGCAAACCCACAAATCTTTTGTTGTGGCTAGTTCAACTGCTAGGGACCTTAAAGTGGAGGTGCTAATAAGTAGCCCAAATCTAGGCCACAATTTGGAAAGGAATTAGGTGAGAGTACTTCTTTCGTAAAGGGTGACCCGACACTGCCATCTAGTAGGGGAAAAAAAAGCTTCTATCATATTTCTCTGTCGAAGAAGAACCTCATCTAAGTATTGGTAGAGTTCACACTTTGGGAGGAAGGTTGAAATTTATAGGGGAAGAAAAATCCCCTTCGGAGTTATGTTTTAAACTCTTGGGGAATATAATGTTACTGTTCGAGCCCTCCAGGATTCTGAAGCATTCTCCCTTGAGAAATTAATTTTCTTTGCTCTGACAATATGTAAACCATACTCCTGGAAATAGAAATTGGACACTAAGGGCTGCCCAATTGTGCTAATTGGGGTCCTGACCACCTAAAGTACGGAGAGCCCTACTGATGTTGAACAACAGAATAAGCTACTGTTTCCTCCTTGCCATGCCAATCTCCAATATTTGTGCACCCTCATTTACTGTTAGCACCTTAGCTTCCTTCTTGAGGACACAGAATTTTCACCTGGATATTTCAAGTAAATCAGGTGATAGCCAAGTACTTAGATGCAAAATAAATGCTGATCGAAGACATTGGAATCACACTGCTTGTCACAGGGCATAGTGCCTTGCTGGTAAAAACTCCAAGACATTCATTATGGATGCTTTTTAAAACACATATTTAGAAATTGTAGTTCAGAGATCCTCCAACGTTACATGGGACTGAGAAAAAAGACCTGTTCTAATATTGCTCTTGAAAATATTTCTGAAAATTACTGCCTCAGTTCCCTCAGTTCAACACATACTATTGTCAGCTCTTGGAATGTGTGAGGACCTCAGGTTTAGGTCTGGATACGTCTTTCATTCTCATGCTGGTTCTCCAGATACCCTGCTAGAAGACACCTACCCAGGTCATAATTTTTAAGGAGTAAAAATGCACCTCATGTTAAATTCAGTAAAAACATTTAGTGTTCTAGTTAGTTTATTTCTGATATACCAAGATTGGTCCTTCTCCCTCCAAGGAAAAGCAGAAGGACAGGGAGGAGAGTTGGACAGGTGAAGTTTGGGGAGAATCAATCATATTTATTAACCATTTACTATGTGCAGAACACTGTACGAAACACTTGGGAGAGTACAATATAACAGAGTTGGTAGACACATTTCTTGCATACAGTGACCTTACACTCTAGAGGGGGAGACAGACTTTAATATAAACTACAGATATGTACACGAGTGCTGAAGGACTGAGGGGAGGGGTGAATGAAAAGTGCAAATCCATGTGCAAGGATGACACAGAAGGCAGTGGGAGAAGAGGAAATGAGGGCTTAGTTTGGGAAGGCTTCTTGGAAGAGATGTATTTTCAAAAAGGCTTTGAAGGTGGGGAGAGTGAACATCTGTCAGATATGAAGAGGGAGGGCATTCCAGACCAGGAGCAGGATGTGGGGGAGAAGTCAGTGGCAAGGTAGATGAGGTGAAAGTACAGTTTGTAGGTTGGCAGTAGACAAGTGAAGTGTGCAGGCTGGGTTGTAGTAGGAAAGGAGTGAGGTAAGGTAGGTTAGGCAATTGAGTGCTTTAAAGCTGATGGTAAGGGAGAAGTGGTGGGAGACCACCATTCATGCTACAACTCTCTTGTATACCCCCAAATGTGTAGTATAGTATTCTGCCCCCAGTAAGCACTCAAACACCAATGATTGGTTTATTGATTGATCAGGGCCTTGAGAGAGGTCCAGATAGAGGCTGGTGTGACACCAGGCTCCTTTTGGCTCGATCTTTCACCAACTCCCTGTCTATCCTCTACCAGATGGTATTTATTGAGTGCTTACTGTGTGCAGAGCACTGTACTGAGCACGTAGCAGAGTGCGATACAACAGAGCTGGTAGACATATTCCCGGCCTCCCTCCTGCCATGACTATGACCACTGCCTCTCTTTTCCCCTGTCTTGCTGTTCTCCAACATTTGATTTGGGCTCCTCAGACAAGTGTATTTAAGTGACGGTAATTAGTAAACATCTCCAAGGGTGGCTTAGTGGAAAGAGCACGGTCTTGGGAGTCAGAGGTCATAGGTTCTAATTCCGGATCCGCCACTTGTCTGCTGTGTGACTTTGGGCAAGTCACTTAACTTCACTTTGCCTCAGTTCCCTCATCTGTAAGATGGGGATGAAGACTGTGAGCCCATGCAGGACAACCTGATTACCTTGTATCTACCCCAGTGCTTAGAACAGTGCTTGGCACATAGTAAGTGCAGTTTGGCTGCTAGTATCAGAGAGGAGCTTAAACATCTCACATGCGAAGGAGCCACCTTTGCTTTTGAAAAGTTGGTTCCACTTGATAGGAAACAAGGGACCCACCTTACAACATCCTGATCCACCTCCAGCCCATTCTGTGTACTTTGATGATTGAAAGTGTAGCTTGCAGACTTGTTGGGGTTGTGGGCCATCAAAGGCAGGAAAGCTAGTCATGCAGTAGGAATGTATCTCTGTTTGCCGACTGTGCGTTTCTATTACTGTCTTTGATAACAGCTACAGTAGTCTCTTCTTTTCAGTGGTTGGTTGCTTGTTTTTGTTGAGGTGGAGAATTCACTTTGCCCACATCTGGAAAACAACATTTAGTCTCACCTCATGAAAATGAAACAACTAAAACTGGCCATATTCAAACTATATATTGAGCGATTACTGTGTGCAAAACACTGTACTAAGTGCTTCGGAGAGTAAAGTATAGCAACAGACACATTCCCTGCCCACAATGAGCTCATAATTTTCTCTTATCTCAAGAAGGGATATTGACTAGCCAGATGGCACAGAGGATACATGGAATTAGTGGTTCATGAAAATCTCAGATTGGGACAGGCAGCCTGAGAAATTCAAAATGTTTCATTTTAGGTGATTGTTATTAATAGTTTTGGCAATGCAGCTAATGTTTCATCTTGTGGAGAAATTAAACATTTTGCCTTTGAGGACATTAAAGTGGTCCACTTTTTGAAGATGTAGGTTGAAAAATGATTATTGGAGAAAGCAGTGGGGTTTGTTTCTGTATGGTTTTTATTTGGAGGGTTATGTGGTTTATTTGGAGTGTATTATTTAGATTTACATTTGTGGGTGTGAGTGTATGATACAGAGTAAACAAATTGTCCAAAATTTTGGGGAGATGGTGATCCAGGAATTCCCTCTCTCTTGGACTTGAGTGACAGGTGGGGGTGAGAGCTTAACCACTGCCTTTCTTTCTTTCATCTCTTTTGCCCCCAGGCTCAGAGCTGTGGTTTGTAAAGGGAATATTGGTATCCCCTCACTAATCTAAATGGAAGTGCTTGGATGAGGGAGCCTGAACCCCACCCTAGACTCAGAAGTTCCCAGTATCAAATACCAGATTTTTACTTCTCAGAAGAAAAAAATATAGGGCAACTACAGTTCAGATACTGTATCTCATCTGACAGACGATCACTCACACCACCTTCAAAGCCTTATTAGGAGCATCCCTCCTCCAAGAGGCCTTTCCTGACTAAGCCCTCATTTCCTCTTTGTCACCCTTGCACTTGGTTTTGCCTCCTTTATTTACCCCTCCCTAATGTACATCTGTACATATCCATAATTAATTTATTTGTATTAATGTCTGCCTCTCCTCCCAGACCGTAAACTCATTGTGGGCAGGGACTGTCTACCAACTCTTTTATACTATAGGCTCCCAAGTGCTTAGTACCATGCTCTGTACCCAGTAAGCAGTCAATAAATGATTGAGCAATTGATTGAGATAATATTCAAATATGTAATTGGGGCTGCAAAGGTATGGTCAAGAGCTGTGTAGGTATTGCGAACATGGATTTATCCACCCAGAAATATGTTGCACTTGTTTGTGTATGGCTTGTGGAAGGTGGAGTGTAGGACAGGTAGAATTTAGTTGATATTTTAGCTAATCTATACCTATATTGTCCCATTTCATTGCATGATAGATGAATCTGTACATGATACTAATCACATCCGTATAACTACTGCATTAGATGCATAATCTTATCATTTACACAATAATGAAACAATGCAACAGGTTAAAATGCTGGGCAGTGGAAAGACCAGTGTTCAACATGCCTTAGGAAGCAAAATGAGCTCTTTCCTCAGTGATCTTTTTTAAAGTTATGGTTTAAGATCATTTTCCCTGATCTTTTCCATCTTATTGAATAATAAACATGCTTGAAATACATCTCTTACGGATTATCTGTGGTTGCAATGGCAGCCTAGGTCTAAACATTGGTAAAATATTAGCAAAGTAGCAGCTTTTATAGGGATATCAGATATGGGACTTGACAAATTATTCAGAGCATCTTTATTTTGTTCCATTTGTTGTTTTTGCCATTTTCCATTCAAGAACAACATTGCAGTCCTAAGACATATTTTAGCGAGCTACAGTAAAGAAATCTGCCTTGTATATTAGACTCATTTCTCTTGGCTTTTTTGAGTTATTACACATATTAAAATATATTCACAAATGGTAAATAATCATTGAATTGCACTCAGGCAGACACCCTATAAATTTATAAAACTATAAATCTAAATTTATAAATTTTTAAATCTATAGGGCAATAGTTTTGAACCTGTTGACCTATCAAATGAGTTCCGAGCTCAGGAGTATCTCCAATAGATGTGTACTTTTATGATATAAAATGGGTAGAGCTTCCAAACTTGTCTGAGTTCTGAAGGATTTTAACCAAGATTAATTTGCCCCCTGTTTATTTAATCTGAATTGTCAAGAATCGTGTTCTCCACTGATGTAAATGTCTACCAAAAGGACTTATTAGTAAATGTGATTGCTTTTTAAATGTGACGTGCAGAGATGTCCTGGCATGCCTATGAGATTTGGTCTGTTTCTTGTGAACAGTTCACTGCCTAATGAATCACTTCAATGTACTTTCCTGAAGGAAAGCAGAGCAATTTAAATGTGCAATGCATTGATTTACATCAAATGGATTAGGCCTCTGTGTGCAATCCCCTGCATTAATTTACTTTCCCCAGCAACTGTAATAATAAAGATAGCCCTTCAGTACCGTCTCAGTTCAAATTAACTCATGTAGATCATTGCGGTTTTACTAGAAACTGGAATAATACCTAGCTGCAGGAAATCAATTCCGGAGCAGTCTCCTTGAAAATGGTTATGTTTGTTAATATAGAGCCTATCTAGCTGGAAGCTTTGAGGAGGATCCCTGGGTAACAGGGATTCTAGTCTATTTTTTTTCCAAATGAGCTCCTTGAAGAACAGTACTGTGTCATTTAGGGTCTGGTAAAGAATACAGGGGTCAGCTCAATCAGTTCCATTCAAAGGAATTTCAGTGGGGTTCAAACCCACTTTTATTCTGGGTGATCTGTGCCAGCAGAGTTTATAGAAGATTAGAAATTAGCTGGGCGTCAGCTAGTTGTCAGAGATTTGTTTGATAAAGAACATTTGCTTTATGGTGTTTATGAAAGTCATTTTGAAATATCTGGAATGAGCAAACTAGACTTTTTAATTTCACACATTGAGATCATGAACTCAAAGACGTGAGGAAAGGGAAGTATGATGACTTCTTAATCCTGGTTTGTAAAAACTGATGTTGGAAATTTAGTATGACCTAGATAAAGATAATCAGAATTTTAGGAGTCTCTTAAACTTTTCCTGTTATATGTGTGGTGACTTTGAGTTCTGAAATATATTGATGAGCTACATCCCAAGGTGATTTTCTGTCAAATTACCAGTATACATTTCATTAATATTTACCAAATCAACATACAAATATTACTAATAGGCAAATACCTTTATTTTTGGTGTCTTTATGCAAGTGAATAGATTTTTACAATTCTAAATTACCAGCTATTGAGCAGTTTATTAATGCCAGTGAACTGTTTTATTACTGTTTCTATTTGTCTACTTTGTGCTAATGTTTTATGTTTAGTGATTTCCAACAGATACATACTGTCCTGAATCTGTTTTTTTTAAATTGAAAGCCAACTGCTGACATTTTTTTTCTTATAATTTTTTGTTCTCAAACTTTCACTTTATTTTTAAATTAAATATAAATTACTGTGACTCTCTGAAAAAATAATTCTATGGCTGTTTCTTCATTTTAGGACTTATTCATGGACAGCTAGGAAAGATTTCTGGCTAATGTAAAGTCTTTGGAAAGATAAGACTAAGTATTTACAGGAATAGGCAGCAGTAGGCAGAGGCCTCTCATAGAAATTCATCCCCATGTGCCTCCTGTTCATATCAACAAAGATGACCCAGGAGCAGCAGGTGCGAGGGTGATGAACAAAGCAGTGTGATCTAGTGGAAAGAGTAGGAGGACCTGGGGATTGGATGACCTCGTTTTAAATCCTGTCTCCATCACTTGTCTGCTGTGTAACCTTGGGCAAGTCATTTAACTTCCCTTTGCCAGTTTTCTCATCTGTAAGATGGGTTTTCAGTACGTGTTCTCTTTAAATTATATATTATGTTGTATTAATGCCTGTCTCCCCCTCTAGACTGTAAGCTCATTGTGGTCAGGGAATGTGTCTGTCAACTCTATTTTGAATTCTTCTAAGTACTTAGTACAGTGCTCTGCACATAGTAAGCACTCAGGAAATACCAGGGATGATGTATCCCTCCTCCTTAGACTGTGAGGCCCACATGGGATAATGACTGCGTCCAATGTGATTATTTTGTATTTTTCCCCAGGGCTTAGTACAGTGTTTGGCACATAGCAAACATCATGGTCTAGTGATTAGAGCATAGGCCTGGGGGTCAGAAGGACCTGGGTTCTAATCCCACCTCTGCCACTTGTCTTCTGCATGACCTTGGGCAAATCACTTCACTTCCCTGTGCCTGTTACCTCATCTTCAAAATGGGGATTAAGACTGTGAGCCCCATGTGGGATGGGGAGTGTATCCAACCTGATTTAGCTTTTATCTACCCCAGCACTTGCAACTGCCTGGCACATAGTAAATTCTTAATGAATACCATAAAATAGCAAGCACTTAGCCATACAGTGGCTGTTTCAGTATTTAACACCCAAAACTGTTGTCAGAGATGAGACAGTTTATGTTTACCAGCTATTATAATTCCCTCCACATGTTTCTTCCTACAAGAAGTATAAGAATTAGCAGAAATACTTAAAAAAAATCTGAGTGGCATATTTTAATGGTGCTTGGGAGGAGGGGGCAACGGGATTCAGAGGACACATTCCAGTGTCCAAAACTGGACCTAGAGGAACCTGAGTTCCTTACAACCCTTATGTTTGAGTGCGAAGTGGCTCTTGAATCATTCCCTGTGGGGTAGATTTGGAAGGCCTTTGAATAGCCTACTTCCCCTAACTCTTAAAAGTGAAATTTAACCAAGTGGCAAGTAGCACCGAGATACATCCAGCACTGAACTTGATTATATTGTATCTGTCCTTCAGCCAGTTCTGAAAGAAGATGCTTCAGATCAGTGTTAATAGAGGTGAGCTGCACATTAGGGCCTGAAAGAAATTAAGCTGAGAACAATGAAGAATTTTAGTAAAAATTAAAAATGTGATCCATAGGACTTCTTCAGGTCATTGATGTTCACTGATATCATCTACATTGGTCGGTGCCAGAATAACTGTTTCATTTCTTGTGTGTGAATAGTTTTGGTACCTCTGTGCAAGGCTTTGCTAAGTGCCCAATTCTGGCTATTTGTATAATGGATGGTGGAAACCTGCTGCTGTACCTACAGTATGTTCAGAGTAAAGGGTAGCATCAACTCATTCAGGCATTATTGAAATGAATCATATTGAAATGAGTAATATGTTCTAGGCTGTTTATGAATAATTAACTCAGAAGTTTTCTTAAATGGACATATAGAAATGATTTAATATACTCCCTGAGCACTCTGCAGAATTAATGGAAGATAATTACACTGACTAATACAGGACTGTGAAGCCAAAGCAGCATCTCTTCTTCAAGAATGACTAGTTGAAGAATGTTGCATGCATGTTTCTTTGTTGTATAGGATGTGGTTGCATCCAACACCATCAATATGCACTTTTTAGTTAGAGGTAATGTGAAAATTAATATAGAAAATTAGCACTTGTACTCTCCCAGCAATGAATTGGTATTTATATATTTTGTGGTTGTATATTCACTCTCTCTACATTTATAGAAGTAAATAGCTACAACTCTGGAATATTCAGCAGTTGAAATCTGAATCACTACTCTAGATAGGAATTTGTTAGGAACCAACAAGGTAGCATACTTGTTGGGGAACCCAGCCATTCCAACTTCAAACCCCAAATGATGGTTGTGGGCAGGGAAACTCTGCCAACTCTGTACTGTATGCTTAGTACAGTGTGAGAAGCAGTGTGGCCTAGTGGATAGAGCACAGACCTGGGAATCAGAAGGACTTGGGTTCTAAACCTGCTCCATTGCTTGTGTGCTGTGACCTTGGGCAAGTCACTTCACTTCTCTTTGCCTTAGTTACCTCATCTGTCATATGGGATTAAGACTGTGAGCCCCATGTGGGGCAGGGACTGTGTCCAACCCGATTTGCTGGCATCCATCCCAGCACTTAGTACAGTGCCTGGAACATAGTAAAGACTTAACACATACCACAATTATTATTGCAGTGCTCTGCACATAATAAATGCTCAGTAAATACCATTTATTGATAGATGGCCCAAACGGACTATATTTCAGCTGTTGCAGACAACAGGATAGATCTAAATCTAGAAGGTTTCACCATATTAATGTCAGAATTTGGTGACAATAACAATTCAGGAAAAATTCTTGTTTGCTATACAGTTGCTCACGTATTTTTAATTTCTGCTTTTAAAGAGAAAAGCCTTTTAAAGATCACTATTTGCATATCTGCAGCATGGAGAATTTTTTTTTTCTGTTCCTTGAAAGATCATTAGTAAGATGCTCAGAAACCTTGGTGTCATGAAATCCATTAGAATGCAATGCAGATTGCAGCCCGTCATCCCACTCAGGAGGAGGCATACTTTTGATGTGATAGAGCTAAATGGATGCAGCTAAAATAAGCTGTTTAATGCAGTAAAATCAGCTCTGTTCTTCTATGAGGTTGGGCTAGAGTTTGGAAATTTTGCCTAAACCCACTGTATCCATTGTACAAAGATGTTCATAATTTTTTTTATTGTCAAACAGAATTTCCCATCAGACTGGTGAAGATTTGTATGCTCTGGGGGAAGCAGGGTGACCTGGGGGACAGAGGACGGTCCTGGGAGTCAGAGGGCCTGAGTTCTAATTCTGGCTTTTCCATTTGCCTTCTTTGTGGTCTTGGACAGTTTGACTTGGTCTGCTTTCTCATCTTGAAAAATGGAATACTATACCTGTTCTCTTTCCCATGTAGATTGTGAGCCTTATGTGAGACAGACTGTGTCTGACCTGATTATCTTGGACCTAGCCCAGCTCATAGTATAGTGCATTGCACATAGGAAGCACTTAACAAATACCACTATCAGCAACAATTGCATGCTGTTTTTATAGTGATTGATTATAAATGTGATATTCTTCCTACTCCCGTTTGAAAATACTGCTAATGACTTTATTCTTTTTTGTTCAAGGAAGCGTGTCCAAATATCCCAGAATAGAATCTAGATGTCTCAGGTCATGAGCCAAGGGTGGGGGAGAAATTACCACTAAAGATTGCTGGAATAGGTTTATTTCCTCAAACAAATGGAATGTATTGAAAAATGAGGCTTTGAGAAATGCCTAGGAAAGAATTATGAGTAAGAGGGAGTAGTGGCTGATTTTATTGTGGGAATTGTCAGCGTCAATCCCCTGCATATATTGAAGAGCTCTCTCTTCGTTCTGGGGTAGCTACTACGTGAAGCTGTTGAAGCAGACACACTTCCTTCCAGGAATCATCAGCATGACATGGACATTAGAAAGTCTCATATGTTGCATAGGACTGCTCTAGGGAAGCTTCATTTTATGTTAATGGCATTTTTTAAGTGCCTAAGGCATGCTGAGCATTGAGGTTGATACAAGTTTTCTTTACTGCTTAGGGAAAAGCTATTCCATGGAAGTCTCCAACCAACCCATCCTGTATGTAGAGTACTCTGGGATTTTGGTAATAATACTGGTATTAAAGCACTTAATAGGTACCAAACACTGTAGTAAGCACTGGGGTAGATATAAGATAATGAAATTAGTCACTGCCCCATAAAGGGCTCAAAGTCTAAATAGGAGGGAGTACAAGTATTGAATTCCCATTTTACAGAAGAGGAAACTGAGGCACAGAGAAGTTAAGTGACTGCCCAGGTGACCCAGCAGACAAATTTAAGAGTCAGAATTAGAACCCAAGTCTTTCTGACCCCCAGGCCCAAGCTCTTTCCACTAGGCTACACTGCTTCTCAGCTTTGATGAGAAAAATTTAAAGAGGATTTCAGCGGGAAGAAATCCCTAGGTTGTCATTAGAGGAGCGAAGTGTGCTGGCTGGGTTATAGTAGGAAATCACGGAAGTAAAGTAGGAGGGAACAATGTGACTGAATGCTTTAAAGCCTGTGGTAAGGCGTTTAGAGTAGAATTGTGAGTAGAAGGGATTTTATAAGCAAGCTTTCAAGACCTTTAAAGTTAGTTGGACTCTTAAGAAGTGCAGTGGAAAATGTTTCTGAGACAGAGTAAAGAGGAAAAATCTTTTGTTGACCTTAAATACAAAAGAGGCTTCCTGGGTGTGTACTAGATTGGATCAATTTATAATGAAGTATTTCTACTGGGGAAAAAATGGGAGAAGTAAAAATATTTTCAAGGAAACAATAACTTGTTGTTTATATGGAGTTGGCTATTTGAAGTATGCAGAAATGTGTGCGTGGTGGGAAGCGCCAGTGGGCTTTAGCCCAATAATTTAGTATATTAAATGTATCATTTGGCCTATCTCGGTTTGCTTTGGCCAAGGCCTCCCTATACCCACATTTCCCTACTGCTGTGTACCTGTCTGTTTCCACTCTAAGAACCATCCTCCTAAAAGGGTCTGTTTTTTTTCTTAAATCCACCAGTTTCCTACTGTGGTTCTTGCACATGTTACCAGCAGGTCTTTTATTTTTTCTCTCACACACTTAATGTCACCCGATTAAACCTGATTATTTTTATCATGGTGTATCTTTAATGTGTAAGGTAAATTCATGTCAGACTTATAACTCCAACAAAAACATCTGAGAAGCAGCATGGTCTGATGGAAAGAGCATGGGTCTGGGAGTCAAGGGACCCCACTTGCCTGTTATATGACCTTGGACAAGTCACTCAATTTATCTGGGCTGCAGTTTACTCATCTGTAAGCAGGGGTTAAAATACCCGTTCTCCCTCTCCTTTAGACTGTAATCTGTATGTGGGACAGGAACTCTACCATATCTGTTGCATTTTATGTATCCTAGCACTTAGTATATAAGTGCTAACAGTATAATAATAATTATTATTATTTTATCAACCCATAAGGCAAAGCAAACTGAAGTGGCATTGATAGTTGGGACTTTTGATTTGGACAGGGATTGTGTCTACCAACGCTATTGTAGTGTACTCTCCCAAGCACTTAGTACAATGCTCTGCACAAAGTAAACACTCAATAAATATTATTGACTGACTCATCATATTAATATGGTTGTGTTTGGGAAAGAGGAGTGGGCTGTTTGCAGGTCATAGAAGAAAAAAGTAGGTTTATTATGAGGATGACTTCTCCATGTCCTAATTACTAATTCTACCTATGAGTTGACTTGTGACAAATGTTACATGTAGTTATCATGATGTCCTTAGCCCTCTCTAGCCAATGGTCCATTTAATTTTTTTAAGACATTTAAGCCCTTGTGGTCTTATCTGAAGCCAACTCAATGACTATTGCTTCTAGAGGCATAGCAGAAATTAGGAGATGGTTTACAAGGGCCTGGTATTAATCAGAAAGAGGACCAAATGAACTTTCTTAACCCTAGTGAGGAATAAGCTTCTCTTAGTTTTAAATATGTAAAATGCTCATTGATTTCTGAGAAATTTCATGGAGCCCAGAGAGAAGCATACAGCATCTGTAATGTTACCCGAGTTAAAGGTAACCAATCAATCAATCAATCAATCGTATTTATTGAACGCTTACTGTGTGCAGAGCACTGTACTAAGCGCTTGGGAAGTACAAATTGGCAACACATAGAGACAGTCCCTACCCAACAGTGGGCTCACAGTCTAAAAGGGGGAGACAGAGAACAGAACCAAACATACCAACAAAATAAAATAAATAGGATAGAAATGTACAAGTAAAATAAATAAATAAATAGAGTAATAAATATGTACAACCATATATACATATATACAGGTGCTGTGGGGAAGGGAAGGAGGTAAGATGGGGGGATGGAGAGGGGGACGAGGGGGAGAGGAAAGAAGGGGCTCAGTCTGGGAAGGCCTCCTGGAGGAGGTGAGCTCTCAGCAGGGCCTTGAAGGGAGGAAGAGAGCTAGCTTGGCAGATGGGCAGAGGGAGGGCATTCCAGGCCCGGGGGATGACGTCGGCCGGGGGTCGATGGCGGGACAGGCGAGAACGAGGTACAGTGAGGAGATTAGCGGTGGAGGAGCGGAGGGTGTGGGCTGGGCAGTAGAAGGAGAGAAGGGAGGTGAGGTAGGAGGGGGCGAGGTGATGGAGAGCCTTGAAGCCCAGGGTGAGGAGTTTCTGCCTGATGTGCAAATTGATCGGTAACCACCCTCTTAGAATTCTCCAAAACCTAATCCTTCCCAACTATCTGTTTTCTAATCTTTACATGATCTTAGCAACTTCAAACTCTTTTTAAGGTTGTAATAATCTAGATCCATAGCTTGAATTCAAGCATGGCTCACCTTCAAGGTGCTGAAGACACAGCCACTTTTTTAAAGAGTTATTTGTCATTATATTCTCGTGAGAGTGAGTAAGGTTGGGTATTACTCCCATTATAGAGATGGAAGAACTGAGGTTCAGAGAGGTGAAATGAGGTATATCAGATGCTGTAGTCAGGAAAGCAACTCACGCCTTTTGTTGTCCACTCCAGCAGAATCCCGGTGGGTAAGCTGTTAGCCTGAATTTTCTAATGCCTGTTGCAAATATGATGTGCTGTACAGCTACTCAGTTGTAATAAGAATATGCTTTTTAGATCCTGGGTTAACTTCATTCATTCAATCATATTTATTGAGCGCTTACTGTGTGGACATTGCTTTACTTCCCCAGCCATCAGTAATACTCAGATTTTGCTTTGGTCATTTCTTAATGTCCTGGTTACCCATTCTTTTTGTGAAGTGACTTGCGATGCAAATTCCAGATGGAGTCATCATTTGTCCACAGCCCTCTTTATCCACTGCTCCTTTGAAATTTTCCAATAAGAAAGGTAAACAGACATTTGACTGAATTTAAAACGTACAGTTGGACCAGTTTTGCAGTAGAGGCCTGGCATGCACACACTAGGTTCCTGTGAGTCTCAGACATTTAATGGTCATCTAACATTTGCATTATCAACATTTGGATATACTGGTGGACATCCTGGATTATTAATGATCTTAATGTGACATCACTTCCCCTCCCAGTTTCTTCCCTGATTTAAATTTGTAAAGTAGGACTGAGGGTCAACTCCTGTGTAATCCCTGTAGGATTTTATAAGGTCTTAGTTTGCGTCTGAAGCTGAAGGTCCTCTGAAGAACAGGTCTTTAAAGCAGCAATGGGTTTTACCTGGGGAATAGTTACTGTAAAAATTCTTGTCATCTGGAGCTTGTGTATGATATGCTTTGTGCTTAGGGAAAGCATTACAGTTTTGTAAAAATTCAGCCACCTCAGCATGAATGTTTTCTGATGAGAAGAGATTGGGGATCTTGTAGCATATTAAGACAGAACCTCAAATGGACTATTCTCTTTACCAATGATGGTCTGTTTAGGAAATGACTGGGTTGGAACATGGAATAATGAAATGCAGTATCATTCAGCTCTCTGCCATCAGCTTGTCCAATGACCTTGGACAAATAACTGAAATTCTCCATCTCCCAATTCCATCATTGATGACATCAGCCTAAACCACCTTATTACCCAGTCCTCAGGAATTCTAGACTAATGATTAGAAATGGCTTGAAAAGGATGTTGAGATCTCTAGAGAATATGTGTCATTCAGATGAAGGCCGCTTAATCCACTCCCCTAGTGACAACTTTTATATGCAGTGAGGACCAACTATTTTTTAACCCTTTAAGGCCAACCCATTTGCGAGGAGAACCATTCCAGTGTTGGCAGGGACAGGGGAAAGGGTATCGAAGAAAGCAGAGTTTCTTTTGGTTTCTGGGAACAATCAAAAATAACGGTCTGTTTTTGGAAAAATTCCATTTTACTGTGGCTTGAATTGTTTCATTCAGTTCATTCATTCAATCGTATTTATTGAGTGCTTACTGTGTACAGAGCACTGTTTCGGCAAATGGATACTTTGAAAGTATGAGTAATTCATCGAGTTTGTAAAAGGAACATGAAGAGAAGCATATTCATAATAATGGTAGCGTTTAAGTGCTTGTTCTATGTCAAACACTTTGACTAAGTGCTGGAGTAGGTGGTACAAAATAATCACTTCGGACATAGTCCCTTGTCTCTCCTGGAGCTCCCAGTCTAAGTAGGGAGAACAGACATTTAATTTCTATTTCATAGATGAAGAAATTGAGGCACAGAGAAATTAAGTGGCTTGCCTGAGCTATAAAAAAAATGCCTCGCTCTCAGTTATCCAGTTGATTCTATTCAAAACTGTCTAGTAGAAAATGCGGCTGTTGGCTAGAAAAGGTATATAGCCAAAGCCTCCCTATCTGGCACCTTCCCAATTAGAAATATCTACAGATAGGCATTTCTGAGGGCCCTTTATGGTAAAACCAGGTTTTTGGTCCTTTGTGGAGAAGGAGTTTCCAGTGACTAAGGCCTCCCCAGCTTGGGATACAGCCCCCCGAAGGAAATTGCATAAATTCTCTAATGAACTGATAAACCATTTGGCTTTGCCAATGTGATTAGCAAACAGCACTTTCCCTAATGTGATCTGTAAACTGCCTTCTCCCACCAATATAGACCTTCTTCTAACTAGAACCTTCTGTGTGATTGTGCAGCATTTGCTGACTGTCCTATCCGGCATATAGGACTACTTTCATTTCTCAAGCACCAAGGATGCCAGATAGTAAAGTATTTATATCTGTGTGTTTGCCTTTTTAAAAATCAAGGTATATAGTCAATTTTTCTATGTAGAATCTTTTCTGCAATTTTCATTTCAAAGTCCCTATCCACAAACTAGAACACAGAATGCCAGCCCTTCAGAATGTAATGAACCAAATAATTTTCCATTCTAAAATTGTCTTCTGCATCCAACTACGGATCAGTAGATTTTGGAGACAAGAGGATCTGAAATCCAGAATAATTTATTTACACGTATGTCAGAAGAAAGATGTATAACCTTTACTTAATTGTTACATTAGAGGGGGTTGTCTAAAATCGCTGGGATAGATGCTCTCTTAAAATAAATCTTAACTTGTGTCACTGAAAGTTGCACAATGAGAGAGGGAGGAAGAGCCTGTGTGCAGAGCCCTGTGTTAAGCACTTGGTAAAACATGGGCACGGTTGAGGGTGGGAGAGATGAGATCGAGGTACAGAAAGTAGGCTGGTGTTGGAATAGTGAAGTCTGCTGATTGGGTTGTAATAGGAGATCAGCAAGGTTAGGTAGGAGGGGAAGGACTGATTGAGGGTTGTTGTTATTATTACAATGCAGTGTCAGAAGAAACTGGTGTATGGTGTTGGTCAGAGCGCAATTGTCATAATGTGAGTTTTTCCTTAATGTGGGGTTTATCAACAACAACATAGCTTCTGGGTTATTGGAGAACTGATGGTAATTTATGCCTAGAACAAGTCTAGATAGTCAAATAAGCCATTTTCTTTATTCTAAATTAAAACCTTTAAAACCATATTGACTTATTCAGAATGGGGCATAGTATAAAGAAACTGCTATTCCCTAAATAACTGTTCTTTAATGAAAGCATTGGGTAATTAGAACCCAGTTAATTTCAAGATCTTTAGCTCACCTGTAAATGAGGTTTACTTGACAAATCTTATGATCTGCTTCTCTATTTCTGTTTTCTTTTAGGTGACTTTTCATTATTTATGAAGACCCTCTAGGAAAATTGCAGATGGGATTTTGTACCCCACTGCTTTCTATATTTGTAAAAAAAGAAAAAAAAAAGAATGCTTTCTTCTACAGTTTTGTTTGGGTAGAATCATCTGTGTCTACTCCTGTGATGATAGTAATATTTTTATGGAACTGTGACTCTAAAGGGAGCTTTAAATGGTTTGGCCTTTGATGTGGGGTGGCCTAGTCGAAAGAGCACTGGCTTGGGAGTCAGAAGACTTGAGTTCTAATGCTGCCTCCAACATTAGTCTGCTGTGTGATTTTGGACAAGTCACTTAACTTTTCTAGGCCTCAGTGTCCTCATCTGTAAAATGGGAGCTCAATACCTGTTCTCTCTCCTAGTTGGGCTGTGAGTCCATGTGGGACAGGTACTGTGATCAACCTGGTTTTCTTGTATCTACCTCAGCACTTAATGCAGGGCTTGGCACATAGTAAGCACTTAAGAAATACTATTATCATTATTTTTATTATTATTAGATCTTAGCCTAACTCTGAGCTGGGATGATCTCATTATTATTTCCAGGGAATGTGCTCCCCTCTGGTGAAACATCTGTACTTGAAATATTACTTCTTTGCACATTTTTGAAACGCAGTCTCTGAGGACCTATTTCAGTTGGGGCTTCGCTGTATTTGGGGGATAATGCAGAGCCTAATTCTTTATCCTGACATTGGGTGGAGTATGTTTTCATCCTCCTTCCCTCCTTCAATTTATCAATTTATATTAGGGATTACCCTTTGCTCTTCTTCTCAGAAGTTTTTTTGTAAGCTGACTAAAATTCTGTGTTTAAGGCCTTAGATTCTCCAGAGAGGGATGCTGCAAGGATCCATCAAACATAAGCCAGAGATTTTAAGGGCTAAATTATGCCTTTCAGGGTGTTCAAGTAGCTTTCATTCATTTCAGTAGGATGGGTGCACGCACATCTGATAGACATTTGTTTGATAAAATACCACCCAAACTACTCACTCTTCCCCTGCATAGATGTTCCTCTGCAGAGAAGCAGCATGGCTTAGTGGAAAGAGCATGGGCTTGGGAGTCAGAGGTTGTGGGTTCTAATTCTGACTCCATTACTTGTCTGCTGTGTGACCTTGGGCAAATCACTTAACTTCTCATTGCCTCAGTTACCTCATCTGTAAAATTGGGATTAAGACTGAGCCCCACCTGGGGCCACCTGATTACCTTGTATCTACCCCAGTGCTTAGAACAGTGCTTGACACATAGTAAGCGGTTAACAAATACCATTATTATTGTTATTATTTTTATTATTATTATGTTCTGAAGTCTGAGCTTCAAAATTTCCATTTAGAAATTAGTTTTTAAAGTGGGGAAAATGATGTGACTTTTTGACTTTCCAGAATTTGCTAATAGAAGATCAAAGTAATAGGACATTATGCCTTCAAGGTTGTTTTTATTTTAGGGGGCGTGGAGACAGCTGGTTAAATAAATTCTCTTCTCTTCTCACTATATTTGTTTTCCAGCTCCCACAGAGGTCTAGAAATAGCAATAAACTAAAATTAACACTGGTATTCCAAGGGGGACTCCATGAAAGGACCTGAGCTTAAACAGATATCTTTCCCTCTCAGTCCTGCTAGCTAATACTCACTGGACCCTCTGAGGAGTACCAAGGAGGAGAGATTCAGAAGGAAAAGGAATTTGGAAGAGAGCTTAGGGATATCATGAGACTTCATTATGAACTCATTTTCTAAGAACAAGCTGTTTTGGGCTGGAAGGGAAGAGCTGAACTTTGGCTGGTTGACAGTTTATTGTTATATTGTATTCCCCCAAGTGTTTAGTACAGTTCTTTGCACACAGTAAGTGCTCAGTAAATACAGTTGTATGGGTGAATGAATAAATATACACCCCTGTTGCCAGAGCAGCTTTAAGGTAACTAGGGACTTCCCTGGTAGTTTGGGTCATGCCATCATAGTTTCAAGGGATCTGGTGTGAGTTGAGGTAATCCTCCAGGTGCTAACGTGGTTCCAAAGTTCATCTAGCGAACCTGATGGATGAGAGAAGTCCCAGGGGCTTTTGTTGAAAAAGGGTCTTCTGTGGGTTCCCTTGAGCTTTCCAGATCCCAACAGAGCCCAGAATGTTCCCTGGTGCTGGGGAGGGGGGTGGTCAACATCCCACTGAAATGGGAGCCTCCTGGGTGGCACAGGTTCTCCTAAAACTACTCAGGGATCCAGAGGGGTCCCGTTGTGGTGGTCCAGTGTGGTGAAACTGCAGCCTACATACCCTAGCCAGTCTGTATGGGTGACAATTTTGCACCCTACCCCTGGAACATCTAGTTAAAACAACTGGGTTTTATTGTGTTACATTTTGTTCTAATAGCAACAGTAGAAATGGTATTTATTAAGTGCTTACTGTGTGTGAAGCACCTTGCTCAGCCCAGGATAATAACTCCCTACAGATTATACCAGTCCTGTTCCAGGCTCTCATCCTAAATGGGGGTAAACAGATTCATAGGATGATGCTGGTGAAATACAAAGCCACAGTAAATTACAGAATCCACAACCCAAGATCATGTCAAACAAAATAGCTAATCAGTTCTTGGAGGGAAAGTTCCTCACCCTCCTCAGGGCTCCATCCATGTTCTAGTGGCCTAGTGGGTAGAGCACGGACCTGGAATTCAGAAGGACCTAAGCTCTAATCCTGGCTCTGCCATCTGTCTGCTGAGTGACCTTGAGCAAATCACAGAGAAGCAGCGTGGCTCTGTGGAAAGAGCACGGGCTTTGGAGTCAGAGGTCATGGGTTCAAATCCCATCCCTGCCAATTGTCAGCTGTGTGAGTTTGGGCAAGTCACTTCACTTCTCTGGGCCTCAGTTCCCCCATCTGTAAAATGGGGTTTAAGACTGTGAGCCCCCCGTGGGACAACCTGATCACCTTGTAACCTCCCCAGTGCTTAGAACAGTGATTTGCACACAGTAAACGCTTAATAAATGCCATTGTTATTATTATTATTACTTCAGTTCTCTACGCCTCAGTTACCTCATCTTTAAGGTGGGGATTGAGACTGTGAGCCCCTTGTGGGAAAGCTGCAATGTCCAAACCGATTAACTTGTGTCCACCCCAGCGCTTAGTACAGTGCCTGGCACATAGTAACACAACAAATACTAAAAAACCCCACAACATTCTTTGATTCTGAAAATCTGGAATTAATGTCCATCTCCCCATTTCCCTTCTAGACTGAGAGCTCATTGATGGCTATAAATTTATTTATCTTTTCTGGTGGTATTGACACCTGTCTGCTTGTTTTGTTTTGTTGTCTGTCTCCCTCTTCTAGAATGTGAGTCCGTTGTTGGGTAGGGACCGTCTCTATATGTGGCCGATCTGTACTTTCCAAGTGCTTAGTACCGTGCTCTGCGCACAGTAAGTGCTCAATAAATATGATTGAATGAATGAATTCTGGGCAGGAAATGTGTTTACCAACTCCGTTATGTTGTACTCTCCCAAGGGCTTAGTATAGTGCTTTGCACACAGTAAGCGCTCAATAAAGACTATTGATTGAGCATACCTGGCGTTGATTGGGGCTGAAGATTCCCATGGCCCAGTGGGGCTTCTGTTGTGGGGCTTCTGTTCCTTGGTGTGTTGGGGTACAGTGAGGCTGGTTGGCTGCAGGGACCCTGGAGGTCTTTGTCTTACTGGGGCTCTGCTAGTGCCCACCGCCACTGGGAACTTTAGGAAAGTGCCTATTCTAGCCATCTGCGTGCAAGTTTTCAACAAGGTGCTTAGCTTGTTGATTTTTAGGATGCAGTGATGGTGTATGTAGATGTAGGAGAAGTAATAATAATTACAATATTAAACATTTACTGCGTTCCAAGTTCTGGGGTAAATACAAGATTATCATGTCAGACACAATACCGCCCTATGTGAGGCTCACACTCCAAGTAGAAGGGAGAACAGGTATGAATCCCCATTTTACAGCTGAGGAAACAAAGGCACAGGTAGTGTTAAATGAGTCATCCAAGGTCAAACAGCAGGCAGGTTGTAGAACTGGGGTCCTCCAACTTCCAAGCTTGTGCTCTTTTCATTGCACTTTTTACTGTTTCTCCAATAAGAGTTTGAAACCTCTATCTTCATCAGTTCATTTTCATCAGAATTGTCAGCTTTTCTTTGGATTCAGGAAAGTAGGCAGCATGATCTAGTGAAATGAACCTATGATGGAAGGCAGAGGAGTGGCCCTTAGACCTGCTGTGTGAGGGTTAGGCAAGTTACTTAACCACTCTGTGCTTTGCTTCCTCCATTTGTAAAATAGGGATGATGATGATACTTAGCCCTACGTACTTTTCAGGAGGGGTGTGGGGATTCAGTGAGGTCACTGATTTGCAGGTGCTCTGAGTTTTTTGGAAAGGCATGATATAAATTCAGTGGATCATTTTTAAGTTCTGCTAGGATCTCAAAGGTAGGGCCCTTATTCAAGTGTAAAGACCCTGGAAGTATTGTCTCATGCTGTCCCAGGTACCTAGTACAGTGCTTGTACACAGCACTCAGTAAATACCATCAATCAATTGATTACAGGACTTGGTTGTGAATTTTAGACCAACCAGGAGACAACACAAAGTAATGAAATTACAGAATCTTTCATGCAGGGAGTGAAAGTCAGTTGAAGCAACCAGATCAACCAAACTTGTGAATCTGATTACCAAATTATTTATTTTTATCTATTTTATGGTATTTGTTAAGTGCTTATCTTGTGCCAGGAACTGTTCTAAGCGCTGGGGTAGGTACAGGTTAATCAGGTTGGACATAGTCCCTGTCCCTCACAGGACTCATAGTTTAGGGATGAGGTAATTAAGGTATGGGGAAATTAAATGGCTTGCCCAAGGTCACACAGCAGATAAGCAGCAGAGTCGGGGGGAAAGTATGATATGAGAGAGGGCACCACACATTCAATTCTTAAAGCCTCCAACCCATCCTTTGCACCATCTACCTTAACACTCAATCCATCAATGGTATTTATTGAGCACTTACTACATGCAGAGCACTATTGTAGGCACTTGGGAGAGTACATTACCACAGAATTAGCAGACCAGAATAGTCTCCTGACCATACTTTTTCATGTCAAATCTTTCTCCTATCTGAAGTCTACCCTGGCTCATCAACCCCATGTTATTCTGGTTATATCATCCACCACACTCCCCTCACTCTCCCCTGCACTCACACATCTGAAAGTTCAGGGCATTTAGTAAATCCACAGCCTTTACCTAGAGACATCAAGGGTTGATAGATATTTCATTTTATGAGGAAAGAGATCGTGTCTTATATTTCCCCTCTACTAACACTTTGATTATCATTTGTGTACTTGAATAAAGCAGATGTTTGTCCCCCTTCTAGACTGTGAGCCCACTGTTGGGTAGGGACCGTCTCTATATTTTGCCAACTTGTCCTTCCCAAGTGCTTAGTACAGTGCTCTGCACACAGTAAGCACTCAATAAATACGATTGAATGAGTGAATGAATGATAAACCAAATTAGGGAACTTTCCCTTCATGATTGGCATCAACAAGCATTTTTAGTGCTCGCTTGTGTGTGTGGTTGTGTGAGCATGTACATATATGCGTGCATAGAAATAACAAGTTTCTTGTTGAAGAGGTTAGCAAATGACCCATTTTGAGTGGGCATGGTGCCCACCATCCTGAAATGTGTAACTTTCCCTTCCCTGTTTAAAAAAAACAACACTTTTCTGTGCCAAGGTTCTTGAACGGTCCTTTATCTTCTGGCTGTGAAAATTGCACCCCCACCTCCAGGATGAAAAGCTTGCTACCAATAATCCATGAGTTCATTGTACTGCTCCTGGATTATGGAAATGTGATCCATCTCTGCCCAGTTCTCCAGCTCAGTCCTACCTCTCTGTTCCAGGAACTTCCATTTACTTCAAAGAGAACTCTCAGCAGGCCAGTTGCAAGGCCTATGGAATTTAGCTCCTCTGAAGCTGGCAAAGATCGATGGAAGTTCCAGGCATTTAACAGTTTGCTTGCTGGGTCAAACTGGACACTTGGTTGAGACTCTGCTGAACCCCCACTCTACAGCTACCCTGTCTTGAGATTGGTGCAAGGCTTCAACCTGCATTTTCAAGTATTTCTTCTTCTTATTATTATTAGTAGTAGTATTGTACTTGTTAAGCACTTACTATATGCCAAGCAGTGTGAGCAAGCAGCATGGTCTAGTGAATAGAGCATGGGACTGAAAGTCAAAAGGTCCTGGCTTCAAATTCCGGCTTTGCCACTTGTCTCCTGTGTGACCTTGGTCAAATCACTTAACTTCTCATTGCCTCAGTTCTCTCATGTGTAAAATAGTGATTAAGACTGTGAGCCCATATGGGGCAAGGACTGTGTCCAACCCAATCATCTTATATCTACCCCAGTGCCTGGTACAAAGCAAGTGCTTAACAAATATTGCAATTATTGTTATCATGCATGGGGGTAGATACAAGTTAATCAGGTTGGATACAGTCCCTGTCCCACATAGGGCTCACAGTCTTAATCCCCATTTTACAGATGAGGTAACTGAGGCCCAGAGAAGTGAAGTGCCTTGTCTAGTGTCACAGAGCAGACATGTGGCAGAGCTGGGATTAGAACCCAGGTCCTTCTGACTCCCAGACCCCCGTGCTCTATCCAGTAAGCCATGCTGTTTTCCTGAAGAGATCTGGATCTAGTTGTCTCAGGAATCCCCTTGGATGTCGAAAGCCACCGTGGAAATTCCTTGTAAAAGGCAAACAGACTTTGCCAGTACCCGGAGGGGAGCCAATCAGCAGCTTACTTTGAACTGACTCCTCACTGCTTGGGACCTCACTATTATCAGGCATCCAACTGATGCTACAACAGCCTTGTTTTTCAGACTGCCAGGCAGGTCCCACCATGTTGCCTAAGCTTTTCTAACCCTGGCACTCAAGCGAATTAGGTTGGTAGGGAGATAAAGCTGGTGCCCTCATTCCCATCCAATTGATGGTGTCTCCAGCAGAAAAGAAGATGGGGAACAGCATGTCTTAACTTTAGAAGGGAAGTTTAAATTTGCTTAATCAGGTGGTGTGAGCGATTAGGAAACATAAATCGTAGGGATTGGAAAAGAAGCACCGTAGCTTAGTGGAAGGAGCATGGGCTTGGGAATCAGAGGTTATGAGTTCTAATCCAGGCTCTGCTGCTCGTCAGCTGTGTGACTTTGGGCAAGTCACATAACTTCTCTGTGACTCAGTTCTCTTAGCTGTAAAATGTGAATTTGTGAGACCCAAATGGGACAACCTTATTACCTTGTACCTACCTCAGAGATTAGAACAAGGTTTGGCACATAGTAAGCGCTTAATAAATACCATTATTATTATTATTATTATTATTGTTATTATTATTACTACTACTACTAAGAATTGCCTCCCAATGACTGAATGAAATGAGAGTATATTAGGTCAGAGCCTGTGCAATGTATTACCTCACTTATTGTGGGTGAGCAGCATTGCTTTAGAGAATGGAAGTAACACAGTGGAGGAGGCAATGGGGAATTCCTCACTCTGATAGTTTTCCAGATATGATTCTGGGGCTCCTTTCTGATCAGAAATATAGAATAGGCAATTTTCTCTCTGGCTAGTAAGAAGCAGCATGACTTAGTGGAAAGAGCCTGGGCTTGGGCGTCAGAGGTAACGGGTTCTAGTTCCGGCTCCACCACATGTCTGCTGTGTGACTTGGGCAAGTCACTTAACTTCTCTGAGCCTATTGCCTCATCTGTAAAATGGGGATTAAGACTGTGAGCCCCAGGTGGGACAAACTGATCACCTTGTATCCCCCCCAGCTCTTAGAACAGTGCTTCGCACATAGTAAGCACTTAACAAATGCCATCATTATTATTATTATCTTTTACTATTGTATATTTATGTGGATGCTCCCAGTGCATTGAGCAGAAGATAGGTGCCATTTGCTTTTTTCTTTCAGGCATTCTGGTTCCCAGAATGCCATTCAGACCAGGGTCAGGATGGACCTCAATTGTCCTTAGCTGGACCTGGTTCCCCCAGTTTAACTTCTGCTCCTGTGCCCCCCTCCACCCTCTCCCAGCCCCCAGGAGGCTCATCTGACCTAAGGTATTGGGATCAGACCAGAGCAGGAACCTCTGTTTGCCTTCTCAGATCTGACCTGGTGCTTCCTCCAAAGGTTATAAGAGGTTGTGTGATGTCATGCAGCCTTCTCTACCTGTTCTTTCAAGGTAAGCCTGGACAGGATTCTGTCTTGATGATAGCAGTTATACTAATTATTTCAGGAATTTTATACCGTGGATTATAGGAAATTTTGCTAATTTTTTTTTCTTTTATTAGGGTTGTCTGAAGGAAACCTCATTTTGTTAAATGCCACATCAATTTCAATAGAACAGGGAAACATTTGACAATGTTGATGCTTATGCTGTTGGTCCCCTTTGTAAAATGAATTGGTACCAGCTTGGCTTTCAAGCCAATGGCCATAACCCAGTTGGCTTTTTTTGAGCCCATTGCAGTAGAGAAGCCAGGGTTTTTGAATGGGCTCAAACGGAGGCCAATTCGTTTCACAGAAGGGACCAACAGCATTTTTAATCAGGCCAGGCTAGGGTTTTAGAACCATGACTGGCAGTGCGGGGGCGGTGGTGGGTGTTACCGTGCCACTCCTCTGCAGTACCTGATGTACATACAGATTTTCTCAGCCTTGAAAGTTGAAAAACTATCTGGCAGATCAAGTTAGATTTCAGTTAAGAAGCCAAATAACACAGCCATAAATAAAGTGGTCACTCCTCAGGTGAGCTTGGATTTTAAATAGTGTTGCTCTGTGATTTCTGTCCATTCTGGAGCCCTCACATCTTTCAGAGAAGGCAGTAAACTGATTTATGTGTGCTTGTCAGCTTGAACAAAAAGCATCGATTACCAGGTATCAATCCAATGGATTCAACAATGCCCTGTTCAAATTGAGGAGCTGGACGTTTGTGGAAACACCATTGTTGAAGCAGTATCATGGTGGTATTAAGTGCTTAGTATGTGCTAGGCACTGCACCTAGTGCTGGGATCGATACAAGCAAGTCAGATTGGACACAGTCCCTGTCCTACGTGGGGTTTACAGTCTTAATCCCCACTTGACAGATGAAATTGAGCCACAGAGAAGAGAAGTGACTTGTCCAAGGTCACACAGCAGACAAATGGCAGAGCTAGGATTAGAACCCAGGTTCTGCTCACACACAGGTCCATGCTCTATCCACTAGGCCAGGCTAGACTGTAAACTTGCTGTGGGCAGGGAATGTCTATTTTGTTATATTGTGCTCTCCCAAGCATGTAGATTGAATGAATGAATGAATATAGGCTCTGCACACAGTAAGCACTCAAAAAATAAAATTGATCAACTGCTTGTGTGATATCACTATCATAAGTGTGAGAAAGGTGAAGTGATTAATAGCTTTTTTTCCTCAGGAAAGCAGAACTTTATAAAAGCCCCTATTTTTTCATTAAGGTGGATAATCCCATCTTTTTCTGAATAAGGTGGCAAGTCAGGGAATTTGTTTTGTATAGTGAACATGTTCCTTGAGTGATCTAAAATAGACAGTACCCCAGAAGAGCCATTAGCCACAAAATAGGTGAGGTTCCAAATGGGGCTTTTAAAGCCTTTTTTTAATGTAAACCTTAAGCCACAGTCTTGAATTGGTATGATCATTGTAGCACACCTGTAATCGAATGATCAAATTTCATTTTTTGGAGCTGTATAAAGCGGGTGAGTCTCTTTCACCCTCTGTGATGAGTAAAATGATAGGTACTTCTGTGCCTCCCCAATATGATAAAGTTGGAAATAAAAAAATAAGCATCAGAGGAACTCCATTGGGAAGGAAAAGGTACGTTTGTTATTAGAAATAGGTGAACTATTCATGCACTATTTGATTTCAGAATTCTTGAATGAATGAGAATGTGTGTGATATGAATGACTCGGTATCAGAAAAGGAAATTTAGAGTGACCATAATTCTAATTTACCATCATTCTTATAGTGGTTTGGATGTTAATCATACTTCCAACTGCTGAAATTCTGACACATGGTGCATTGGCTTTCTAAGCATACAGTTCAGTCAGTGGTATTTATTGAGTACTTACTGTGGACTGTAAGCTTGTCATGGGAAGGGAACATGTCTACTAACTCTGTTATATCGTTCTCTACCAAATGGTTAGTACGGTGTTGTGCACACAGTAAGTGCTCCATAAATGCATTTGATTGTGTGCAGGGTATTGTACCAAGTGCTTGGGGGATTAGAATACAGTAGGATTGTAGAGCACAAAGAAGGTTGTAGGAAGCAGTTGCCTGTCTGCTATAATGCTAATTGCCAAGTTTAAACCACGAAATGGACAACAAGAATTTTTGTCTGATATTTGAATCTGTTGCCAAGAAAAATAATGGAAACTGCAGTAGAGCAAAAGTATTGCAATTGGGATGGTCTGGGTTGCTCATTTGTGAGAAGCAGTATTCCATAGTGGATGGAGCACGGGCCTGGGAGTCAGAAGGTCATGGGTTCTAATCCTGGCTCCCATCACTTGTCTGCTATGTGACCTTGGGTAAGTCACTACACTTCTCTGGGACTCAGTTACCTCATCTGCACAGTGGGGATTGAGACTGTGAGCCCCATGTGGGACAGGGACTGTGTCCAACCCAATATACCTGTATCCACACCAGAACTTAGTACAGTACCTGGCACATAGTTAAGTGCTTAACAAATACTGCAACTATTATTATTTTAAACCACCCAGGGCTACCACAACTTGGACTCAAAGAACCAATCCATATTCACAGATTTCAACTGAACAAAGCTTAAAATAGGTTCAGGACAACAGAGCCGAGTAAAGGCATATGGTGTTTGTTTCCTCTTTGTAATTGCAGCCGTGTGAAAGTCTTTGGGCAGCATTAATTCCCCTTTGGCTTGCAGTGACTGTGACAGTGACCAGAAGTCCCAGTTTGCATGGGGCAGTCAGATCTGTGGTAGGATTGAACTCCTCAGCAGCTGAGGTGGCAGTTTTTACTGCTGAAGAAGAGAAAAGTTCAGCACCTGCTCAACTCGCCTTGAGGTGGCCGATAGAAGTTTCTGGCACTTCTGGATGATGCACTGCCCAAAAGGCCCACTGCCGCTGTCCAGCCTGGGTAGAACTGTGAGGCAGCTCTGGTGCGGGGGTTGCTGAAGCCAGTAGCAGGGCCAATCTGGTACTGGGCCAAACAGCTATTGTTCTATAAGAAAAGTAAAAATCAACCATTAATGATTTGAAATACCAATGTTGGGATTTCAGGATCACAAGCCACACAAAGTTCATTAATTTTAATTTTGGAAATCCTCAATCAAAACATTAAATTTCTGGTCTGTCATGTTTCCTGTCAGTGAGATGGCTTTCCTCTTTTATTCCTGTATTAGAATGACTCTTTCTTAGGGTTGTGTTTGTCTCTAGGATTGAAGGGAAAATATTTCCGTTCGGCAAGTTTCCCAGGATCCTTTGGCTTTTGATTCGGGTAAATACATTTTGTATATTGATGCAGGTCAGTCAATTGAATAAATCAGTAGGTGTTTTGAATACTGTATTTCAGGCATCTTTTATGATCAGCCAGTTAGGAAGGGAAAAAGAATGATTCTACAGAAACAGTGCTGCTGCTTCCCAAAATTGGAAAGAAAAAATTGTGCTTGCCTAGAGGCACAGAGATTGTATCTGAATTGTTTACCTTGAATCTACCCTGTAGTTCAGCGCAGTGCCTATCATGTAATAAGGACTAAATAAATATCATCATGGCTCAGTGGAAAGAGCCCGGGCTTGGGAGTCAGAGGTCATGGGTTCAAATCCCGGCTCCGCCACTTATCAGTTGTGTGACTTTGGGCAAGTCACTTTGCTTCTCTGGGCCTCAGTTCCCTCATCTGGAAAATGGGGATGAAGACTGTGAGCCCCACGTGGGACAACCCGATCACCTTGTATCCTCCCTAGCGCTTAGAACAGTGCTTGGCACATAGTAAGCGCTTAACAAATACCATCATCGTTATTACTATTATGAAGACTGTGAGCCCAACTTGGGACAACCCGATCACCTTGTATCCCCCCCCAGAGCTTAGAACAGTGCTTTGCACATAGTAAGCGCTTAACAAATACCATCATCATCAATATAATAATGACGATATTTGTTAAACGCTTACTATGTGCCAAGGTCTGTTCTAAGCACTGGGGTAGATCCAAGGTAATCAGGTTGCCCCAGGTGGGGCTCACAGTCAATCCCCATTTTACAGATGAGGTAATTGAGGGACAGATAAATTAAGTGACTTGCCCAAAGTCACACAGCTGATAAGTGGCAGAGCTGGGATTAGAACCCATGACCTCTGACTAATGCCCTTTTTATATTGCTTAATAGTCCTTTGGAATACATAGAGAGGCATTTTCCTGTGTGGCAGTCATTTGAAGCTTTCGTCTATGGCTATCCCGTAATGGAACAGGTCGTTGGAGTTAATGTGACTAGATGTGTCCGCAACTGCATTATCTTTCCCAGTGTGCTACTTGCTGTGTAGTTTGGTTCACACTCTCCCCAGATCTGAACCACACTCCACCATCTGTGGTTGTGTGTGAAGCACCCAGAAGAAGGAGAAGTGCCTGCTGGGATGCTGCCATTACTAATTGCAAATTCACTTGTGTCGTCTTGTGTGGTGAAATTCTAAAATTAGCTAGCTAACATGAGCAGTGAGGATCGCAGTGGCTACGGAGTTGGCAACCGCCTTCAGGTCCCTGGTGCCAAGGCACATGTTTTGCACTGTACCATTGGCACATTGGCCATAAATAGGTTTTTTATGTTAAATCTTTGGTACATCTTGCAAGGAATGCCTTCCCTCCACACATCTGCCAAGCTAGCCCTCTTCCTCCCTTCAGAGCCCTACTGAGAGCTTACCTCCTCCAGGAGGCCTTTCCAGACTGAGCACCCTTTTTCCTCTCCTCCTCCACATCTCCCCTGCCCTATCTCCTTCCGCTCCCCACAGCACTTGCATATATATATATATTTGTACAGATTTATTACTCGATTTATTTTACTTGTACATATTTACTGTTCTATTTATTTTGTTAATGATGTGCATATAGCTTTAATTCTATTTGTTCTGATGATTTTGACACCTGTCTACATGTTTTGTTGTCTGTCTCCCCCTTCTAGACTGTGAGCCCGTTGTTGAGTAGTGGGTAGGGACTGTCTCTATATGTTGCTGATTGTACTTCCCAAGTGCTTAGTACAGTGCTCTGCACATAGAAAGCACTCAATAAATACAGTTGAATGAATGAATAAATACCATTGATCGATCGATTGGATGAGTGGGTGTGGGTGGTGCTGGGCAAGTAAATTGCTAGCTCTATAGTCAGTCTTCCCTCGTTTACAGTGGAAAACTCCATCAAGATGATTGGGGAATTCCAGAGTCATGCTGGGTGGGCTGTTGAGGCAATTGAAGGCCCCAGTGGGATGCTTGTACTTCCCAAGCGCTTAGTACAGTGCTCGGCACACGGTAAGCGCTCAATAAATACGATTGATTGATTGATCTGAACTCCTTGAAGAACTTAGACTAGGACCAGTGTCAACTCCCTGGCCCGTCCTGGCTGGAGTCAAACTGACCCAAACCCCTTGGGCTGTGGACACAACTGGATGGGTCACAGGTCTTTCTCGTAAATTAGCTCTGTCCTTAAATGTGGCATGATAAAGAGCATGTCCGAGAAGGAGATAAAACAATCCATGAAATCACAGGCATCCCTATTAACCGAAGTGCTGACTCTCTGATTGAAGCCATTTGAAGACATCAGTTAAAATATCTGCAATTAGATAAGAATAAATGCTTCCACACTTTCATATAATTTTTCCTATTTCTATGGCATTTTTCCCATGCTTTCCCTTGTAGGTCATATGAGTATTATCCCTGTACAGTTTACTAAGTCACTAGCAATAAAAACACTAGTGTTACAGTCAGTTCTTCTGAAACCAATGTTGCCACAAAAACTGTGCTCCCCCAAATGGGTCTTGGTCACTGGTAGTCACCAAAAGTCAACCGGCCCTTGATTTACAGGGCTTAAACTGGGTGTTCTCAGATCCAGCACCTTGTCTTCCTGTCTTCTGCTCTCCTCCCCCCTGCACCCCCCCTTTTTTTTTTTTTGGCAGAGGAGGTAGTTAGCGGGAAAGGAAGTAAAAGGCCTCTCATGCATTGCTGACACAGCATAGGGTTTTATTCAGTCTTGATTTGCTATTTTACTTATCTGATGAACAGCAATAAAACAGAGGGGGGATGAATGATTTTGTAGCAATAGAATCCATAATACATGGGCCCATCTACTGGTCTACAATTTATTTTCTCATAGATTCAGAATGTATTGCTTTGCCAAATAGATCAGGGCAGCCTTTTACCAGGGTGTGGGAGGTGGTTGGGGAAGCAATTCACACCTCAGTTTGCCTTAATCCTACACTGGCCACAGAGTGGAAGCTGTTTGACTTATTATATGAGCAGCCTTGGTAGTATTGAGAGTATTCCTTGTTTTTAAAGCTAGGGCCACAAAACTCTGTAGACATACCCTTTGGGATAGGAGGTTGAAGGCCAATGCCACAACCATTAGGCATTCCACGCTGATAATTAAACACCATGGTGTATGCCTTGTACTCCAGGATTCTTGATTTGTATTGGTTTAGTGAAGCAATCTGTTAGGGAGCAGACAGCTGCTGAGGCATTGCCGTCTTTAGTGAAGTTTATTTAAATTCCTTTTTATGACATCCTTTATCTCTGAAATGGAGTTTTCAAATATTGCTTTTTGTGGTATCATTAGACATTTGCTGGGTTTTTATATCTGGATTGGGAATGGCCCAGGACCTCGATGAAACGTTTCCTCGTTCTTGGTATTAAAGATGCAACATAAAAGTAAATTGTATTTTTATTGTACATGGTATTGAGCCTCTAGCATCTTTTGAAAATATTCTAGGATTCTACAATGGGATCACATTTTCCCTCTTTGGTATACATGTCAGAGATCTCATTTCATTTGAATTAACATTTTGTTCAGTTATTTAAGATGCCATTTGGCTTCTAGTGGTATTGTAAGTGCCATCTGTATTTTGCTATCATTCCCAGTCATTATTTAAACAAACAAGAAAGAAGCAAGGACACACTATTCAAAGCCCAAGTGTGCCATTATTTGAAAATACACATTGAACATGAGCTATAAGCAACGGCTGCAGCTTTGGAAGCAGCAGTTATTTTAAAGGAATTCATTATATAGACAGGAGAGCCTCTTGCTGAAGAAGGCTGTACCTCCCAGCTTCCAAGTAGATTCGGTTTTTCTGTAAGCTGCCTAACACGGTACCCTTCATTCCCAAGTATGGGACCTGGGAACAGAGGCATTAAGTTGGTCCATTTCCTTATCGTTGACATGCTTGATAAGAAGGTATTAATAATAATAACAATAATAGTTGGTATTTAAGGGCTTACTATGTTCCAGGCACTGTACTAAGCGCTGGGGTGGATTCAATTGTTTGCCAAATTGTACTTTCCAAGCGCTTAGTACAGTGCTCTGCAAACAGTAAGCTCTCAGTAAATACGACTGAATGAATTCATTGTTTTTTGAGCTCATACTGTGTGCAGAGCACTGTTCTAAGTTCTTGGAAAGTACAATTCGGCAACAGAGACAATCCCCACCCAACAACTGGCTCACAGTCTAGGAGGGGAAGACAGACAACAAAACGAAAGAAGTAGACAGGCATCAATAGCATCAAATGGCATCGTATGGTGGATACAACCATATTGGGTTGGACGCAGTTCCTGTCCCTCATGGGGCTCACAGTCGCAATCATCATGGTACAGATGAGGTAACTTAGGCTCAGAGAAGTGAAGTGACTTGCCCAAGATCACACAGCAGACAAGCAGCAGAAGTGGGGTTAGAACCTATGACCTTCTGACTCCCAGGCCCATGCTCTGCCCACTATGGCATGCTGATTCTCTGCATTGGTTTAAACCAGTAGCCTGAGGACAATGGGATGTTTTGAATAGATGATTCTGATTGATTAATTTGAACTTCATAATTCTGTGTAACCCCTCCAATCCAGGTTACTAAGTTTTGCCTTTAAGGACTAAAATCTTCAAGTCAAGTTTCAGAATTAGGGCTAACCTATATAACAATGTGAAAAATTCCACTAAGCCAGACTGATGTTCTCTTCAGTTCAGTATGCTGTCTCCAATTGTGGCATCAGGATGCTCAAAGGAACAGCATGGTGACTGCACTCCTGGACCTCCATAATGATTAGGAATGGACCATCCAACAACGTGTAACTGTTTTTTTTTAAAAAAATTCCAAATATCTGCATATTCTCCATACATATGTATTTATCTCAGCTAGTAATAGCTTTAATGTTTCCAACTTTTGTCCCTGAACAATCCACTGTCAACTTCTTTCCTGCCTGTCCAACATACTGTTATAAAAAAAATAAAAGCCCCCAAACCCCAAAACTTTAACATAGTGTTTTTGGAAAGTCATTTTTTAAGCTTCATTGAGTGGTCCCACCTGCTGGCATTGGAGGATTGCTTGCACTGATTCAGTGTTGCTGTATCCATTCCCTTCTTGATTCTTTAAGCTTCAGTCATGTCCTTGCTCAGTCTGAATCTTTGTTGTCTGAAAAGCCCTAATTTGTTCGGTGTGTCCTGCTACAGAAACCGGTTCCTCTCCCTCCCTCATCCTGTTTTTCCTTTCCCTGGACCATCTCCACAGGAAAACAGTGTGGCCTAGCGGAAAGAGCCTGGATATGGGAGTAGGAGGACCTGGGTTCTAATCCTGGCTCTGTCACTACCTGCTGTGTGACTTTGGGGGCCTCAGTTAACTTATCTGCAAAGTAGAAATTCAGTACCTGTTCTCCCTCCTATGTAAATGGAGCCCCATGTGGTACTTGATTGTCTTTCATTTACCCCAACTCTTAGTACCGTGCTTGGCACATAGTAAGCGCTTAGCAAGTACTAAAATTATGAGCCCGCACCCACTGCTCCTCTGCCACTAACCTCCTCACTGTGCCTCATTCTCGCCTGTCCCGCCGTCGACCCCTGGCCTGGGATGCCCTCCCTCCACATATCCGCCAAACTAGCTCTCTTCCTCCCTTCAAAGCCCTAATGAGAGCTCACCTCAACCAGGAGGCCTTCCCAGACTGAGTCCCCTTTCTCCTCTCCTCCTCCCCGTTGCCCCTCGCCTTACCTCCTTCCCCTCCCGACAGCATTTGTATATAATTGTACATATTTATTACTCTATTTATTTTACTTGTACATATTTACTACTCTATTTTATTAATGATGTGCATATAGCTAAAACTCTATTCTGACGGTTTTGACACCTGTCTACATGTTTTGTCTTGTTGTCTGTCTCCCCCTTCTAGACTGCGAGCCCATTGTTGGGCAGGGACTGTCTCTGTATGTTGCCGACTTGTACTTCCCAATTGCTTAGTACAGTGCTCTGCACACAGTAAGCACTCAATAAACACGACTGAATGAATTATAATTCTCTCCAATTTGTCACGTTCTTGTGTCTGAGTTGCTACCTTAACTGCCGTCTGTATATCAGATATGGATGTAGCATGACAAAACTCATCCTTTGGTTTGTGTTTTCTCCCCTTCCTGATGGTGCCCCACATTTTGTTGGCCTCTTTGGCTGATGCTGTGTGTGGGATCAGTGGTTTGAGGGAATAGTTGATAGTTACTTCAGGTTTACTTGCTGGAATTGTGATTGGTAGCACAGAGCCCAGCATCATGCGGGGATGGTCTGGATGACTTTTCCATCCATTTATTAACCTCTACCTGCTCATTCTGAAGCTCATCAGCCACTTTTCTGCCCTCTCAACTTCCCAAGCTATTTCCACAGTCTGTCCTTATCAGTACAGCATTCGGAAGTGCTGTGTCTTTCCCCTGCAGACTTGAGAATTTCACGAAGTGTCATCTTCCCACCGATTTGAAGAACCTGCATTAATCTCTGGATACTCCAGATTATCTGATGCAGTTCCAATGTTTCTTTCCTAAATGCCCTGGTTTCCCCATATTCTATCAATCAATGGTATTTATTGAGTGCTTACTATGTACAGAGCACTGTACTAATCGCTTGGGAAAGTACAGCAGTGTTGCTTAGTGGAAAGAGCACAGGTCTGGGAGTCAGAGGAAGTCACTTAACTTCTCTGTACTTTAGTTACCTCATCTGTAAAATGGGGATTAAGACTGTGAACCCCATGTGGGACCTGATTACCTTGCATCTATCCCAGTGCTTAGGACAGTGTTTGGCACACAGCAAGAGCTTAACAAATACCACAGTTATTATTCTTATTTTTAGTTGTACAACAAAGTTGGTAGACATGATCCCTTCCCATAAGGAGTTTACAATCTACAGGGGGAGACAGATATTAAAATACATTAGGAATAGAGGAAATAGTAGAGTAAAAAATATTGTGGGACTGGGATGAGTATCAAAGCCCTTAACAGCCAAGTGTATAGTTAACACAGGGGAGGGCAATAAGGGAAATCAAGGGCTTAGTGTGGGAAGGCCTCTTGGAGAAGCTTTGATTTTTAGGAGGGTTTTAAAGGTGGGAAGAGTGGTAGACTGTTGGATATGAAGGGGGAGGGAGTTTCAGGCCTAAGGGAGAACATGGGCAAGGGGTTGATGGAAGGAGAGATAAGATCGAGGTACAGAAGAGTATGTTGATATTAGGTGAATGAAATGGGCAGGTTGGGTTGTAGTAGGAGATGAATGAGACGGAGAAAGCTGGTTGAGTTCTCTAAAACCGATGGTAAGGAGTTTCAGTGTGATGTGGAGGTGGATAGACAATTATTGGAGATTTTTGAGGGGTGGGGAGATAAGGAGTAAATGTTTTTTCAGAAAAGTGATTTGGGCAACAGAGTGAAGTGGGCACTGAAGATGGGAGAGGTAGGATGTAGGAAGGTCAATGAGGCGACTGATGCAGTAGTTAAGATAGGTGGGTATTTGGAGAGGGAAAGGCGGATTCTAGAGATGTTGGGAAGGTAGATTCGGCAGGATTTCTTGACAGGTTGAATGGGAGAGATGAGTCAAGGATAATGCCAAGATTTCAAGCTTGAGAGGCAGGGAGGAAGGTGGTGCTAAGATGATAACAAAATCAAGGGGAGGACAGAGCTTGATTAGGAAAATGAGGTGTTCTGTTTTGAATATAAGTTTGAGATGTCAGTGGGGCAGCCAAATAGAGATGTCATGAGGCTGGAGGAAGTGGGAGACTGGAAAGCAGGAGAGAGGTCAGGACTGGAGAAGTAGATTTGGCAATCATCCACAAAAGAGATGGTAGTTAAACCATGAGAGTGAATGAGTTCTCCGAGAAAGTGAGTGTAGATTGGAGAATAGAAGGGCACACAGACCACAGTTAGAAGTTGAGAGGCAGAAGAGGAGCCTGCAAAAGAGAATGAGAAGTAGTGGTCAGAGAGATGAGGACTAGGAGAGGATAGTGTGGCTCTAGCCAAGGTTAGGTAGTGTTTCAAGGAGAAAGGGGTGGTTCACAGTGTTGAAGGCAGCAGAAATGATGAGGAGGATTAGGATGGAGTAGTGGTCATTGGTGGCCTTAAAGAGGATTCATGGAGTGGAGGGGGCCAAAGCCAGGTGACAGAAGTTGAGGAGATAATTGGGGGAGAGAAAGTGAAGGCAGCAAGTGTAGACAACCCCCCTGAGGAGTTTGGAGGAATGGTAGGAGAGAGATGGTGTGATAACTGGAGCGTGCTTTGAGATCTTTTTTAGACTAGGGAATACATGGGCATGCTGGAAAGTATTGTGGAGGAAGCCATTGGAAAGTAAGCAGTTATGGTGGTTGGGGAGGGAAGAAGGAAGGGGGGGCAGTTGCTCTGATAACTTGAGAATAATAATAATAATTATGGTCTTCGTTAAGCACTTACTATGTATCAGACACTGTATTAAGCCCTGGGGAAGATCAGCAAATCAGGTTCCACAGGGATGGGCTCAGAAGCACAAGTGGAGGAGCTAAAATTTGAGAGGAGGTGGGAGAGCTCCTCGTGGGATACTGCTGGGAAATATGGGAAAGTCAAGGAGAGGGCCTAAGGAGGAAGCGACTGTAGAGGAGCGGGGAGATTGTAGAGACCTCACCTAATGGTTTCAATTTTTTTGACAAAATACATGAAGAAGAGATGAAGGTGTGGAGGGACAGCACTGTTTGAGGAGGGAGTTAAGAAACTGCTGTTGTGGGTATGGGAGTCAGTGAGGATGGAGAAATCAAAACCTATCATAGCAGCATGCCTAGTGGATAGAGCACAGGCCTGGGAGTCGAAGCACCTGGGTTCTAATCCCAGCTCCTCCACTTGTCTGCTGTGTGATTTTGACAAGTCACTTCACTTCTGTGCCTCGGTGACCTCATCTGTAAGATGGGGATTAAAACTGAGAGCCCCATGTGGGACAGGGACTGTGTCAACCTGGTTAGCTTGTATCTATCCCAGCACTTAGTACAGTATAGTAAGATTTTAACAAATATCCTCAAAAAATTAATTGTTAGAGTACTTCCTCTCCACTCCCAGCCTTTGTGTTTCGTTTATGCTTTGCTGATCTCACAGACATCACTGCATTGAGTGTCATCCTGTGGGCCTCCCAGGGCAGTCTAGAGCTGCTCTCCTACCCCCTGAGCTGGTGGAGATATGGTCAGGGGAGAACAGTGAGGGGTCAGAAGTAGTCTTGTGGCAAAGAGAGAAGCAGCTGAAGAGAGGAGTGGCCCGAAGATGCCCAGTCAAGCCACCCCAGTCCTTCCTGCCTAATGAGCTGCTAATGACCTTCCAGCTGGATCCATTGGCTAGTCTCTCAACTCTTTTACTTTGCTCTGTAGAGCAGGCATTAGTGCAACACTGCCTAAGAGAGCCAAGTGCACCCGAGCATGATAAGGAGATAAAGGTAGGCTGCACAGGCAGCGTGGAAAAACCATTCCCCTTAATTCTGGGTATTCATTCAGAACTGATAAACGCTCATTGTAATTTTATAGACAGCGTTTCACTCTTTAGGGAGTACAGTTGGGTTGATAGGTTTCTGTAGTTCTGTGCTCCAAACCATTGAGGGTAATGCTTAAAAACAATTTGTCAGGTAGTTTATAGTTAAGGGAGAGGAAAATACAGTGTGTCAACCCTGGTAAGGCAAAAGTTCTATCAGGAGTGCTGTTCAGAAGTGTGAGCATCCATTTACAGCTGAAACAGATATTTCTAATGAAAACTGAAATGCTAAATCTTAAAGATTGAAATGATTTTGTCCTTTTAAGGAATTAGGATGCACAAAATGGACTAGAGGATGTTTTCTTGTTTTTTTCACAGTGAATATAAGATTTTTGAATATATTTTGTAGCCAACAAATAAACTACTGACCAAACCAAGATATGAGATGCAGGTGAGAGCACAATGCATGGCTTACGTTTTGTTTCTGCATTTGTGTGAAAATGTAAACAAACTTGTGTGCAGAGCACTGTACTAAACGCTTGAGAGAATACACTATAACAGAGTTGGGTAGACACATTCCCTGCCTCAGCGAGTTCATATTGTGTGAATCAGAGTTTTTAAAGATTGGTACGTGTTTTTCAAGGTGGCTTTGTTCAAAAGCAACCAAAATAACCAAAAAGGGAGAACAGCGTCAGTATAAGACAAGGTGGTAAAGCTTGGCATTTCTCAGGCTAGAAAGATGAAGGAGGCTGATTGAAGTTTATGAAATCACTAAAGGTTTTGACCAGCTAGAGAAACTACCCGCTGAACCTTGAGGCTGGTAGGTTGAAGATCATAAAGCCAAAAACTTGGTTCCTTGAAGATAGGAATGGCTGACTGTTTCCATTCAGTGCCCAAATCTCCATTGTCTCTTTAACCAGTCATATTTTTTGTAGACTTACTATGTGCAGAGCACTGTACTAAGCATTTATGCGACTACAGTATAACAGAGTTGGTAGACATGTTCCCTGGAGAGAGGAAAATAAATCAGACAAATACGCATGAGGGCTGAGTGGTAGATTCAAAAATGATAGCGATAGGTGAAGGAATGATATGGATCAGCATGCTGGAAAATTAATTAGAAAACATGTTGGAGAGATGAAATTTTAGGAGGGATTTGAAGGTGGAGAAAGAAAATTACAAAAATAGCTTTAGGTTGAAGGATGGAGATGTGGAGTGAATTTAGGGTGTTGGGAGAGGTGGGGTCCAGGAAAGACCAAACCACCCCAAATCTCTCCTCCTCTGGGCTCTGTTCCCCTCCCTCAGCTCAGAGTCCCTGAGGGACTGTGCACTTGGAATGGGGAAATGGGACACTTCAGGCCATCAGTGGGCAATCAGTGACAGGCATTCATTTGGAAAAGAAAGTTCATTGCAGGTGTGAATGAAACAGTTGATACAATTGATGGCAATTAATGGCCCTGTTGAAAGGAAGGGGACAGGAATTTGTACCAAAGCAAGATGTTTCAAGCCAAAAATCAGGTTGTTATTTTTTTTTAATGGTATTTGTCAAACTGTTCTAAAAGCTGGAGTAGATTCAAGTTGAACAGAACCCTTGTCTCACACAGGGCTCACAGTCTAAATAAAAAGGAGAACAGGTATTTCATCCCCATTTTACAGTTGAGGAAGCTAAGGCATGGAGAAGCTAAGTGATTTTCCCAAGGTCAAACAGCAGATAAATAGCTGAGCTGGGATTAGAACCCAGGCCCTTGCTCTTTCATTAGGCCACACTGTTTCCCTGGGTTTGATTAAATTAATGGGTGAGAAGTTCACCCATATTGTTTTAAAACAAGTTACCTTTAAAGGTATCTTGCTTGTTGAATCTATCTAAGGATACCTGTAAGCCAGGGGCTGGGAACAGCTTAGTCATATTTCTTCTGCATGTTCTGGAAAGGTCGGTCAAAGATTGAAATAACTTGGATTGTTGATTCTTGTTATCGATTAAAATATTCCCTTGTTGCTGGGGCAGCTGAAGCATAAATTCCACATGAAGGATTTTATGATATGTTCATTGTGTGAAATCGCAAAAAGAGTTTTCAGAAGTACAGAGAAAATGCTGGGTCAGTGGCTGCTGCATTCATACACTGCCAAGAGTTCTTGCCCCTGAACTGCAATATTTCTTTCTCAGTACATCAAATCAAAGGGCAAAAAAGCCAGTCACTTGTATACAGGGTATAAGTACATAAATAATTCCTGGATAGCCACATTTAAGAGGCACCGTGCATTTACTTATAAGTAAATACCATTAAAAATACAGTAAGCAAATTAAAGAATTATTGCTCCATATGGTCCCTTCTCTGCAGGGGAAAGGTGGATTAGCATCAGGTAGTGGAGGGGCACTGCTGCAACCTGAGTGATGATAATAATGATAACTGTGATAGTTAAGCCCGTGCTATGGACTCAGAGCTGGGACAGAAGTGTCTAGGCAGAAGGATAATACGTCCCTCCGTTCAGCCCTGCTCCCGGATGATAATAATAATGGGATTTATTAAGCACTTACTATGTGCAAAGCACTGTTCTAAGTGCTGGGGAGGTGATCAGGTTGTCCCTCGGGGGGCTCACAGTCTTCATCCCCATTTTACAGATGAGGGAACTGCGGTCCAGTGAAGTGACTTGCCCAAAGTCACACGGCTGACGGTTGGCAGAGCTGGGATTTGAACCCATGACCTCTGACTCCAAAGCCCGGGCTCTTTCCACTGAACCACGCTGCTTCTCTAGCCACACTGCTTCTCTGTCTTCGGCACAACTTGAAAGGGGCTAGTGATTTTTTCTTTATGGAGGGTGGGGGTGCGTGATCATGGGCAAGAGGCTAGCTGCCATTATGCGCTCCAGAAAGCCGTTGAAGGTTTGTTACCCTCAGTCAAGACATGGCTGGAAAAGATGTAGTGCCCTGTGGCCTAGTTGGAGACTCTTCACATTGGGCTGCTTTAGCTGGACACTAAAGGTCAGGGAGGCAGCTTGCAGTCATTCCCAATGGCTTCTGAGCTGGTAGGCTTGTGCTCTTGGAGACATGGGCAACCCCCTAAGGCCCATCTGTGTCATCAATATTTGAAGTTTGATAATCATCATAGTCATCATAATTGTGGTATCTAAGCAGTTACTATGTATCAAGCACTGTACTAAGTGCTGGGGTAGAGCCATGATAATCAGGTCCCACATGGGGCTCACAGTCCAAGTAGGAGGGAGAAGAGGTATTGAATCCCCATTTTGCAGATGAGGGAACTGAGGCACAGAGAAGTTAAGTGATATGCCCAAGATCACACAGCAGACAAGTGGAGGAGTCTGGATTAGAACCCAGGTTCTCTGATGCCCAGGCCCAGGCTCTGTCAGCTGCTTCTCAATCGATGTGGCCTTGCTTTTGCCAACTGGTACAAGTCCTACTCACTCTTCAGCCATATTCATTATATTTGGAGCTTCTCTAGGATTCAGCATTGTTAAAAAATAATCATGATATTTGTTACCTGCTTTTTATGTGACAAACGCAGAATTAGTACTGGGGTAGATACAAGGTAATCAGGTTGGGCACAGTCTGTTCGATGTGAGGCTTGAAGTTTAAGGGGTTGGGGGAGGAAACAGGTATTTAATCTGTTTTACAGATGAGAGAATTGAGGCACAGAGATGCAGAGTGATCAGCCCAAGGTCACACAGCAGGCAAGTGGCAGAGCCAGGATTAGAACCGAGGTCTCGTGCTTCTCTGACTTTGCAAATAGGACTGCAACTAATTTCAACACCATCTGAAATCTAAATGTTGTTTTCTTTAAGTTTTCCACTGTGTGAGGCATGTAAACTGCCCGTAAGTTTTCTCTCCAAAGATTTAAAATCACCTGAAGTTAGGCCAAAGGTTTGACAATATCTTTGTCCTGGGAACAGTTTGAGTTGCTCCAACTGTAGATGTTGATATTCCTTCATTGAAAATACTGTTTTAGCTTGTCATTCTGTACCAGTGGGTTTGTAAGCAATGTAAAGGTACTGCTGCTGCATTTTTTTAATTTTTCACCACATTCTGGAAAAAAATATGGCCCAGAAATAGCACAACAAAGCTCTGTTTTGAGGCTTGTTTGTTGATCAGTAGTGATTATTTGGTAGTGGAAGAATAAAATCACTTAGGTGAAGCCCAGACATGATCTGTTGTGCAGTTCACAGAAGGATCCTGAGAATTTCTGGCTTCAATCGACCCATAAGCTTCAATATGTGACATGGTTTCAGGGATGATTTGTACTCTCCCTAAAGCTTAGTACAGTGCTGTGCACAGAACAGGTGCTCAATAAGTACAGTTGGTTGATCTTTCATGACTTCACTGTACATCTATGTGACAGCTTCTTGGATGATAAAGAACTTTAGAATCCTACTTTCCACCCGCAGTGACATCTAGGAAATGACTTTCAGGAGATTGCAATCATCTCTCCATGATTGTCTGACTGTTCCTAGTAAGGCAAATTGTATTTTCACAAGCACCTGGAATGCTCTAGATTGCATCCATTTATTTCCACTTGGCAACACTTTCTTGCTGAGCACTCATTGGCTGGAGTTGGTCTTGATACTTTGGGATAAATCATTCATGACACTGTTTAAATGGTTTTGTTCCAGTAAATAGTTTTCATCGTAAACAATCTGCACAGT